>NW_006159935.1:1928918-1985269 GCF_000334495.1 Tupaia belangeri chinensis | reverse complement strand
TATTATCACCAAAACTTGGTAATATTCTCTACTTTTTGTCAGTTTTGAGGGTGTAAAATGATATATCAATTATGGGTTTTAATTTGAGTTTCTCTAATTACTAGCAACAATAGCTTTCTTTTGTAAGTTGCCTTAATCTCATGGTTTGTCCATATTTTGTTGATCGTTTTTCTTGTCTTTCTTGATTTGTAGGTGTTCCTTATAGATTACAAATATTAAAACTTGGTCCATTCAAAATTACAAGTATCTCTTCTAGAATGATTTTGTTTTGTTGTCACTTGTGTTGGTCTCTTACACTGGTGGCTGCCAATGACCTACGTCTACTGTTGTTTTCACCCTGTATAGTCCCTTCTCTTTGTGTATCTGGGTTGAATCTGTCACTTGCTTTGTCCCATTGAAAGCACCAGAGGTGAAGCTATCCAAGTTCTGAGCCACTGTCTCGTGAAGACCTGGCACATTTGACTTCTGGGGTTCAGAGTCCTGACGTATGGAAGAAGCCTCTGCTAACCCAGCTGGGGTGAAATCAGGAATCACAGCAGAGAGGCAGCAGCCAAGCTGTGTCAACCACCCAACTCATCCAGTCTCAACCCAGGAGCAGACTCAGCCACCCGAGTGACCACTGACCATGCCTCCGAAGAAGGCCGACTGAGTCCAGCCCAGATTGCAGGTCTGTGAGTAAGTGGTTGCCATTTTTAAGCCAGCTCCTAAATTTTGGAGTCGTTTGCTTATTTACTTTTAACATAGGGATAGGTATGTAAAACATCAATTTAAAAAAGTCTTTGGATAAACAGAAGTTTTTATTGTAATGCCAAGTGTATCCATTTATTTTTCCCTATGGTTGGTACCTGTGTCCCAAGTAGGAAAGCTTTACAGTGCAAAGATGATTAGGGTTTCTTATATGTTTTAAATTGTCGTCTTTCACATTTTGTCTTTATTTAACAGGAATATATGCTATATATGGTATGAGATGTGGTCCAATTTTTTTAATATGAATAACCAGCTTTTATTTTAAATTTTTTTTTTTAAGCTTTTTGCCTTTGCTGGAGAAAAAGTGAAGACTCCCTCCCCGGGAAGGACGGCCATGCCGTACTCCCATCTCCTCCGTTCTCCTCTTGTGATTTTGGGCACGCACAAACTCCTGGCGTGTTTTTCAAGCTGCCAGGTCTGGAGTTTGAACCACCGAGTCAGCCATGTGGGGTCCAGTGCTTTCACCACCACCTCTCCTGCTGTCCTTGGAATAACCAATTTCTTTAGGACCATTCACTGTGTCCTTCCACTCTTCCTTGTCTCGCAATGGCACTGTTGTGTACTTTTCACATACGTGGGGGTCCTTTTTGAGCGTTTCTATTTAGAATTACAGTGATTTATTGGCCCATTCTTGTGCCCAAGACAGACACATTGTTAAGTAATTTTATCTTTTTTTTTAGAATTATTTTTATTTAGCATTATTTATGTGTTATTTTAATTTTGACGAGAGAGAGAGAGAGAGAGAAAGTGAGAAAGCAAGCCACCAGGTCTGGGATTCTAATTGCAGTCAACATATGGGAGTCCAGTGCCCTTAACCACCACACCAATTAACCGTCATGCAGCCTGCCAGCCCCAAGTAATTTTATCTTTAAAATAATACTATCGTCTGTTAGGAAACCTGTCTCACACTGTGCTTTTAATGTATTCTATATATATATTTTTAAAAATATCCTAGCCCTTTATAGTTCCACATATATTTTGGCTACATTCTAAAAAACTTTTTCTTTGAATTTGATTGAAATGGCATTTATTGGGGCTGGCAGCTGGTGTGGTGATGGAAGTGGTGGACTTCCATGAGGCTGACCATGGTTTGAGTCCTGGACCAGGCAGCTTGCTTTCTCACTTTCTCTTTCTCTCTTTCTCTCTGGTAAATTTAAAAAATAAATAATAATAACAAATAAATTAAGTAAATAAATTATTTTTTTAAAAAAGAAATGGCATTTATTTATTTATTTATTCTTATTTGACAGAGAGCCCACCTGCTTTCCAGAGAGAGATAAAGAGGAGAGAGAGAGAGTGCCCCAGTGGGTAATGGCCATGACACAACCTCCTCTCCAGTTCTTCATCCAAGTGGGCTTTGGGTATCACATTCACATGCCTGGTGTGTTTTTCAAGCTCTGACAGCTGGGATTCAAACTGCATGGTGGGCCATGTGAGAACCAGCTGCCTTAGACGCTGGGCCCAGGGGCCAGCCAGTGAAACGGCGTGTAACTTACAGCATAATCGAGAAGAATTGTGTTACGCCTTCCTATTCTTGCACACAGCACACACCTTTACTTAACATGACTCTTTCTTAATAACTTCAGAGTTTTATACTTTTATTCCACAAAGATCTTGCATGTATTTGTTAATTTTATTGCTAGGTACCCTACATTTTTGTGGGATTATACATATTTTCTTTTATTTTAAGTAGTTGTTTATTTCGTTTTACTTATTTATTATTATTTTTTTTCATTTGACCAGAGCAAAACAGAGAGAGAGTGGGAAAGTGAGAAAACAAGCCTCTAGGTCCAGGACTCATACCATGGTTAGCTATGTGGGAGTCCAGCACCTTAACCTCCACTCCACCTGCTGGCCCTGTAAGTATTCTCTTTAAGTCAGCTTTAATGAGTTTAGGTATGTAATTTGATGAGTTTTGAGAACTGTATCATTCGTGTAATCACCACCAGAGATAGGATCATTATTTCTACTCTCTCAAACATTTCTGTGTGTTCCTTCCCAGTCCACCTCACCATCTCTTCCTGTCCTAGGTGCCTAATCACCCAGCATTGTTTATTCCATGGTTTTATAAAGATTGCATATATTGTTTATGTCTGGCTTCTGTCACTCAACCTAATATTTTTGAGATTTTGCATGTGTCAGTAATTTGATTCTAGTTCTTCACAAGTCATATTCCATTGGATGGACATACTATAAATTATCCATCTGTTCAGTCGACGAATATTATGGTTATCCCCAAGTTTGTGCTATTATTAAAAAGACTGCAATAAACATTGACAATCACACAGGTTTTTGGATTAACCATGGTTCCTTTCATTGGGTAAGTACCTTGCAGTGGAATAGTCGCTTGGCACAAGTGCACACTTGACATTTTAAGAAATTGCCACGCTGTTTTCCAAAACAGCTGTATCATTTTTCATTCTCACCAGCAAAATACGAAGGCTTTAGTTTTTATCTTCAACCACATGTGGAGTCATCAGTGTTTTTTATTTCAGTCATTTTTATACATGTGTGGTAATAATTTGCATTTTTCTGATGTCTGATGGTATCAAACATCTTTTCATGTGCTTACTGGCTCTATATGTATGTCGTTCATGAAAGGTTCATAAAAAAGTTATCCCATTTAAAAATTGGATTGTTTTTCTTCTTTTTGACCCTCTAAGGACTCTTAATATATTCTGGATAAAATTCTCTCGTTGGATATGTAAATTACAATTTTTTTTTCAGAGTCTGTGGCCTACCTTTAGGTGTTCTTTTGAAAAGACAGGTGCCTTTAATTTCGATTGTCTCCAACTATTGTTTTTCACTTACAGTTTCTGATTTTGTGTGCTAGCTAAATATATCTGCCTACCCCAAAGTCACAAATATGTTATTCTATGTTTACTTCTAGGACACAAAATGCTGTTTTGTAGTTTTATGAGTTTGTAGCAGTGATATAGTTTTAAATTTGGCATTTAATTATTAACCATTTCAATGTAATTTTTGTGTGTGCTATATGAGATCAGAACCAATGCTCATTATTTTCCATGTAGAGATCCAACATTTTTTCAGTCCCACTGTTGAAATGAATATTCTTTATGCATTGAATTATCTTAGTACCTTTGTCTGACATTAACCATGTACACGTGGATTTACTTTGAACTTTCTTCTCTCTCTCTCTCTCTCTCTCTCTCTTTTTTGCTGTAGGGTGTGTTCATTCACTGGAAAGACAGAGACAAAAAGACAGAAAGGGAGAAATAGCCCCCTTGGGGGGGTGGCCATGAAACAGTCCCTTCTCCTCCATTCTCCTCTTGGGATGTTGGGCAGGCATATACGCCCAGCTCGAGTTTCAAGCTGCTGGGTCCAGACCTCAAACCACTGTCGACTACGTGGGAGTTCAGCACCGTAACCATTATGACGTCTACAGGTCCTATATTTATGGACTTTCTAGTCATTCGTATTATTCTATATGTTTATCAAAATGCCAATTTTATTCTATTCTGGTTGTTGTACCATTATAATATATTTTAAAGTCATATAAGATCCTTCAACTTTGCTTCCCTTTTGCAAAATAATTTGGGCTACTCCATGTCATTTCTATTTTTAAAATTAAAAGTAGCTTGTCAATATTACAAAAAAAGACTGGGTAAGATTTTAGATGTCATTGCTTTGAATCTATAGGTCAATTTGGAGAGAACTGCCACATGATTTTTAGCCTTCATTTGTAGAATGCACTATAATTTTCCATTTATTTGGTTTTTCATTCATTACTTTCATAAATTTCTTGCACATAACTTGTTAAATGTGAACCTAAATATATCATAAGTTAGTATTGTCTTATAAATCATATTTTAAATTCCTAGTTCTAATTGTTAATCTGTACATTGACTTTTTATCCTACAATTTTACTAAACTCATGTATAACTTTGAGTAGTTTTTATTAAAGATCCTTTAGGATTTACTACAGACATGATCATGTGTTACACAAATAAAGACAAATTTATCTTTTATCTTCAGAATGGATGCCTTTGCATCCTCTCTTGAATGAAGTTGTGGGAGCCGATACCCTTTGCTTGTTCCGGAGCTTGTGGGAAGCATGGTTTTCAATGTGAAGTAAGCGCTTGGTGTAGTGTTTTAAAGATATCCATTACCGGACTGATGAAATTACTTTTTAATCTTAGTTTAATGTACAGATCTGATTGTTTTGCTTGAGCGTCATTATTTCTTGCTTTCTGCAGTTTCTAGTTATGTTTTAAAATTTTTAATTTTAGTTCTTTCTTTCTTGAGGTTGGGGGTTGGGACAGGTCCCTTTGACATGGTCTTGCCATGCCACAATCCTGCCCCCAGTCTCCTAGTGAGGCAGGATCATGGAATGTATGGGCACGTCTGTTGTGTCCAGGTCAACCTGGATCTGAACTGAAAGCTCTTACGTGGCTGCAGTATCATGCAGCAGTACCCTGGCCCTCTGTCACTGTACAGTGCTCTTTCTAGTTCATTTCTGGTTGGCTGCTAGTCATTATACTTGAAGGTTGTTGAGAGCTTAGGTTTCAAAATCTTTCTTCAAAGGTTCTTGAGCTTTTTCTCGAAGACAGTTTAGTTATCGTGGATCAGCATGACCTTTTCAAGCACAGATATTGAACAGTCTTCATTCAGTTCAAGACTAGTTCTATTACCAAGGTGTGGCTCCATGGAGTCTCTGCTGCCTGCCCTCATGATCATATAAACTGTGTACTCCAGATGGTCAGAGGGGAATAAAGTCTGGAAATTACATAGTCGACTATATGGGAGTCCAGGGACATAACCATTATGCCATCTGCTGGTCTCTCAAAGCTACTTTTTATTGTATCAGTATTTACTCTCACATTGTCACATACACTGTGAATGCTTCTCTTCATCTGCATTGACTGTCTTTATCCAGGTCCCCCATCTCCCTCTTGGGAAAAATTTAGTCTGCTAGTTTCTTGTTAACTTTTCCCAGTCTGCCCCATCTGCCTCTCTTTCCAACTGCTTCTTATATCATGTGCTCCCTCCACCTGTGCTGTATCCTACAAGATCCATCTAGCTCCATAACAGCTTCTCTATAAAAGCCTTCTTCTCTCTCTCTCTCTCTCTCTCTCTCTTTTTTGCTGTAGGGTGTGTTCATTCACTGGAAAGACAGAGACAAAAAGACAGAAAGGGAGAAATAGCCCCCTTGGGGGGGTGGCCATGAAACAGTCCCTTCTCCTCCATTCTCCTCTTGGGATGTTGGGCAGGCATATACGCCCAGCTCGAGTTTCAAGCTGCTGGGTCCAGACCTCAAACCACTGTCGACTACGTGGGAGTTCAGCACCGTAACCATTATGACGTCTACAGGTCCTATATTTATGGACTTTCTAGTCATTCGTATTATTCTATATGTTTATCAAAATGCCAATTTTATTCTATTCTGGTTGTTGTACCATTATAATATATTTTAAAGTCATATAAGATCCTTCAACTTTGCTTCAAATTTGCAAAATAATTTGGGCTACTCCATGTCATTTCTATTTTTAAAATTAAAAGTAGCTTGTCAATATTACAAAAAAAGACTGGGTAAGATTTTAGATGTCATTGCTTTGAATCTATAGGTCAATTTGGAGAGAACTGCCACATGATTTTTAGCCTTCATTTGTAGAATGCACTATAATTTTCCATTTATTTGGTTTTTCATTCATTACTTTCATAAATTTCTTGCACATAACTTGTTAAATGTGAACCTAAATATATCATAAGTTAGTATTGTCTTATAAATCATATTTTAAATTCCTAGTTCTAATTGTTAATCTGTACATTGACTTTTTATCCTACAATTTTACTAAACTCATGTATAACTTTGAGTAGTTTTTATTAAAGATCCTTTAGGATTTACTACAGACATGATCATGTGTTACACAAATAAAGACAAATTTATCTTTTATCTTCAGAATGGATGCCTTTGCATCCTCTCTTGAATGAAGTTGTGGGAGCCGATACCCTTTGCTTGTTCCGGAGCTTGTGGGAAGCATGGTTTTCAATGTGAAGTAAGCGCTTGGTGTAGTGTTTTAAAGATATCCATTACCGGACTGATGAAATTACTTTTTAATCTTAGTTTAATGTACAGATCTGATTGTTTTGCTTGAGCGTCATTATTTCTTGCTTTCTGCAGTTTCTAGTTATGTTTTAAAATTTTTAATTTTAGTTCTTTCTTTCTTGAGGTTGGGGGTTGGGACAGGTCCCTTTGACATGGTCTTGCCATGCCACAATCCTGCCCCCAGTCTCCTAGTGAGGCAGGATCATGGAATGTATGGGCACGTCTGTTGTGTCCAGGTCAACCTGGATCTGAACTGAAAGCTCTTACGTGGCTGCAGTATCATGCAGCAGTACCCTGGCCCTCTGTCACTGTACAGTGCTCTTTCTAGTTCATTTCTGGTTGGCTGCTAGTCATTATACTTGAAGGTTGTTGAGAGCTTAGGTTTCAAAATCTTTCTTCAAAGGTTCTTGAGCTTTTTCTGGAAGACAGTTTAGTTATCGTGGATCAGCATGACCTTTTCAAGCACAGATATTGAACAGTCTTCATTCAGTTCAAGACTAGTTCTATTACCAAGGTGTGGCTCCATGGAGTCTCTGCTGCCTGCCCTCATGATCATATAAACTGTGTACTCCAGATGGTCAGAGGGGAATAAAGTCTGGAAATTACATAGTCGACTATATGGGAGTCCAGGGACATAACCATTATGCTGTCTGCTGGTGCCTTTATCTTTGGGACTCTATCTTGCAATTTCTGTCTACTCTTGACACTCTGAACTGCAAAACTTTTCTCTATTAGTGAGAACACCCTTCCTTGCCTGTGATCCTTCTCATTCCATCACAGTCCAACTCGTGCCACCAAGTGGAAAGCTCCCTTATAGGCAATAACAGAATTGGTTTGTTTGTTTGTTTGTTTTTAGAGGTTTTTGCTATAGGGTGTGTGCGCTTGCCAGAAAGACAGAGAGAGACAGAGAAACAGAAAGCGAGAAATCACCCTCCAGGGGGGATGGCCATATTGCAATTCCTTCTCCTCCATCCTCCTCCTGGCACACATGCACACACACACCTTGCATAAGTTTAAGTCACCAGGTCTGGGACTTAAACTGTGGTCCACTACATGGAAGTCCAGTGACCTAGCCATTATGCTAACTACTGGTCCTGGGAATAACAGACTGTATTGTCTAGTTTCCACTGCCTAAATACAGGGGCTTGATGTGTTTTGTCCAGTTACCTCGTTGTATCCAGTAAGAAGCAAAATCTAGACTTTTACTGCAACATGGTTAGAAACAGAGGTCTTATTTTTGCTTTAAAATATCTCATTTTACTGTTACTAGACTGTGGAAAATCAATTGAGTTTTGTATATTAATCTTCTATCCAACATCTTTGGTGAGCTCTTCTTATTAAATGGAATAATTTGCCTACATATCTCTGCAATATTTATGATGATTGCAATTTTTCCATGATAATTACAGTTCTAATTTTTTCCTTCAGAAATCTTATAGGTTTCTGTTCTTATCTTTGTCATCCCAACCTGGCAGGAATACTTGGATAATGATAAATAGAAGTGGTAATGGCAGACATCCGTGTCTTGATTTTAATTTTTAAAGGTAATGTTGCTGGAAATTCAACATTAATTATGGTAATCTTTGTAGATCTTTGTCAGATAATCTGCATCTCTTACAAATGTATTCAGCTGCAGGTGACAGAAAGTGTGACAAGAGCCTAGTGTCTAAAACACATAGAAGTGTACTTTTCTCATGTGGAATAAGCCTAGATGTAGACCTTTCCTTCATGATCCCAGAATGGATGCTGCAAATCTTGCCATCCTGAGGAACCTTCCTAAAAGAAAGACTTGGAAAGTGAACATTATGCTTACATTTGCATTATGGAAGGAAACTTTGGAAAAGGAGTTGGAAATAACGTTTTCTGTTAACCAACCTGATCCTTGAATGATTCCATCATGTTTAAGCAAATTCCTTCTTATTTTGATTTTGTTAAGGAATTTCTTTAATGAGTTTTAAACTCAAATTGGTTTATAGAATTTTTTCTTATTAGATTCTTATAGAATCTTTTAAAATTACACTCATTTATCTTTTCTTTTTTTGCTAGACTGTGTACATGTTCTCCAGAAACAGAGAAAGAGAGAGAAAGAGAGGAAAAATGAAAATCAGCCCCCAGGAAGGATGGCCATGTGATAGTCCCTTCTCCTTCAGCTGTCTCTTGGGATTTGGGGCACACAGGAACACATACATGCCCAGCGTGACTTTCACACCTCTGAGTTTGGGTCTCAAGCCAGCCATGTAGGAATTCAGCACCTTAACCTCCATGCCACCTGCTGGGCCATGCTTAGTCTTTTAAAATATATTGATGTTATACCTTACATTATTAGAGCTTTTAGTATTGCCTCATCTCTACATTCCTTGGTTATGATTTACTTTTTAAATAGATTACAGATTTTAATAATGTATATGCATTTTTAGGAGTTTTGTGTATGTACATTCGTAATTGATTATGGTCAAACCTATGGCAAGTTCCAAAATGACACACACAGTAATTGTAATGTGGAAAGTGAACACCTTACTTAATAGTAGATAATCCCTTGAATACTTGCACGACCCCCTTCTTTCCTAATACCTAAGTGAAAACAAACTAGTGACTTGGGCTCCTGTGAGTTTCTTACATTGGCTTTCTTACTATGCACTCTCTGCATTGAAAGTAAAACTTAAAGAATCTTTCTGAGGAACTGGGTAGCTGTATCCACTTCCTCACTGTCTCTTTCTCTCTTTTTTGTTAAGAGAGATTTTTGCCATAGTGCATGTGCACTCACTAGAGAGACAGAGAGAAACAAAGAGACAAAAAGTGAAAATTTATCACGCAGTGGGGATGGCCATGCCTCAATCCCTTATCCTCCATTCCCCTCTTGGGAGTTTGGTCACATATGCACACGCACCCACTGTGAGTTTTAAGACACCAGGTCCAGGACTCGAACCATGGTCGACTATGTGGAAATCCGATGAAGTAACCATGACAACCATCTGCTGGTTCCCCTCACTGTGTCTTTCTATATTTCATATATTTTGTATTTTCGTTTGCTTGTTTGTTTACTGGTTCAAGAGGAAACTAAAATGAAGGCAACCATGAGTTAGAATTCAGTCACCATTTTTGGTGGTCTTTGAATTTTTCTCAGACTCTTCTGGTCTAGCCTCACTCTATAGCAAAGAGAAATTGGCCTGTAATTATTTTCTATACTGTTATTTCTGACTTTGACTCAAACTTACATTAGCCTTATGAAATTACTTAAAATATTTTCCTTGTCTTTTGTTTTCATTTTTTTAAAAAGTAAGTTCGATATAAATTACCAATAGAAATACTTGGGCTTGTTCTTTGGCTATTTTTCTTTGTGTTTGTGTGGGTTGGAATGTTGATGTTTTATTTGCTGAGTCAACTTTTTCAGTAATAATCAGTCATTTTAGGGATTTTCTCTTTCTTTTTGTTACTTTTGATAAATTATATGCTCCTGGAAAATGTTTTCTTCGTTTAGCTTTTCAGTGTACTGGTTTGAATTTATTTATATTATTATTTTATTTGTGTGACATTGCTATAACTCTACCTCTTTCTACTTAACAATTCTTTTTTTTTTTTTTTGAGTCCTCATTATTATTTTTTCTTGATCAATCCTGCCAGATCTTTTTTCCACTGTCTTTCCAAGAATCCATGTGTTTGGTTTGTTGAATCTTTTATTGTATTTCTCATTTCTTTCAATTTACCTTTCTTCTCCATCATGTTCTTTTGTTTTTCAATATTCTTTGGATTTATTTATCTTTTTAGCATCCCAAAATGAATGCTGTTATGGTCACTGATTTATTGCCTCTTACTCAGTTCCAAATTTATGCTTTTTTTTTTTCTCCAAAGGAGCTTGACCTTATAAATATTTCCTTCGCCTATCAGACAGATCTTAAGGGGCACTGGAGTAGAAGAGAGCTTCCCTACGGCTCCTGGCATGGCCGCTCACCAGGGTCCTGCAGCTGTCCTTTGACCTCCTGCTGGGCCTGTGCCCTTCTCCTGCTAAGGGCCCCTAGGTCAGCTTTCTCCAGGGCTGGGCTGTCCTGTACTTCTGCAACTGCTGACTTCTGCAGTGGCAGCAGAACCCCGTCCCCTAGACAGTGCGGGCCAGGGCCTTGGCCAAGATCTGTGCTCCTTGAATCCTTCTCTCCTTCCCCACAACATCCTCGGGACCACAGCAGACTGGCCTCTTCCGTGGGGTTGCTGTCCCACCTTCATTCCTAGCAGATGGCGCAGAGCCACTCAGCACGCTGCACAGGAGAATGTAGGTGCCTGCAGGGTCAGTAACATCCACCGCAGTGTTCGAGCTCCCTCCTCCCTCACCCCTCCACCTCCTCCAGCCCTCACTGCTCAAGTCCCTCCTCCCCCAGCTCTCCACCCTCCCTCCATCTCTCAGTGTCTGCCTGTCAGCCCAGCTGATGTCCCCGGGTCTATCGCCTTCTGCTTTTCTGGTGCAAGGAGCAGTTTCTCACATCCACAGTGACGCCCTGTCCAACACCTTCCTGTCAGAGCCGGCTTGTCTGCATTCTAGAAGGCCCTTCTGCTTCTCCAGCCACCGGGCATCAGCTCCCTCTGGGCAATCTAGCGATGCGTTCCTCACCTAGACGGCCACAACCTTGTCTTCTTCAAAAGACTGGAACCATCTTTCCCATGTATCCTTCCCTGGATACTCTCCCTCTGGCTTTGGATTATTCAGAACCCTATTTCTACGTTCACAGTAACTCTCCTATCACATCCGTAATTATTTATATCAAAATGATTTAAAATTGCCCTTGATTTCCTTTTTTCCGATTGGACCCAGCCTATGCAGGTACTCACTGCATTTCAGCATGTTTTCTAATAAAAGCTGTTTAAGGCTCTTAATTCCCTCTAGTAGTGAACTTGTATATCTGATCAAAATCTGCCACCCGCCCCCATGTTGTAGAATGAGATTTAGCTCACATGCAGTGGGTAAGAGAGTGATGATCAGGAAACGCATGTGTGGCTTCAGGTCATTCCTTTCACAATAGCCCACGTCTTAATATTTTATCTTATCAGAAGTATTAGCAGTGAGACAAAAGGTACACTATTTAAAAGGGCACTAATACTGCAGAATGTTGCCGGCGTGGACGAACGTAACTGTACGTGGTACCTGTCACTCCTCTGTCTCCCCCTCGGCTGGTGTTAGCCTTGTGTTTTCTAAAATTACTGACGGTGTGATTTTTTTCCTTATTTGTGTGCCTTTCACCCTTTCTGTAATTCAGCACTCTCCATACTTCCTTACATTCTCCTTAGGTTTGGCCTCCTTTTAAAAACAGTTTCATACGAAGTCTAGGATTTATTTATGAAAGATTAAGCATGTTTTACTATGCCGTGTTTTATTAGATTTGTTATTTTCATTCGAGTTCAATGAAAATAACAAACTGTGTAAACAAGCTGTGTAAACTTTAGATATTGTACTCCTAGGCCTGTAAGTCTGATAGAGCTTCTTAGTTTTACTGAGTTTCGTAGGAGATATTGATACCATTTAACACTAAGAACATCTGTGCTGCAATTCTCTTTCAGATTCAAATATCTTCTAATTTGCTTTTGATCCATGAATAATTTAAAAACATGTTACTTAATCTAAAAAAATTAAGATTTTTACTTTTTTGTTATTGATTTCTAACATAATTGCACTTTGATTAGAGAATGTGTTATGAACAATGAGACATGAAGCCGTATTTAGACTTGCTTAATGGCCTAATGCATCGAACAATTTTCATAACTGTTTCCCAAGATTTTATGAATTCCTGGTATTCTATAGTTGCCGGATTCAAGTTTCTGTGTATTGAGTTATTAGAAACTGGATTCTGCCTCCCCTTCCCAAGTGTTTATGCTGAAGCCCTATCCCCTGATGTGATTGGAGTTGGAGAGAGGGCTTTTACGATATAGTTAAAGTCATTAGGGTGGGACTCTAATCCAGTGGGACCAATGGCCTGATAATGGAGGGGGCAAAAGGATCTCTCCCCTTTTTATTTCCACCATCACCCCAGCTAATACATAGAGAAGTCATGTGAGCACAGCGGGGCGTGGCGGCAGGCAAAAAGAAGGCCCCAGCAGGAAACCTCGCTTGCCCACACCTTCTCAGCCTGCAGCGTCAGAGAAGTTCCCTTGGTTAATCACTCAGCCAGTGACACTTAGTTGTGACACCCCTTGCAGGTGCCTAGATTAAGATTGTTAATTTTTCAAGTCCTTAATGAGGACACACGCCAAGAAAATGTGCAAAGGATTGTGGAAAATGGAATTTGGGGGCTAAAGATTTTAAAATCCACGCACAGTTGTTTTTATATGCATCTTGCATTATGTACAAGTATAGGTATAGTATATACGCACATATGTATACGCATAGATACATACACAATGCACATATGTACGTATACATCTATACATATACGTGTGTACATCTGGAGCTCTTGATTACCAAAAGAAGAGCATTCAACTACTAAACTTGCACAAATTATGGTGAATTTGTCTTCTGCCAAATTCTGTCAAATTTTACATCCATAGATTTGGGTAATTCTATTAAGTACATACGAATTTTAAATTGTATGTACTTAATAGATGCCTGGTGAAATACATCTCTTAAAATCTCAAGTAACTTTGTTATTCATAAACGTGTCTTTGACCTTAAAGTCTGTTTTGTCTGACTTTTATAAAGTCATATCAGCTTAGTTTTAATTAGCAATTTTCTTGGTGATAATCTTCAACATTCTCATTGTAGCTGATATGCGGTAACATTTTCCAGGTATATCTTGTAAGCAATTTGATTTAAAAAATCTGTTCTTACAGTTTCTGCATATACAGTTACTATCGTTACATTGTAGGTTCCTATTTGTTCTCCTTTCTCTGTGACTTTGCTTCTAGTCTATCTTTTGCTATTTTGAATTCATTTTGTTCTTCTTTGTTTTATTGCACTGTATGTACGAGGTTTTGGGCATGACCTTTCTATAGTTGTTCACGATGTCTTTAGACCTCAAACTCCGTGCCTGTAACTCTGGGCAAGCTCTGAGGCTGATCAGCATCTCTATCTGTGTCTAATACCACAGAAGGTCCTCAGAACACTGCAGCTCTCATTTCTCCCGTTACTATTATCATGTGTTAGTTCCATCTTGGCTCATAATCTTTAAAGTAATTATTTTTATTTCATTTCATTTTTTGTTGTTGTTCGTCACTGTTCTTTTGTAGTTTTAGCCCTAATTAAATTTCCTTCTTTCCGAAGTGTACCTTCAGCTATTCCACTGGATATGAAGTTCTAGGCAGAGAGTTACTTTACTCAGGGTTTTCAAGACATCACCCACGTGTCTTCTCTTTTTCTTGCTTCTTGAGACGTTTTCTCGGGAAGACCTGTTGTTCTTCTGAAGACTATCTGTCTTTGAGTGATAGGGGCTATCATCTCTTTTTTTCCCCCTCTCCCTTCTTTAGGAAGTGTTTCTTAGTATGCCCAGGTTTATGTTTCTTCTGACTTGCGTTAATAACGCATTTTCTAAAGAGATGACTCATAGCTTATTTCCAGAATACTCTTATTCCTTCTTGTTCTTTTCTCTCTCACCTTCTGCCAAATTCTGTCAAATTTTACATCCATAGATTTGGGTAATTCTATTAAGTACATACGAATTTTAAATTGTATGTACTTAATAGATGCCTGGTGAAATACATCTCTTAAAATCTCAAGTAACTTTGTTATTCATAAACGTGTCTTTGACCTTAAAGTCTGTTTTGTCTGACTTTTATAAAGTCATATCAGCTTAGTTTTAATTAGCAATTTTCTTGGTGATAATCTTCAACATTCTCATTGTAGCTGATATGCGGTAACATTTTCCAGGTATATCTTGTAAGCAATTTGATTTAAAAAATCTGTTCTTACAGTTTCTGCATATACAGTTACTATCGTTACATTGTAGGTTCCTATTTGTTCTCCTTTCTCTGTGACTTTGCTTCTAGTCTATCTTTTGCTATTTTGAATTCATTTTGTTCTTCTTTGTTTTATTGCACTGTATGTACGAGGTTTTGGGCATGACCTTTCTATAGTTGTTCACGATGTCTTTAGACCTCAAACTCCGTGCCTGTAACTCTGGGCAAGCTCTGAGGCTGATCAGCATCTCTATCTGTGTCTAATACCACAGAAGGTCCTCAGAACACTGCAGCTCTCATTTCTCCCGTTACTATTATCATGTGTTAGTTCCATCTTGGCTCATAATCTTTAAAGTAATTATTTTTATTTCATTTCATTTTTTGTTGTTGTTCGTCACTGTTCTTTTGTAGTTTTAGCCCTAATTAAATTTCCTTCTTTCCGAAGTGTACCTTCAGCTATTCCACTGGATATGAAGTTCTAGGCAGAGAGTTACTTTACTCAGGGTTTTCAAGACATCACCCACGTGTCTTCTCTTTTTCTTGCTTCTTGAGACGTTTTCTCGGGAAGACCTGTTGTTCTTCTGAAGACTATCTGTCTTTGAGTGATAGGGGCTATCATCTCTTTTTTTCCCCCTCTCCCTTCTTTAGGAAGTGTTTCTTAGTATGCCCAGGTTTATGTTTCTTCTGACTTGCGTTAATAACGCATTTTCTAAAGAGATGACTCATAGCTTATTTCCAGAATACTCTTATTCCTTCTTGTTCTTTTCTCTCTCACCTTCTATTTATTATTATTATTATTATTATTATTATTATTATTAATTCTTTGGAAGGGCCAGGCTGTATCTCAGCTCACAGTTCTCTGGTCTCCCTCTGAGTAGCAGAGATTGCAGGCACTCAGTGGGCTCAGCTTCAGGCTGGGCAGTGTCACCTCCCAGGTGTCCTCGGACTGCTGAGCACAACAGCTAGCCTAGCTGGCACAGCCAGGCTGACTCTCTCTCTCTTAATAGCAACCACATGTCTGCTGAATCTTCTTATTTTCCAGATCTCTTACTTTTGTTGCTTTTTTCCCTCTACTTTTTATTATTTATTCTAAATGATCTCTTCTGATTTATCTTTCAGCTTACTGTCTCTCCATCCTTTTGTGTCTGTTTAACGTCCTCACTGAGTTTTTAAGCTGAATGGTAATATTGTTTATTTATGAAATTTCTGTTTATTTGCTATTGCTTTCTTTAAATTGGACACTTTTTTTTTTTTAATTTTGTCACCGGATGCATGTGTTTGCCAGAAAGAGATACAGAGAGAAAGCGAAAAATTACCCTTTATTTCCCTCTCCGGTAGGGATTTGGGCATGCAGGCACTCAAGCAGCCAGGTCTGGAACTCGAACCACACAGTCGGCTATGTGGAAATCAGCCACCTTAACCACCATGTCACTGGCTGACCCGCCACATGTTATTTTAATGGTGTCATGCCTTTCTTCGAATCTGTCACATATTATTTTAATCGTGCCATGCTCTTTTGTAATATTTTAAATTGTATTTTTAATTTTTTTTGAGAGATTTTCACTGTAGGGCACGTGCGCTCGCCAGACAGACAGAGAGAGACATAGAGACAGAAAGCGAGAAATCACCCCCCAGGGGGGATGGTCACGCCGCAATCCCTTCTCCTCCATTCTCCTCTCAGGATCTTGGGCACGCACGCACACGCGCCCGGCGTGAGTTTTAAGCCACCGGGTCTGGGACGCGAACCACGGTTGACTACGTGGGAGTCCAGCGACATAGCCATTACGCTAACTGCTAGTTCCCTATTTTTAATTTTTATACACTTTATGTATATCCTTTCTGTGTTCTAAAGCTGAGAATTTCATTATCTGTTGCTCCTAGAGGCCTGCTTCAGCTATTTGTCAGTTCTCTGGATGAGCAGTCAGGGTGTCTTGTTTCTTCATGAGTTATATCATTTTGAAGGGGAGTTTACATTTGGTAAAAAATTAGAATCCTCTGAGACGTGTTCCACAGTGTGTTTCTTCCTAAAGGATTCATACTTGTGTGCGTGTGTGTTTTAGGTGCAATTCATTTTTACCAACAAGGGACTTTACATTGTAAAATGATTTGGATAATGTAAGTAGTCAAATTTAGGCCTGTGTAAAGGGAAACGAGCTTGCCACCCCGTGAAATGCCTAGTTGAAGGCACAGCAGTTCCCTTTCTAGATACCTTTGTGGATAGGTGTTTCTGTTTGTTTTTATCTCGCTCTTCTTGCAGGGATAGCCTTTGAGGGTTGAAGCTGGATATCGTGGCTTCCGTTTTAAAAACCAAACTTGTGAAGGTCCCGGGTCAGATCTCAAGTCTCTGTGAGGCCAGTAAGTACCGAGATCGGCTTCTGGGGCACCCACTGTGGTTTTCGGCTTTATAATCTTCCGTCTCCCAGGTTTTTCTGTTTGTTGATTTCTTGCCTTTTGAATTACATTTATTTTAATGTGTGCTTAGTTATGAATTTAAAAGGTGTTTGCTATATTTTATTCAGCATTTCTAGATGCTTTGTATTAGATGTTCTTTCAGGTTATTAAGTCCACTATATTAGTTAAATCAAAGTTCATCATTATTTTTTTAAAGACCTTCTGCAGTAATTTCTGATTGAAACAGGTATTAGTATATTACATTTGGTTGGAAGGAAAGGAAAAGAAGTAATATTTACTGAGTGTCTACATGTGGCAGGTAAAGGACTGGGTATGTAAAAATATATTTTTTTCCTAAGTTTAAATAATTGACGAGTTGTGTCTTGAGGGATGAATTATAGTCAGTAAATTTCAAAGGAAAGAGGGGATCCATAGATCAGAAACAATTTCTAAATAATGAAAGCAATCTTGCTCTGTATTTCAGAGCCTTGTAAACTAGGAAGTGAGAAGAGAGGAGAATATTGAGGACAACATTCATTTATTTCCCACATGGTTTCAAGACAACCGTATTTATATTTTACACTAACACATAGATAGGAGCAAAGAATCTTTGGCCAACAGAAAGTATTTTAAAATGATCAGGGCAATCAGGTGGCATGGTGGTTAATGTGTTGGATCATACATGACCAACTCCATGGTTCAAGTCCAATCAAAATCCTGAGAGGAGAATGGAGGAGGGGTGGAGAGTGGACACCCCTCCCCCTGGTGGATGATTTTTGCTTTCCTTCTCTCTGTTTCTGTCTCTCTCCAGTCAGTATAGTCCCCTAGGAGGAAAAAAATATGGGCAATTCCTTTGGTTCCTTCACTCCTTGCTCAATTGAGTTACCTTTATTTAGTTATTAAAAATTAGTCTTTTTCTGAATTTTTTTTTCTGGCTTCATTTCCTAAATCAGAGCATCCTTTTCTCTGCCCTGGACTATTAGTTTTACCTGGCAGGAGGGATGTCTTGCTTTTTATTCCTTTTCTTGAAGTTTGTCTTTGTTTCTGTGTACCTAGCAACACACTGGCACCTCTAGGCACCGAATAAATGTATATAGAATGGAAGAATGAGTGATTCTGTTACAGAACTTTCAGAATTAGAAGATCAACTACAGCAGATGTCTGTAAAGATTTAAAGGGGAGAGTTGATAGCGGCATAGGCAAAATGAATCTATGGATATTAAAATGTATATAATAGATTAATAATAATTTGGGGAAAGACAGAGAAGAGCCCAGGGAGCCAATGCCCATTGTTAAGAGTTATTCTTCAGACTTCATCTGTAAAATGTGCACAAAATAAACTATGTGTTGATTGTGAATGGAGTCCCTGAAAGACTTTGGCTCTTAGAATCAGACTTTATAAAACTACAGCACTCATTCATTACCATGGATATAATCACAGAGTAAAGTATTCTTCTCCTTTACCCCAGAATAATTCCATCAAAGTAAAACATTTCCCACATCAGATGGGATATTTTCTGCCCTCATAGGTTCCTCATGGAGATTGTTTAAATGAGGAACTCTTATTTTGACACACTTTGATCAAATACTTACCTTTCTTCCAGGGCAAAGCATCTCACACTTCCAATACCCAGTTCAGACTCTGGAGAGGAAGAAGCAACCGAAGCAGCTTGGATCTGCACCTCCACAATTAGATAGAATTCTTTGGTTTGCCAAGGAGAAGAAAAAGTTAAGTCAAAAGGGAGTTATTAACTAATATAACCGACTAGTTCAGACTTAAGTCTGGCTGGAATTATTTGGTTCACCCGTGTCACTGGGGCTCAGTACCCGCTGCTCCTTGGTTCAGCCTAGCTCTGTTCCCATAGTTGTCGACTGAGTTCTGTGACAAGCTCTTTCATCAGTGCCGCAGAATTGTTGCTACACTGCTTTTACACTTCTCATAACTTAAAGCCAAAGGGCAGAAAAAAATGTAGCTCTCTTTCCTGCGGCTTTCATTAAAGTCCTGAGATTCATTCTGGTTGGCTTCACTTCACTCACATTCTCTCCCAATCATAAAGACTTGGGTAAACCAAATGCCCTGATTGGATCAGAACGAAGTCATGGTTCCAAATCAAAGATAGAGACAAAACTAACTCTACCACAAGAACATGAATAAGTAGCGACAGAGATTTAGCTATAGAAATGTGGGGCCTGTGGGTGGCATAGTGGATAAGGCGCTGGACTCCCACAGGTTTACTGCAGTCTAAAACTCACACCAGTGCATGTGCATGCCTAGAAGAATCCTGAGAGGATACAGGAGAGGAGATTGTGGTGTGGCCATCCCCCTAGGGAGTGACTTCTCACTTTCTCTCTCTCCATCTCTGTTTGTCTCTCTGGCAAGCACATGCACCCTATAGCAAAAATCACACACACACACACACACGTATATCTCACATCTGAAATAATATATTTCCATTTTGACCTAATCGACTGCTCTACATTTACTGTACATATTCTTCTGTGTTAATCTATGCTCTCAACTATTCATATATATTGAGTGTCCTCACCCTGTCCAAACATGGAGACTACTGAATTCTTACCTAATACTAAGTTAAAGATCTTTGGAAGATCTGTAAGTCATATTAGTCATTTCTAATTTTAGATCTTCAGAGGTGGCTATGTATGGGTAACTAAGAAATGCATCTATTCTCCAAACACTTGATGTAACATTGTGGAAAAGAACATGATTCCTGCAATAAAAACAAGAATGGCAAACAAAGCACAAGGATTACCATAGATTTATATGACAGATAATATCATTCTAGAGAGGAATAATGGGAAACCCCTGCCCTGAATGAGGACTGAGTTGCCGAGTCAACTAGCTTGGTCAGCCTCTAGTTTTACTCTTGAAAGGGTCTGACCTATCCACGGCTCCATGGTCCTGTATGGCTACATTTGAGACAACAGTATGCTTCACGTGGAGCGAGACTGTAAACTCAGTATTTACAAATCATCTTGCACCGTTTCTGCTAATTCATCATGATAATTCACATGCCTCTCTCCCTCTGTGATGCTCCAAGCTCTTGGAGACAGGGAGACCATGTGTTTTTTTCCTGTTATCGCCAACGTGAAGCACTGTGATGGCTATAAGATTAGCATTTAATGAATGCATGCTAAATAATTCAATAAATGGATGGATTAATAAAGTGACCGAATGACAGGATTTGACAGGCTCCTGGGAGAAGACCTGGCCCTGCTGTATATTTAGAAAAATAAATCTCTAAATGAAGATTATAGAAGGCCAAAATTATGATTTATATATGTAATGTAACATTTTCTGTTTTATTTTATATTAAATTAAATTTCTCCAAAGGTAACTACATCTAATAAATAGTCATATCTTACAGAAAATTTTAAATCAAATTTGTCATTTAGTAATCTTGAAGATTTTGAATTACTGCAAGAAAATACGCTTAGTTTTCATTCTCAAGTCAATCAAATATCTGATATCATATAACGATTTAATCACCTACAACTACATGGGGCTATCATATTTAGTTGGTGATTTTAAAATTACGTTTCTTCCTTAATTGCAAAGATCTGCAAAGCAATTGCCCATTCATAAATCCTGTATATATGTTGCTTATTTATTTCTTATTCTTTCCATAAAGGTCACAGCAAATTGAGTAAGATTGCCAGCTCCTTCATTATTTTAATAACTCCATGCCTGGAAGAAGAGGCTGGATGTTGGCTTGAATGGCCTTTGGACAATTGCCATCTTAATCTGGTCCTCTCTGGACTTGTTAACAATTATAAAACATGCTGAGATGTCAGCAATGCTCTGGAAACTGTTTCTAGTCATTTATGTCGATACAAAGCAAATTGAGTAAGATTGCCAGCTCCTTCATTATTTTAATAACTCCATGCCTGGAAGAAGAGGCTGGATGTTGGCTTGAATGGCCTTTGGACAATTGCCATCTTAATCTGGTCCTCTCTGGACTTGTTAACAATTATAAAACATGCTGAGATGTCAGCAATGCTCTGGAAACTGTTTCTAGTCATTTATGTCGATACAATTTGAGTTACTGGAAACTGTTTCTAGTCATTTATGTCGATAATTTTATAACTTTCATTACTTTTTGAGTTATTCCTTGCTTTTGAGACAAACGTTACTCTAAAGCAGGATTTCCTAAACTTCAGTAATTTATGAACAAACTTTGTGGTTTTTATAAAATCCTGGAAATCATGATATCTTTAACAATCTTAAAAAATTAATTACATTTTTACTTAAATATTATATTTAAGAAATTTTTATTTAATTACCAAAATGTGAAAGTAGTATCTTTTTTCCATAGACAGGTGACTGTAACAACAAATTATAGAAACAATAAAAAATTACTAAAATCAAACCAAGGATTTTTTTCCTCCTAAAGTATAAGAGTTTGAGATTTGATATTTATTAAGGAAAAATAAAGATTAGCTCACGTTTGAGAGATGTTAAATAATTGTTAAACTTAAATGGAATGTTTCTCTGTAACATTGTTAGGTTTGAAAGAAAAGGAAAGAATGTTTCTGAATTAAGTTATTTTCACCATATCGTTATCAAATGTCATGCCCAGTGTTACCTAAGCATGTCCCTACCACCAGGAAAATAGTTACTATTTCCCAATTTGAGGAAATACTATTCTTTTTTTATTTTTGGAAAGGTTTTTGCCATAGGGCTCATATGCTTGCCAGAAAGACAGGGACAGAGAGACAGAAAGCGAGAAATCATCCCCCAGAGGAGATGGCCATGCCACAACCCCTTCTCCTCCACTCTCCTCTCGGGATCTTGGGCATGCACACACATGTGCCTGGCATCAGTTTAAGCCACCGGGTCCAGGACTCGAACCGCAGGTGACCACATGGGAGTCCAGCAACATAGCCATTACACCAACTGCTGGTCCCGAGGAAATGCTATTCTAAAGAGATAGCCTCAGTACACTTTGTATGCTGTTTTAAGTTGTATATGTGCATATGTGTGAAGAGAAAAAGAAAAATGCACTTGTATTTTAGAATTTTAGTATAAATTAAAAGCTTACAGCTTATAGATATGTAAAAAATATCCTGACAGAGTTAGATGAACACCTTCAAAATAATATATTATATAAATGTCTGTCTTTTCCTCAATTTTCTGATTGTCCTTAAAATAACTATAATCTCATATCTGGAAAAATGAAAACATGCTTTTTTTTTTTTTTTGGTTATTAGGGCACATGTGCTTGCCAGAAAGAGAAAAGGTGAGAAGGCACCTGCTGGGGGTACGGCCGAACTGCAATCCCTGCTCCTCTATCCTCCTCTCCAGATTTTGAGCACACTGGCACATGTGCCCCATGTGTTTTTCAATCCACCTAGTCGGGGACTTGAACTGCACAGTCGGTCATGTGGGATCCAGCGCCTGAACCACCATGCCACTGTCTGGCTCAAGCTACCCATTTCCAACAGAGGAAACAAAATTTAAGGTAGTTCTGATTTTTGTTGTGTCATTTTCTGTCTCTCGGCCACTTCTTCCCCTTCTTTCTCCTGTTTGGCCTGGCTCCTAATATGTTGTATGATCAACAACCAGATTGATTTTTTTATAAATTAAAAAAAAAAAAATCAGGTCAGCTTTAAAGCCTTCCATGGCTTTCCTAGGCAGCAGAGACTAACATTGCAAGTGCAAGCCCGGACCTGAAGCTCTTCCACGGCCCAGTTCCTGCTTCTCTTCCAAGGTGCCTCTCCCCCAGCTCACCGGACGGAGGCTCGCCGGCTTCCTCTGTGTTTTATGCACACCAGGCTCTCTTGGCCTTAGATCTTTCTCATTTGCTTTCTTTTTTTCCCCTGGAATTCTCTTCCCTTAGGATTTCACTCGACTGGTCCCTTCCTACTTGTTTTCTGCTTTCCTATTAGACTTTCAGCTCCACGCAGGCCTGGCTTGTGGCTGTGCTGCCTGAGAGCAACCTCGGTACACAGAAGCACTCGGTAAATACACACTGACTAGAAGAACCTTCTTCCAAGATTCATTTACTTTATTTTTAGGCTGCCTTGATAATAATCTCACTCTATTTTTTTTTGTTCATTTTTATTTATTTACTTATTTGTTTTTAATTTTGCCAGAGGACATGTGTACTCACAAGTGACAGAGAGAGAGAGAGAGAGAGAGAGAGAGAGAAAGAGAGAGAGAGAGAGAGAGAGAAAGTGATAAAGCATCCCCTTCACTGGGCATGGTCATTCAGTAATCCCTTGTTCTCCATTTCCCCCTCTTTTGGGATTTTGGGCACACACATGCATGCACTTCATGTATTTTTCAAGCCACTAGGTCTAGGACTTGTCAGCCATGTGGGATTTGGCACCTTAACCACCACACCACCAGCTGGACTGATAATCCCACTCTTAAAATAATTACTTTGTTAAGAAGAAGTATGTGATGTCTTCAATATTCAGAAAGAGTTCAGTAAGCAATTCAATAAGCCGTTCCCCCTGTTGTGTAATACTGCTTAAAATGAAGTGTATTTTAGTGACGGAGCACAGGGCAGGGTAAGTGTCCAGGACACATGGTTTAGCAGCTCAAAGGCAAGGCAGCAGCATGGTGTTAAATCTCCTTCTAATGATCTGCTCATAATGACGATCCCTAGAAGAAATTCAACTGCTTTCTGTGTTTGAAAATCTGCTTAACTATGCTTAATTCTTTTGCTCTGGCTCATCGCCAGACTTTGACACTTTCTTTGCCTAACTAGAATTGCATTTGGACTTTGGAAGGAAGCAGTCATTGTTATGTTTGTGGATGTGAGCACCAGCTGCCTATGGAAGTCCCTGTTCATTGCACGAGTAATTTTACAAAGGAGTAGGCCCAGCCATGGGAGTGTGTGCTGACTGGCACTGCTACTTAGTAGGCTGGGGACACTGGAGAGGCCTAATTTCAATTCCTGGTACTAAAAGCTGGGTGTGGAGGCATGTGCCAATAGTCCCAGTTACTCAGGAGGCTGAAGTAGAAAGATCTCGATATAGTGAGAGGCTATCAATAAAAGAAAGATACAGAAAAAGAAAGAAAAAGAAAACAGAATGCATGGCTTCAGCCCTTACACTTGAACTTCAACCGTACTGCTGATCTACTGTGACAAATTTAAGCAATTGATCAAATTTTTGGTCATCTGTTACTTCCTGAATACACTAAATATATGTCCTTACTCATATTCATAGAGACTTTAATATTTTTGCAAACTATCTGCAAATGCACATAGTAAGTGTTTTGTAAGATAAACACTGTGTGTGCGTGCGTGTGTGTCTGTAATTCTGGTAGCTACTTCTGGCTCACAACTAGCACTTTGTTCATCCCTTCCACAGTGTAGAGCTGCTGCTGGAAAATGGCCTGCCGGGACACACTTCCAGCGTCTCCACCTTGCTTTTATGTAGACCCTGTGACCAATGGAGCATGTATGTTACCTCCAGGAAGAGACAGGTAAGAAGGGGATGTCATAGCTTAGCAGTTAAGAGAGTCAGACCCACAAAGTCAACCGCTATTCAGTCTCACCCTGGTAGCCGAAAAATGAACACATGCACGGGGCACCCCAAATCCTGATGGGATGGAGATGACAAAGGCACACAGTGCGGCCACACACCAGTAGGGGGTGCTTTCTCTCTCTTCTTCTGGTGAACATACAGACTCTCTGCTCTTGCGAGAGAGACAGAGAGACAGAAATCAAGAAATCACCCCCAGGAAGAGGACCACACCACAACTCCTTCTTCTCCTTTCTCCTCTTGGGATCTTGGGCACGCACTCACACACATCTGGCAAGAGTTTACATTGCCAGGTCTGGGACTTGAACCACAGTTGCCTATGGGAGTACAACGACGTAACCATTACCTCATCTGCTGGTCCCAGTGGACTCTAGTCTTATACCTTTACAATATTAGTGGGTAAATTGGAAATTCACTTAACTTCACTTTATGTTTCTAGTCTTTGTAGGTTTCTTTTTCTTTCTGTATTTTATGAATCATGCTTCATAACTTCAGTTCGGAAACTGATCAACCCAGATTTTTCCTCTTGCTTCTGATATTATCTGAGATAGGTTTAGATAGTCTGCAGGGCAGTTATTTCAGGGTGCAGAGGTGAAAAACATAAGACGTGCCTTCTACCTCTCCCTCACCCCTACCCGGGCTAAAACTGAGCACGGGCTAACTTATGGACTCCCTTAGTCTCTGCCCAAGGAGTCTGCTCAAATGCCCCAGAAAACACGTGACCTGGCATTTTTATTAAACACAGAAGATGTTTTTCTTAGTTCTTTCTGTCTACAAAGATCTCATCTTTATCTACAGAGGTGTTTCTCACTTTTTTTTTTTTTTGCATATAGTCTCTGAAGATATTTGACCCATTCTGACATTGATAAAATGGACTATGCAGTTCCTAATTTATATATACGCAATCCTATTGCTTCCCTACTTCACGAAAACATATCAGAATACAAGAAAGGATATTTATTATAAAGCTAACTAAATCCAGGATCACTTACTTTAAAATTATATAAAAACATTGATCGTTAAGCTATTGTTGATCAAACATATTTTTTCCATCCTTCATAGCTGACTCTGACCAACAGACTTGCTGTAAAACCATGTTTAAAGATAACTGAGTCTATATGAAAAAGAAAATGCTAAGCGACTCGTAAGAGGTTTTCTCATTGTAAATGGCAGTGAAAATCAATTTAAGCAGATAAAATTGAAAGAAAGCAAAACATCTTCAAAAGTTCTTTGAGGTTTATTTAAGGAAAAGTCAAACAGGAGGAAAGATGCAAAGCCATGCTACTCTGTTCTCAGTAAACTTGAAAAACAACGAATCCAGGTCAGGATTCAAGGGCAACTTTGTCAGAACACTCCCAGCTTCTCTTATCTTCCGGCCGACTAGAAAAAAACAAAAAAAAAGATGTGTGACCAATATCTCTAGATAATGTTTCTAAGACACCATCACACTGGTGGGCCTGAGTTCTTAGCACCCCTTTAAACTTTTTTTACTCAGCCCCAACTTAGAATTTTCATTTCGGCTTGAAGTTGATGGCATGTCTTTTTTAACTGCCCAGTTACAAGTAGGGGTGACTTGGACATAACATTTCTTATGTAATTGCACCAAACACGGGGTGTGTGTCTGGCATTAAAAAAAAAAAAAAACAATCAATAAGTATAGTTTTCAGAGAGTTCTTCTAGATAGCACATACTTTCACAATGTATTTTATAATTCCTGTACATTCATGGGTTAAATTTGTTTCTCTAGCTGACCTAGAAATACATCACCATGGAGATCATCGTCAGTCTGACAAATGCGTTCAAACAGCCTTCTGAATCGTGCATTTTAGAATAGGACTCCCTGGAAAAGTTAGAGATTGCCTCTGCATTTTTATTTTAGAATGAGAAGTTTGGTTTTCAGAGTGATTAAGGCTGAATAGGTTGGGGCCAGCAGGTGGCGCAGTGGTTAAGGTATTGAACTCCGCAAATGGCCAAGGGCAGTGTGAGCCCCAGAACCAGCAGCTTGAAAATCACACCAGGCATATGTGTGCACGCCCAAAATCCCAGGAGGAGGATGGACGAGAAGAGACTGGTGTGCCATCCCCTTTGGGGGCGCTTCCCACTTTCCCTCTCAGTGTTTCTTTTCTCTCTCTAGCGAGTACATGCTTGCTCCATGCAAAAACCTTAAAAAAAAAAAAAAAAAAGACTGACTACATCCGCCTGGAATGCTATCTGAATGTATGGATTTAATGATGTACTGAAAATGATCATAACAGAAGTCTTGTAAAGGTCTTTTTTTTTTTTTCTTAGATTTTTTTTTTTTTTTTTTTTTGCTATAGAGTGTGTGTGCTCGCCAGAAAGACAGAGAGAGACCGAGAGAGACCGTGGTCCAGGATTTGAATCACAGTCAGCTACATGAGAATTCAGCGACATAGCCATTACGCTAACTGCTTGTCCTTAAAATGCATTCTTTTTACACAAACTTGTTTCTTGTCATTTGGGAAGATGTTAGTCCTGTGACTATTTCTCTGTTGGCATGTCCTGATGAGGTAATTTATTAGTTATTCTTTTGTTCTTTCCCTGTCAACTTCAGTCTTGCACCCCCGAGGTAGCTGAATGCGACGTGAGACGTGAATAAAAGTTAAGCATCAGGGCCCTTCCTCTCTCAGGACCCATCTAAGGACCTGGAGGAATCCTACTAATTCATTAAATGGCCAAATGTTTTTGTCAAGTTTAGAAAAAGAAGATAGTTTAACTGCAACCACTGAAGACCACTGTTCCTTTCCATACTGCAAGAGTAAGGACGAGCCACTATTTAGAGTTCTGACCTTTAATGAAGACATGAAAAGAAGAGGTGGAGAGAAGGGGCAGAACTGAGTGACTTGGGAGTTAGACTGATGTCTCATGGTATCTTTTCTAACTCATTTGGACGTATTGGCACTTCCCAGGCATAACCTAAGGGTTCTCACCTCTGTGCTTGGGCAGTTATATTTTCTTTTAATCTGGAATCTTACCCATCCTGTGGTCTAGTTCAGATGCCAGGATCTCTTTGAAATTCTCTCTACTCTTTCCACATTCCCGCATGATATTCCTCTGGCACTAAACAGATATCATCTCTTATTGACTCGTGTTGATTTCATGAGGGGACCTTAGGCATGGATTTCTTATGTGATTTTCTATAAATCTAGTTAAAAAAAATTTCCCCCTCTTCTTTTCTTAGTTGGGAGTAGTGAAAATATAACCTTAGTTACAGTTTTTCTTAAGCAAAGAGAGCACTGCCCAGAGGGGACACACTACCCCTTCGATTTTTATCAAGGTCAGAGACTTGTACTCTTCCCTTTGGTCACACTGGTTGTTTTGGAGCAGATCAAGTTCAGATATGATTGTTGGAAGGAAGTCAAAGAAACTCAAGTATAATTATGGATTAAAGATGAAGTACTCCCATAATATTTGCACTCTGTCATGCAGAAATATAAAAAGAAGTGGAACTTAGATAGAATTGGCTTTAAATTCTGGATTTTCCACTTCTGTGCCCTTATCCCATGGGAAGAATATTTAATTTTCTGAGTTTTTTTTAATTTGGAAAACAGTGATAGATATTTTCTTGTCTATTGGATTTTTGAGACTGTAAAATAGAAATCTATCTAAATATGTAGTTTCAAGTTATGCTTCAATGTATGTTAGTTTTCTTTTTCCTTCTTTGTCCATGTTTTATCTTCAGCTTCTCTCTTCATGGACATGGGATTTAAGCAACTAAGTCATCTTGGTAAGTTTTTAAATTAAATGTAAGATTATTTTGTATGACCATGTGCCCTATTTGAAATCATCTTCTTATGGACAAATGGTTGTGAGGAGGCTGAGAAAGTACCAGCTAAACTGGACACTAGCCACATACATGCACACACATGCATGTGCAAACACACATACACACATACACATGTTTAGAGATATCAGTATACCCTGGTTGAATAGTATACAAGTTATATGGATAAAGAAACACCCCCCCCCCATTCAAATTGTTTTCCAAAGGTGTATTTCTTCTCTTAGACACTCTTCTCTCTTATTTATTTATTTATTGTTATTTATACATTCAATCACTATACATCATTTAGATTGTAAAGAGATTTTACCCAACATGATATATGCCACACACCAGGTGAGCTGCGAATACTATACTTATTTAGGAAAGAGATTACTACTTAGTCATGGTCTTTTTGTGCAGTGTTTTTAATGAAATATGTTAACAAGAATTTGTTGAATGAAAGAACAAGTTAATAATGAATGGGAAATTGGGATTATTCTGGAGCATATGTAAAATAATCTAGGACTTCCTTACATTAGATGGGAAGAACCAGGATCCTTTGACTTTTGTCTGTAGGGTAAGGTGGGAGGAGGGATTGTACTAGTGGAAAGCACTGTTATTATTGGTACCGTGAACAGTATCCATTCCATATAGCACCCTAGGCTAGTAAAGGTGATATTTACAGAATAAATTATGTCAAAATGGACATCGTAATCCTTGAGTAAGAATAAACATCGTAAAAGAAAAGAGTAAAAGTTACACATAGGAGAGGGAAGAGTCAAACTCATCCTTTGGCTCTGTGGATGGTACTTCACAAGAGTGAATCCCAGGGGCAGATGGTAGTACAAAGATAAAATTCAACTCTCTGTGAGGCAATCCCACATGGAAAGGTTCCTGGTTCAAGTCCAAAGACTCCCTGAGTAAGTCATGCACATGCATGCCTACAAGGTGCGGGTGAACAGTGGCAACAGAATACCGCTGAGATCTCTCTCTCTCTCTCTGTCTGTCTCTCTTACTCTGGAAGAGATCAATAAATAAAAACCAGAGGTTGGCTAACTTGTCTCACGCCAGCACCAGCAAGGTAGTTTTCTTTCTCTGCCTCAGACAGGACAGAAAAGGGAATGGGGGCTTCTTACAAGGAAAAGTTAATCTGACTCTAAGTAGGGAGAAAGGGGAAATATAGAGACAACTCATATTCAAATCCTAAGTGATTGTTTTTTCTGTTTTTTCATAAGTTGTTCTACAGAGACAGCTGGGCATTCTGTGGAGGAGTTTCTTAGTTAAATGATCCAGAGTCTCTACCCTAGTGGCCTGGTTATGTTGGTAAGTTTCATTGTAGATTACATTTCTATGTCTCCAGCAACCTCCCTGGGGGCAGCTTTGAATTCACCCACACTTTATAAAAAATAGAACATTTGCCCACAGATTTCACTTTGCTCTAGTGTCTTAATGATCTTCCCCCAGTGCCTCTGATAGACTTAAACATAATAGAAACCAATTTTGACTCTAATTCAATGTTCTCTGTAGGAGAGGCTGACTGAAGTTTAATTACAATTCTTTTATACTAAATGTGTATGCATTCTCTAGCGTTCGATGTGATTCCTCCAAAATTTCCATCTCAAAATCAGCCCATCAGTAGAACAGTCACTTGCAGCCCAGTTAATTATAACGGTATGTGGTGGTTAGGGCTGTATTCCAGAGCACCAAGGAAGCCTTCTAAAAAACCAATAAGCCAAGGGTCTCAGTGCTATGTCAAATTTTGTTTTGTGTTTATCCCTTATGCAAATAGTCAGATGAAAGTCTAATAAAGTGTTGGATTGTATATATAAACATAGGCCTCTAATTCCCTCTCTCCTTTATGTTCAGCTAGAAATAAAACTCATAGTTTCCCTGAGACCTGCAAGGTCAAAACATATTCTAGCACATGATGGAGTTAAAACATGTCCACTGCTACTTTTAAAAACTTAATTTCTCTAATTTAATTTACTTTTAGAAGAGCATATTTGATAAATGATGTATTGACAACAATAACCAGGCCTTCTGTTTGATGTTTTCTGACGTACAGATCTAAATTATGGGTATTAAACAGCAAATTATATTTCATAGACTATGTTGGGACTTTGTGGGTTACCATACATGTTTCATACACATATATGATAATGGGGTACCTGGGGCCAAGTTCCCCAAACACCACACAGCAACGTCAGCAGAGGGGGCAAAGTAGGCACCAATAGGAACAGACACTATCGAAATGCTTCTGGGCAGCTGCCACAGGTGTGATGGGGATGTGGAATTTCTTCGGCTTTGGAAGTATTATGAAATGGACAGAATTGTAGTTTTGAGATTTGTCTGGTGCAGGGAAAATACAAACATAGGAAATATTTTGATGAGCCATTTGGAGCTGAAGGTGAGATTTCAGGAGGCATGCTTGAATGCCAATAGGTCATCTATAAAGGGCTTCTTTTTTAAAAAGTTATTTTAATTTAACTTTATTAATTAATGTATTTGACTAGAGAAGGACAAAGTGAGAGAAAGAGAGGGAGGGGCAGAGAGGTCTTGGACTTGAACCGTGGTTGGCCATGTAGGAGTCCAGAGCCCTTAACCACCACAGCACCTGCCAGTCCCAATCTATAAAGTGCTTCTAAGGAAGGGGGTCTGTTTAACCAAAGAACGTTTTTATTGTGCTGAACGAGTAGTGATAGGGGACTGTCATCAAAACCAGCTCTTCCCCCACCTCCACCCCAGGAAAACTGAGGATGTGGTAAGCACTAAGAAGGGGGTTTCCATCTATATCCATTTCACTCATTGTGCTCACTCTTATCTATAAATAAAAGAATAAATGAGTGAAGACTATTGAATCCGTCAGGCAGTGGACTCAAACATTGATGCGTCCCGTTGTGCCAAGGCCAGCATGTTCAACAGGTTACCTTGAAAGAAGACTTACGTTCCAGCTGCAGAGATAGATGCAGAAGCAGATGCTTTTTCCTCCAAATAAATGTACTTGCCAAAAGAGATCCGGAACCAGAAGCGTAGAATATTTCCAAGCAAGCAACAATGGCCTCTCGCTTCCACAGACTGTTCAAATGAAAGGGTAAGTCCTTGGGTAGAAGGCAGCACGTAAGGATTGACTCCAACAACAACTCCCTGAGCGATGTTCTGGGACGCTAGGTAATAAAGATGGGGAAGAGCACCATGAAATAAAGCTTGATTGCACAGGAGTGGGGATTATCCACGGGAGGGAGTCCGGGATTCAGTATTGGACAGCATGGTTCTTCTCAGTGTAGGTGTGCAGATCAAGTTACTTTTTGCAGGTTGGCTCATGTCATTTTTTTTGATAGTGTTAAGTGCAAAACCTTTTTCTATGTTTTAGTTTGTGAATTTTTATGATGTTATTAATTTCATGAACTAAAATTCTGATAAAAATGATATGAAATAAAATACAATATATTTGGTATCTTTGTATAGCTCTTTACATTTTATTCATAATATTATATATTTTCATACATACACATGCTTGTTTATTGTATGGATTTAAATTAAAAATTGAGGTTTTTTATTTTTAATGCACTGCACTCTGATAGATGGATATATTTAATTTCGGCCCCTCGTTTTACCAGGTACTATATTTTTTTCAGCAAATAGCTATATTAAATTTAATCTTCTAATCTCTGTGTAGGATAATTATATAATACATTCACATTAAATAGAATAAGCGATTATATTAATGTTATTATGATAAATATAGATGGGAACATGTAGATGCATTTTTTAGACTTTAAATGCTCTTCCAGAATGTTTGTGTTCAGTTGGTAAATCACACTGTTGCAGTTATGGTTAATGAAGTAATAGAATGATATGCAAATTGTTTTACCTTTCCCCCCTAATTATAGGGGAGCAAAATTGCTTGAGTAATAACTTTTAGGAAAGATATGAAGAAATATCTTAGGAAACTTTTATTTGGCCTTGTGTTTTTCCCAATTTGTCTTCTTTAACTTACTTCCAGGTGAGATGAATAAAACGATTCCCTAAAGAAGCAGTGAGGCGAAAGAGGATGGAGAGTTTATGAGGCTAAGCTGGGTCCCCAAACACTTACCCCTTGACATGTGGTTTTCATCATTAGAGATTCATTCCTTTGGGTCTTGACGATTCAACCTACAAGAGACGCTTATTGAAATGCAAATATTCCTGGGAGAAATAACATCTTTAAATGCAATTTGCTGATGTTTTCTCAGCAATTAGTTAACTATGTACAAAGTGAGAGGAGAAATGAAGCACAGGATAGATAGACTTTAGAAGCAAATGGTAAGAACAAACAGGAGCAAAAGAGGCTGGGGGACCCAAAGATAAAATATTATACCCAAATTCATTTTAAGATAATATTTTGTGTTAAAGCCTTTAGGTTTTCTAAATATAAGGAAACTACAAAGGCTAATATACAATTGTGTAGGTTTACGGCTTGGCATACTGATTACAAAACATTTGCTATTTAGGTGAAGAGTAAAAAGTATTTCTTTTTTAAAAAAATTAATGTACTAAAAATACTATATTCATTTCTTGAATTTTTCCCCATCCTTTCTATCTTTGTACCCCAACTCAAGACCTCTCTAGCCTTAATGTTTTCTCCTTCCTGTACCTCCGCACTCGCAGCTCAATCCTCTGAGACAAGCACAGGGTCTTCATGTCATAACCCTCCTCCTAGCCCTCCTGCACTGTGAGAACCTCCATTTTCTCTGTTCTTCCACACACTGCCTCTCAGTTTAGATTGCACTTCTAAAATTTGGACTTTTATTGTAACTAACTTGTTTTTCTCATTTTTATGTGAGCGTCTTGTAGGAAGGGTTATCATCTTATGAATATAATTTATTTATCCTCATATCATTGTTAAAGCACTATAGGATTTGTTACAGGAAAATTAAATTTAGATAATAAGAAAGATATAAAAGTTTGTATTTTTAAACATAAAACTTCAAACCATAAAACTGTGGAAAACACAGGGGAAATTCTTAGAGACACAGGAGAAGACAAAAACTTCTTAAAATAAGACCCCCCAAAGCACAAGCAGCAATCCTGAAAACAGACAACTTGGGACTACCTCAAGCCAAAAAACTTCTGCACAACAGTAATGAGAGTGAGGAGACAGCCCTCAGAGTGGTTTAATCTATTTGCAATCTATGCCTCAGATAAAGGACTGATAGCCAGAATATACAGGGACCTCAAGTTGTTTACCCATAAAAAAATAATCATTCCAATAAAATAAATGGGCCAATGAACTCAACAAACAGCTCTCCAAGGAAGACAGCCAAGAGGCACTTGAAAAATTGCTCAACATCTCTTATAAGAGAAATGTAAATCAAAACCACAATAAAATACCACTTCATCCCAGTCAGAATGACTAAAGTTAAGAAAATAAAGAATGGTAAGTACTGGCAAGGCTGCAGTGAAAAGGGAACCCTTACGCTGTTAGTAGAAATATAAAATTGGCATGAGCAGTGGAACAAACTGGCAGTTCCTCAGAAACCTTCAAATGGGATTGTTCCATGACCCAGTAATTCCACTCTTAGGTAGCTACCCAAAGGAGAGGAAAACCCTCAGTCGGAAACATGTTGGCACATTTATTTTTATTGCAGCATTATTCACAATTGTTAGGACGTGGAATCAACCCCAATGTCCAAGGACAGACTTTAAAACGGAAACTAATACTGAAGTCAGCCGGTACTTGGAGAGTCTGAGCATAATCTGGTTAATTGCCTATTGAAATGAAAATATTAACATTCCCCATATTTAACAAGATTTAAATGAGACAAAAAATCTCAGATAAAATATTAAAAATGTCCAAGACAGGATGCAAAAAGTAATTCAACATTTAAAAAACCAGGAATATCTCAACTCACAAGAAAAGGGACAATCAACCAATGCCAACTCCGATATAATGCAGATGTTGAGATTATCTGACAAATGAGTAAAGCATATATTATCAAAATGCCACCACAAACTATTGAGAGCATTCGTTCTTAGGTGTACTTATCCAGAATTGAGAAGGAGAGACAAGCACAGGGTCTTCATGCCGTAATCCTCCTCCCAGCCCTCCTGCAGCCAGGTCATGCGCACAGACACAGGCTTGCCCAGTGTCGAGATAGGCCCGGGATATGAATCTGGAGCCCTCCTGTACGGTATCTGACATCACACAGCAGTGCCCTTATTGCCTGCATCATGGCAGCTGGCTCAATTGCAGACACCTGCAGTAAGTGGAGAGACAAAGTCTTAAACAATGCAGGATATAAAGAAAAAAAACTCGATGAAAAATTCAGAACTAAATAAACACAATGAGTGAAATGGAACACTTATTGTAGGATGAAGTCATTGAATTTCTTTGGAAGTGTAATACCTTCAAAACGTCTTTGCTGCTAGTAAATTTCCTATGAGGACTTAAAACTAAAGATGTAGGGCTGGTAGGTGCTGTGATGGTTAAGATGCTGTACTCCCATATGGCCTACCACAGTTAAGACATACTTTCACAGGCTGACCTGGCGGCTTTTTTCCTCACTTTCATTTTCTTTCTCTCTCTCTGATCAAATTAAAAATAATAGTAACAAATAAAATTAAATAAGTGAATAATTCTTAAAACAACTAAAGATTTCATCTAGGCAAATTTCTAAGCCTTCGAACACTCATTTGTTTATTAATGGTTCTTACAAAATCACCCCAACTGAGCCTCTTCCTTTATTTTAATGTCAGCTACTGGGGACAACAAAACTTCAAAAAGTGCTAATAAGAAGGCAATTCCCTTAATCAGAATTTTGAAAGGGAGCTACCTAAAATTATTTGGCTAAAAGTGACAATTGTCTCCTCTTTTTTCAGGTTCAAAATCTATTAGGTCTTCCAATACAACCAGGCCTCAAGCCTTTCTAGTCTCTGTAAATTGGAAACAGACTCAGGCAGAGAAGGCCTCTGCCAACATAACTCTTACCTCTTTTATCTCTGCTTGTCAACTGGCTAAGTCTTGTCTGACTTCAACCTTCAAGTGAAAATTTTACTGACAGAAGCAAATTCATTAACACATTAATCTAGTTCTAGCTGTTTCACTGATTGCCGTAGAGACTTGGCCCTTAGTTGGTACACAGTTAGTCGTCTGAGTTAGTGAAATGTTCTGTCAGGGCATAACTCGTTAGTAACTTTCCATTCTACAAAGTCTGTTTTCTTGGTGCGCACTACCCAACGGCTAAGCTAATGCCAATGTATCGCCCAGTATATTTTAAGGCTTATTAAGGCGGCGTCCTACTTCTAGTTACTGATTTCCATATTAGCACAAGCTAAGTTGCCGGAAGGCAGTCAGGAATAAATTGGTACAAATAAAGTGAAAGCAGATTTCCCTCAGATGGAGGAAGGCGCCATCGGAGATGTGGCTCTCTGCCAGTGAGGGCGTCTAGGAGCTCGGGTTTCTCTTCATCCACGGGTCCCTTATTCCCTGGTGTACTGTGTTTGTGGACTTAAGGGTCACCACTAGCACCAGGCCCATGCACTGTAAGGCAGAGGAAGTAAGAGTGGAAGGACAGTAACTCCTTACTGAATGATAATACGAAAGTTACAAAAATAAATTCCCACATTCTATTAGTCAAAACACTCAATAGCGACAACTAACTGAAGAAGTTGTGCCGTGAATTCTCCACTTAGATGGTGCATGTCAGCTAAATATGGAAAGTCCTACCCTAAAAGTAAAAAAGGGAGAATGTATATGGAGCGTCTTCGAAAGATTGTGGAAAATGTGTATTATGGAAAAAACTATGCATGATTGCAAACTCTTTTTTACACTAAAACTCATACTTTAGTTCTCTTTCCCCAAAAACTGTTGGAAGTTCTCTTATATAAGGAGAAAGAGGTCTTTGAAATAGCACCCTTCTCGTTCTTGGGCTTTTCTCCACCTGACTGCAGTAGGAAGGGAAGTAGAGGATCTTGGAAAGGAATGGTGGCATCTCCACAGACAGGAGGTCAGGCCCATGGATTTACAGTGGACGTCCCCGTTTCCCAAGCATGGCAAGGAAATAGCAGACAAGAGATCGTGCATGCAGTATTCTGGCCTGGACTATGCACGTTTAGTGGCAAATAGGACGAAGTGTGGAGGGTTCTGAGAATGAGTTCCTGGAACTCTACCATGAGATGGGGTAAATGTCCCAAAGTGAAACCCACCAGGGAGTGATACAGTCAAACTTAGATTTCATAAGGGAAATTTACAATTTTGTTTTCAAACTTTTTCAAGCAACTCAGTTGCAAATTAACATCGACTACAATGATCAAGATTGTCTCTGCCTAGTTTCTTATATTAAGTATATTATTACTCTTACTCTGTTATGCATTTTTTTAAGAGGTTTTTGCTATAGGGTGTGTGTGCTCGCCAGACAGACAGAGAGAGAGAGAGAGAGAAAGCGAGAAATCACCCCCCAGGGGGGATGGCCACACCGCAATCCCTTCTCCTCCATTCTCCTCTTGGGATCTTGGGCATGCACACACATGCGCCCGGCGTGAGTTTAAGCCACCGGGTCCGGGACTCGAACCACAGTTGACTATGTGGGAGTCCAGCGACATAGCCATTATGGTAAATGCTGGTCCCTGTTAAGCATATTTTAATACTCATATTAAGTATTAAGTTTCTTATATTAAGCATAATATCAGCTTCCATTTGAATACGATGCTGAACATGTTGCATCCTCTACTGGTGAAAATGGACCTGAAAACCTGACCTTTGGGTAACTCTTAGTTTGCTTTATTTTGACTACTGCTAAATGCTGTGCTCACTCATCACCCAGCTCTACACTAGATATAAAACACATGAAATTATAATGTCAGAGACAGACAGAAAGAGAGAGGGAGGGGAAGAAAGTGCCCAGTGGAGCATGGTCACATCTCAATCCCTTCTCCTTTGTTTCTCCATCCTGTCAGGATTTTAGACATGCACACACATGAACCCGGATGGTTCTTCAAGCTGCTGGGGCCTGAATTTAAACCACAGTCTGCCCTCTGGGATTCAGATCCCTTACCACTAGGCTATGTAGCTTGCCTTTTCTCTATAGTCTCTGAAAACTTTTATGATTTTAAGACTTCTGAGCTCACAGTCAGGTTTAAGAGGAACGCTGCTTATTTTGGAACAGGATATACTTCTCAGTCTATAGCTCTGCTTCTGAACCTTTTACTACTAAATTTTGATGACTAATAATCTTGCATATGTTTATAATATATTTAGCTCTGGGGAGGTTTTAGAGAGCTCCCTATAAGCTATCAACTAGACCTAAGAGGGATATTCATTTTATAATAAATGATGCTGATATTTTATTGCCTAGAACATAGTAGAACCTAATAAATATCTACTGACTACATAATGGGAGCCACATACAGATAGATGAGATTGACTGACTACTGTTTTATTTTCATGTCTTTAATGATAGTAGCTGAGGGCTTATTGATACAAGGCTTCATTCCACTAATAAGGACTTTATATGTTTTAAAATATCTAACCCTCAAAACAACCAAATGCAGTAGGTGTTGTCACTTTCCCCGTGGGTTTCCTTTGAGGCAGAGATTACGTAATTAATTTCAGTTTGCAAGTAACAGAGTTGGTGTTCAATCCAAGTGTCTGCATCCAAGCCCACATGTTTAACCAAAGAACTTGACAAACATAAAATTTATGCTCTTTAAGAAAGAAAAAAATATTCCATTAAACTATTTTCCAAAGCATTCTGCTGTGTCAAGTAGTTATTTTAGAACATATTCTATAGCGTGGCTTTTGTCAAATAACTGTCTCAGTGGTACACTGTTAAATGTATGCATTTTTACTGAGGGACATTGGAGGAACTGACCTCTAGGGACTCTAATCCTTTTGGGAAATTCTTTGTTAAGAGGCCTCTATTTAGGGATCAATTTTTGTAATTTGCATAGCACATATTTGCAAAACAAATTGGGTTAATTTTTCAGGTGTGAAAACTCTTTGAGAATTGGTATCTTTTCTTTGATGTAGCAAATACCTTGATCACAGAGACTAGCATTTCAAATAACATCCTGCTCTCACAAACATGGGGCTTTATTTCACGAAGCCAATAAGATGTAATTACAGCAGAGGTGTTATTAAGGAAAAAACCAACAAAACTAATTTATGTTGCATAGAGCTTGGAGAATTCCACACTCACAGATATCCACACACAGAACTTCGAAGAGTAATATGGATCAATTCTAAAAGCTGGGGATCACCAATCCTTGTAGTATGATAATAAGAAATACTTTCATCATGTATGTTAAGAAAGCAGTAAAAACATTCCACCTTTGACTTTATCATCCAATCTTTGCAGGGTGTATATATATATATATATATATATACACACACACACATATAATATATATATATACACATACATATATATACACATATAGGGCACTATGAAATGCATTTTAAATTCTGCATTAGTTTCCTATTAATGATGTAACACATTATTATAAATGTAGTGGTTTAGAACAATACACACTGGGGCCAGCAGATGGCATGAAGGTTAAGGAGGCTGGATTCCACATGGGCAACTGCAGAGCCCTGGACCCAGTAGCTTGGAAAATCGAGTGCATGCATGCCCAAAACACCAAGAAGAGAAGGAAGAATAGGGATTGTGGGTTGGCCACCCCTCCTGAAGAATGATTTCTCACTTTTCCTCTCTCTCTCCCTGGAGTGCACATTCACCTTATAACAAACTAAAAAACAAACACAAACAAAAAACACGTATTTTCAATTTTTTAAGTTTTAAATTTACATTTGATCACTGTAAATCTTCACAGTGTACAACATGGCTTTTCCCAGAAAAAAAATGTATTTGTTACCTTAGAGTTCTAGAGGCCAGAGGTCCAAAATCGGCCTCACTAGACAGAAGCCAAGGTGTTGGTGGGAGTGGTTTCTTCTGGGCATCTGGACAAGAAGCCAAGGTGTTGGTGGGAGTGGTTCCTTCTGGGCATCTGGATGAGAAGCCATTCTTCCTCTCTTACAGGCTCCCTGCATTCTCTGGTGAAGGGCCACATCAACTCCAACCTCTGCTTCCGTCAGATTGTCTTTTCTCACTTTAACCCTCTTGCATCCGTCTTACAAGGACCTTTGAGATTAAATTGAGCACCCCAGGATAATACAGAATAATCTCCTAATGTCAAGGTTTTTAAATTTATCACACTTGCAAATGCATTCTGCCAAATTAGACAACATATGTACAGGTTCCGGGGATTAGGACATTGACATCTTTTCCATAGATCCTAGCCTATACTTTAAGGAATTTTATTTCATTTTACCCTAATTTTTTCAATCCTTTCTTTTCAGCAATTGAATAGTATAATTGCGAACAAGGCAAAAACTATTTCTTTGAAATGTGAACTAAGTAGTTAACTCAGCTCGTCCGTTTGTGCACAATTATCACGGTGCAGTAAGTGTACTGGGCTTCCTCTACTTTCATATCTTGTCCTCCTCATACCAATTCTCTGCAGGCAAAAGTTGGATTAATTGAACTTTTTTAAATTTTAAAGTAGTATGAAGCACTTCTCTTCAGCTGCTTGGCATTCATCTCTTCTTTTCTAGAAATCTCATGTTTATACATTTATTTAATTTTAACAAGACTACCTAGTTGAAAGATTCTGAATGCCTATAAGAAAATAATATCTTTTAAAGCTTCCAGAGAGAAAGTATATCAGAGTTTCAGAGCAGAATAAAAATAAGTTTAAAAAATTGAATAAGTACTTTGCCAAAACAACAGAGTGGTGGGAGGCACGGGAGGGTAACGAACCTGGATTGCTAGCCAGGAAGAACAAATGGCAGAGGCAGTGCGAGCCGCTGGAGCTGGGGACAAGTGTGACTCCAGGCTCACTCTGCATGTTCATTAATGGAACCTTGAGACTTTCTTCCCTCATAAAACCACACAGGATAAGAACAAGTGGTTTTGTTTATTCACAGTGGAACATCCTATGACAATGAGTAATGCTTTACAAAGGGACACGGCGCTACAGCTTGGGAGCAGAATACATGCTTTTTTATCTTGTCAGGAAAGAAAATTTCTACAAAAATAAAGAAGTTGGCTGTTTTTACATAATCTCCAAGTACTGAAGGTGTTTTGATTTGTTTGGGAGGTGGTGATGATGTTGTGAATTCCAGAGTATCTTTCTGGGAAGAATAAAAGGATGTGTCTGTAATTACCAAGAGAGTTGGGGTGGTGGGAAGGACGCTTGGTCAAGTGAGTCTTTTAAATGTTATTTTTTAGCCATTGACCTGAGAGACAAACATCTGGGAGAGAGGTTGAGGGGGAGCAAGATGTTAGCAGTGTTTAGCAAATGCTGAGGTGAGGGCAAATTACATAGTGTTCTTTAAGATCCAGCACGTGATAATCTGCACCCTGAGTGAAGAGTCTAGCCTTAGGTTAAAATTTCATTTTGGTGTTCCCCATCTGCTTCCTCATTATACTTAAAAAATGTTTACCTAAGAGGCCGGTAGGTAGCATGATGGTTGAGGTGCTGGACTCCTACATGGCTGATCACAGCGCAAGTCCCAGACCTGGCGGTTTGCTTTCTCACTTTCTCTCTCTCTCTCTCTCTATCTCATCAAATTAAAAAATAACAATAATAAGTAAAATTAAATAAATAATTCTTTAAAGAAAGAAAAGTTTACCCAAAATGCATTGATCAAGTCTTTATCGTGTGTCAGTTGCTCTGCCACTAAAACAAAAACTTGCCTTTCCAGGCTTTATAGTCTATTAGAAAAAGACAGACAAAGAAACAATTAAATGCTCCTCCTTCCCCTTTCCTGAGAGCTAAAAGAAAAGGAAGAGAAGGGAAGATGACGCATGCTGTCCTGAATGAGCTGTTTCTGACATGGGCAGCGGCCATGTGGGTAAAGGCCTTCAGTAGGCCCCGCAGAGAGAACGGACAGGGCTGCCTACACTGAGAAGCAGCATCTAGGCCCCACCAGAGTAGGAGGGGTAACTGGAACCAATTATAGTGGCAAACGTTTCCCAGGGTTAATGTGGAGGGAGAAGAGGAAAGAATGCCAAGGAACACCAGTTTTAAGGAGAAATCAGGGGATTGAGCAAAGAAACAGCATAGCCTACTCCTCTCTTACCACATTGCGTGTTCTTGTATATCTATTCTCCTTTAAGGAGGAGAGCCATTTCATGTCTTATTCCAAAACCCTAAAATTGTGCAAATAGGAGATGATAAATACATGTTTGCTGCCTAAAGGAATATATATCTTTTCAACATAATACATACTTGGCTACTTCTATACAAGTTATGTGCTTACATATTTGGTGGGTATACTTTTTTACAACCTACTATCCAATTTTATGTAGCACGCCCCAAATTTTAATTATTATGCTTACATAATTGTGGCCAGAGAATTATTAACCTAACATGGCTGAATTTTAGAAATATTGGTCCAAAGAGTAGGTACAAATAACTTGAGCCAGCATGCACACAATACCAAATAATACTCAGGGATTTTCTTCTGTACTTTCATAAATCACAAGGAAGCCAAGATATCTCTGAACAACAACTTGCCTACAGATGTAAAATAGCCCAGCGGAGAATTAGGAAAAAGTATGTACTTTTCATCTGTAAAGTTATTTAACATTCTGCACACTCTTATAAATTAATTTGTGGTTTAAGTAATAACATTTCTACATATGCATTTTGCATTATGAATGTAGATTCTACAATAATATTCAGGAAGATCATTTTGCATTGTTAATATTATTTTTAGCTATAAACTGTTCAAGCTGACATGAGCTGCCTACAGGGGTGATTTCAGGAGAACTCAACGAGTGTTCTACCCCCTCAAACATAGTCTTCACCTGCTCTCTGACTCCCTCTTTCCTTACCCTGGAAGATGGTTCTTAGGCTTAAGGATTACAATCTGAACACCCATTATAAGAGGGCACAATGACTTAATTTTTAAGTAAATTATGCTCAAATGTGAAAGTTGGAAAATAGAACAGTCTATCATTTGAGCACTGTTTTTTAGAGAAAATTGTTAGCTCATAAAATATAATTAACCCATGTCAATTTTACTGGAAAATATATTCATTTTCTTTTTCTTTTAAGAGATATTTTTGCTATAGTGTGCATGTGCTCACCAGAAAGACAGAAAGAAAGAATCACCCCCCCGGGGGCATAGCCACTCCACAATCCCTTCTGCTCTATACTCCTCTTGAGATCTTGGGTATGCACACACACATGCCTGGTATGAGTTTTAAACCACTAGGAACAGGACTTGAACCATGGTTGACTATGTAGGATCTAGTGATGTAACCGTTACACCATCTGCTGGTCCAAATATATTAATTTCCAATAGCTATAGCCTTTGCAATTGGTTCTCTAAATCTTCCCTCACTTTCCCCCAAAATGAAAACACGTCTTGACCATTAACTTGTAAGCTCTTCGAGGGTGGAAACTACATCAGAATTATCCTTGTCTGCTGCCCCTGCTATTTTCATAGAGAAGAAAGAGAGGCAGGCCACTGTGCCATTTCAGAGTAGGAAATGGGTAAAGAAAAAGGCATCAGGGAATACTAAAGATTAATGACTCAGAAACATATCCGACAGTCTGGAACCTGTGACAAGGGGAAAAGCGAAGGTTCCTCTCCTGGAGAGCCTGTGTCCAGGATGCCTCAGTGAGAAGGGGGTTTTGTCACAGCTAGAAAGTTTCCTCTGCAAGGCCGGAGAGCTGGGGACAGTGAAGTGGAACCTCCAAGGAGCCCTCCAGGGGACACTCGACTTATCCATGCTGTTTGGAGACCCAGAGCCTCCTCTTTCGAGTCCGGACTTCAGGGGAAGTCCATAGAGCTCCGAGTACATGCGACGTGAGCATTAAGTAGGGAATTAACCCATCGTGGCAGTTACTGTACCCTTCTAATGACCAACTACCAACCAATGGAAGGCCATGAACAGCAGGCGTTTAGTGAGTATTGTAAGATCGACTTTTCACGAAGAAAACTGAGTATATTTATTTAAGAAAACTTTTGACTCACCCCCAAAAACAGAAGAAAATCTTTTACAAAGCTAGGATTTTATCCCATCCAAAAATGATTACATAAGCTCAATTTCTAATGAACTTTAAAAAAAATTGTCAGAGGGGGCATGCATTTCCTGGAGAGAGAGAGAGAAGGGGGGGATGTAGTGAGAGGCACTCCCCACGGGGGAAGCAAGCCATGCCACAATCCTATCTTGTCTTCCAAAGCTTCCAAGGCAGCTTTTGGGATCTTGGCCATGCTCCCGGGGGGTTCTCAAGCTGCCAGGTCTAGGACTCAAACTGCAGTCAGCCATGCGGAGTCCGGTCACACCAAGCACCACACCACCTGGCCCTCCACTGACCTTTGAAAATTTGCTATCGCTTTGCAGCAGATGTAGACAACGTTTGCGTCACCTTTCCAACCGAGGGCTGTCATCTTAATAAACAATAAGCCATATATTCGAAGTACTATTTCAAATATGCAAAGCAAAATATTACTTTGTTTAAAAGAAAAACGTAAAGACTTAATACTAAACCGTGAATGTGATTTTATTCTCAAGATGCATGAATCATAAATTAACACCTGTTGCCATAATTATCTTCTTAGTTTCACGTACTCTGTGCCTATAGTGAGTCGCCGCTGGGTGGCAACATTCGTTTACTGTGTCCAGAAATTAGTGGAGGGGCAGATGGTAAAATCATGTATTAATATGCAATGGATATAAAATACTTTTCTTACACCAATTGAACTTTTTATAAGCCAAATATTAAGATATAGTTATGTAAATTTAAAATTTACATATTAAAAAATAACAAATAGAGCATTTTTCCCTTAGCATAAGGTTATGCTTAAAACATTAACATTTAAATTGCATGAATTTTAATAATGTCTCTAAACACAATGTGTTTTTTGGCATTTATTCAGGGACTGACTAACACACAGAGAAACGTGTTTCGGATTAAAGCTTTCTGGGAGCTCTCTCTTGCCTGGTGTGTCTATGCCTTCTGAAAGGCATGGGATAAGGATCAAAGAATATGTTAAAATCAAGCCCACAATATGAGCCAGCTTTAATTTCTTAATTTTGAAGGTTGAGTTTAATACAGAAATGTCCACACATATGTATAGAGCTTTATGAATTTTCACAAACTTAATAGACCTGTGCAGTTGTATTCAGATCACCTAATTGAAAATTATAGCACCATAAAAACCTTTTCATCCTTCTTCTAGTCACTACGCCCCACTCTCCGAGGGCCACTCTCCTGATCTCTAGCAATGTGGTTTCATTTCTTATTTTTATAAATGTACATTATAGGAGCCAGCAGGTGGTGTGGTGGTTAACGGTACTGGACTCCCACATGGCCACCACAGTTGGAGTCCTGGACCTGGCGGCTTGCTTTCTCACTTTCTCTTTCTCTCTCTGTTTCTCTCTCTCTCTCTCACTTTGTCCCTTTCTGGTCAAATTAAAATAAATAGCAACAAAAAAGTTAAATAAAATAATTCTAAAAAATGATGCTTTAAAAAAATCCACTTTATATAAATAGAGTCCCATAATATGTATTCTTCTGTGTTCTTTTTTTTTTTTTTGTCTTAACATTATGTTTGTGAGAATGATCCATATTATCACATTTAATTGTAGGCCATTGATCCTTATTGTCACGTAGTATTTCTTTGTGTGACTACATCCTTTTTCTCTAGTCAGCTGCTGGTGACTTTTCCTATAGTTTCCGGTTTCAAGTTCTTACGAGTAGTGCTGCTGTGAACATTCTAACACACACCTCTCGGTGGACATGGTTTTGGTCTTTATCTCGGAGTGAAATTGCTGGGACATAAGATATGTCTCCATCTTTAGTATAATAGAAACTGCCAAACCCTTTCCCCAAGTGGTTGTAAATCCCCTTGATTTTCAAGCAACACAGATGTTTGTTATCAGCATGAACTTTTCTAATTTTCCACATTCAGGGCCCATGCGAAATCATAGTCAAATTTCTAATTATTTGAGACCAAATTCTCTGAGACCGGATATTTCAGACTAGGGTAACATTCTGTAGAATAACAACGTTATCAGATCTACTTTGGACCTCCAAATGAATGATTCTCGCCTCCTTATTTTGGGTGGCTTTTCTTGCCCAAACACAGGGAAGGCAAATGGAACCTTGTCTGGAAGTGTCACCGTCCCTACCCCTGCTTTTAATTTATGTTAGGTTCTGGAAGTACTTTCCACTGGAACCTCAGGTATCCTTGTCCTCATTGAGTCTCAGAGGGGTTATGTGACTGTCCCAGGAGAAGTAACTACCGAGGGCTGGTGCAGGGATCCAGTCCAGGTCTCCTCTGAGTCCAAAGCCCAACGTCTTAAACTGACTCACCTTTTCAGTGCACCGAGCCGCTCAGCGATCCTCCATGCTGCTTGGATCAATGCTAGTCCTTTTTGCATCTAAAGTTCACAATAGATGTTTCTGTGGGTTGATTTCGCTATGTGAATTCAGAGTTACTGTTTTTTTGACACATCATTTCTCATTCCGTTTCCTAATAAAGCACAGGCAATATGAAAACTACTTTGAAATGTTACACCATCTTTTCTCCATGTCAACGCACAGTTAGGGTGTGGTCCTCTCTGATACACTTCCTGTCATGGCACTGACACAGAAAAGATGCTGTCTCACTTGTTCTTTGAGTTTGGGGGAGTGGTGACAGTTTCATATTTCAGTTTTATCAGTATAAATGTTGATCTGTGTTTCCGCCATCTCTTCCTCATCTTGGAACACATGAGCCAAGGCAGTTGCTCTCTGTGACCGGGACTGAAAAGCTTGCTTTCTCTCCCCCAATGTATTGGTTTACAGCGGGAGTCACCAGTTAGAACTAATTCTGTAGGCTGCCATTTTATTCCTCTCCGTATACTATAGTTTATCATTTTGTTTGCTTGTACTTTCCGTATTCCACACTGCCCGTGTTTTAAGTGTTTCTGCTGTACGTTTGATCGACTTCGCTCATCACCCGGTTCTCATGTCTGTTGCCCACCCACATTAAACCTTAAGGAGTTTGTTGAAGCAAATAATATTAGTAGACTCCAATGTCAATACTCTGGCTTCACTCCATGCCCTCCGAGTTGGTGATCCTGTCTTGCCATTTAGTGGTAATTATGACTTTAAATGATGTTGGTGAGATGTTCACAGAATTAGATGTGATTAATATAAAAGGCCCAACTCTCTCACAGACATAATGTCCATTACAAAATATCTTCCTTCTCTACACCTTTACTTGGGTCTAAATTAATTTCCTTTACTATTTCATCTTTATCATAATTAAGAAATTATGCTGAATAGCCACGTTTGCTCTAAGAGTGAATTCAATCAACTCACTGTAGTGTCACTCCCCCAGAGAACAAATGTTTGCCCTTGAAAAGGGATTCGCTGGACACTGTACATTCTGTCCCTGGCCCTGTCCAAGTCTCTGCTGTCAGCGGTATTTGATGAAAGGATGGGAGGAATGCTTATGAGTTTTCAGGACACTGGGAAGTGTATTAAGTTCTGCATTTCAGAATTAAGATCTAAAAAAAATTTAGGGGGCTAGAATACCACCCTCAAATAAATAAAATGACATTTAAAACAGAAGTAAGAAAAGTCAGGTGTTTAAACACAATGGATTAATTGTACATAAAAGATGTGGATGCCTGTATTGAAAGAAGATTCTATAACTATTTGCAGGATTCAGTTCCCTTGAAGAACTAGCCAACAGCACTGGTACAATCCCTCTTCATTTTATTTACTGTTACCAAGCATTACTTTATAGCCACATTTGACTACACGATTTTACATATTATTTGCAGAATATATATAAATGCACTTCAAAGCCTAAGTCCTTAAACTTCTCTTAAAACTAAAAGCAGAGCATATAGAAACAATTCATTAAAGTATTTCTTCAGGAAGTTTAACCAATATACTAGAAACATTTTTTTCTGGGCATCTAAATAAATATAATAATAATTTTTTTAAAAAGTAACTATTCCTTAATGTTTTCTTTATCTCTACTCTTAAGAATTCCATTTGTTCCAACCACAGTCTGAGCAGCTTTCATCAACTTATGTTAGCTTTTTTTTAAATTTAATTTGCCAATGGTTTAAGATTATTGAAGAAACAGTCCTAGTGTTTTATATTCCATTACTAGATTGCTTCACTCTGGCTTTTATTTTTTTTTTTTCAAAAAAAAAATGTGTTGTTGCTGTTTTTTGATTTTTAGATTTTTGCCATAAGACTTGTGAGCTCCCTGGAGGGAGACAGAGAAAGACAGAGAAAAAAAATAGTAAGAACTCACCCCCAGGAGGGATGGCCACAGTGCAATCCCTTCTCCATTCTTCTCTCGGGATTTGGGGCACTCGTGTACACACACCTGGCAGGGTTTTCAAGCCTCTGGGTCTGGCACTCCAAGCGTCTGGTTCGCTATGTAGGATCCAGCACCTCAATCCCATGCCACCAGCTGGCCCTGCTGTTGTTAATACAGATCTTTAAACAGATGTTGGTCCAAAACCCTGAGGCTAGGAGCTGAATAGAATAAAGGAGGTGAGTCCAACAGAGAAACGTCACTGCTCTCTGTCACCCAGGGCCTCCCTCATCTCTAAATAGCACTCTTGTCTGTGCCGTACTTGAAAGTGGGATTAGAATTGCATCTGATGCACTTGTATGTACATATACCCCCAAGGTAGCTTTAATAAACTTATCTTTGGCAAACTGGAGAGACTCACTCTTATCCTGGGCCTCATATTATACCTGGTGACTCTCAGAAGGGCTTGTGTCAATGATATATCTGAGCCGCTTTTACATATGAACTACTAGCCACGTAAGCTCCGCAGAACGGGTATTTATACCGTCCTTATTTCCTGTTACATGGGTTAGTTCAACAAACCATGTAGATCCAGTGGCAAAATCGAGCACTTTAGTAAAATGTTGTTGGGAAGATGATAAAACATGGGAAAGAATAGAGCCTTAGCATGAGACACTTAATATTCAGTAAATGTTTTAAGCATGTCTTGTACTCTTATTCAAGAGAATGAGATTTTGTCCGCACCATATGAAAGTACGGGGATGGCCCTGAGGGTCCAGTAAATTTGAATCATCTTTGGACAGTTTCTAAGAAGCTTTTACAAAGCAACCAAAATTATTCAAAATTGATTTTCTGCACTATAACATAGCTGTCTATGAGGAGTAAGACCAGAAATAAATTTTTATTGAATTATATCCCTCTTGAATATTTTTAAATTGCATGTGGCAACAGTAACTTCCTCCTGGAATTTGTAGATAAGAAGGGTCACAATGCCCATCTCTTTGGAATCTAGAATGGACTGCTAGAAAGGAATAATGAGTGAAAGTAAAGAGACTGTGTAGCTTGAGGGTCTGCAGGTCAGAGATTAAGTCTACCTTTAGTTCAGGACACAGAGCAAACCATAGCTAGATACTGAAGGTGATAGGTTTGAAATATACTGAGACAAGCATTTTGAGAAAGCAAACTAGGGGAGCAGAAGCAGTTTCTGAGCACGTGAGCATGTAGAGAACATTTCAAACTACTGAGAACGTAGACTTCTTCTATGAGCACCGTGCTTTCCTCTACCGGAAAGCAAGAACACCTTGGGCCAGCCGGTGGTGTGCTGAATGCATCTAGCTGGTGGTGTGGTGAAGTTGGTGCGGCTGACTGCATGGTTCAATTCCTGCAACTGTCAGCTTGAAAAATATACTGAGCACATGAGCATGCATGCCTAGAATTCCAAAAAGAAGGAGAAATGGAGGAGAAAGGATTGTGGCATGACCATACCCTGTGGGGGAGGGGTGCTTTCTTATCTTTTCTGTTTGTCCCTCCCTGGTGAGTGCACATGCCCTCAGGCAAATTTTTTTAAAAATCTCACTTTTCTTTTTTTCCTTCTATATGAGCTATGCATTAAAAACAAATAAATGGGATCAGAGGAAGGAAAACTAACAGACATAAAAAATGAAAAACTACCTGTTGATGATAATTTATATAGTAATAACTTTGACTTGACTAATATGCACTGTACTCCTGCTGGGAAAAAAACCCATTTCATGTAAAGGCGTACAGTGCTTAAATGTAAATTTTTAAAAACGTTTTATATATATATATAAAACGGGAAAACAAACAAACAAGTCTATGTGCTTCTTGGAAATTCTACCTCACATTCTCATTGAATTTTGCTTATTATTCCTTTTTCTTGCTTCAAATTTAAATCTTCAAGTTTTGTTGTAATGTATTTCAGCTCAGGGGAAAAAAATGATACTTTTAATCAGGTAAATTTTCACCTACCATTTGGGCCTCCTTGCTTTGGAAAAAAAAAAATCTACAATGTTTACTATGTTGATATTTTAGAGTTGGGTGTTGACAGACTTTTTTTTTGTTTATTTGTTTGTTTGTTTGTTTGTTTTTATGGGCATGCACACTCCTTATAAAAACAAATAGATTTTACTCTCTCTTTTCTAATTACATTTAGATACCCTGGACTTAAGGCCCCTTGGGCCTGGAAGGAACATTAAATGTTATACAGCTCAATTACTCTTACTGAATCCAGAGCTTTTTTGGTAAATATCTGTGTTGTCTGGATCAATACTTCAGTGAATGGACATACATTACGTTTCCCAGTGGTTTATTCTTTTCTGGGGGGAGTCTGGCCTATTAGAAAGTTCTTATTGCTGAACAAATTCTCTCTGATGAAATTGCAGGCCATAAAATGGTGAGATTTCTCTTCTCTCTTCTTCAACTGTTGGTATGTTGCCATTGTAACCTCTCCATATCACTTGTCAAGTCTTTTTTTCTACATTTCTATCTAGCACCTACAGGTCTTCCAACTGAATATTGTTTTAGATTCTCTCCCATCTCGGTTGTTCCTCTGTGATTGTGCTTGATTGGAAATAGCAGGTTCCATGTACTGTTTATTCTGTATTACAATTGTTTAGGGATGTTTTATCCAGAGCAAAGTGGAAAGGAACTGCCACTTGGCTGGTTTTAGTAGAATCTAATATGCCATTTGGCTTATCCATTGACTTTGCTATTTGTTTTACATTTCTTAAAGAATTATTTTATTTAACTTTTGTTGTTGTTGTTGATTTATTTTAATTTGACCAGAGAGTGACAGAGTGAGAGACAGGGAAAGTGAGAAAGCAAACCACCAGATCTAGGACTCAAACAGTGGTTGGCAATGTGGGAGTCCAGCACCCTTAACCACCGTGCCACCCGCCGGCCCTTGACCTTGCTGTTTGTTAAAGTCTGCTTTATTTTAGTACTGAAGGCACAGTTCTTGTCCTCCACTTGTTTTGTGTTCAAGCAAATTTCTTCCACAAATTCTGACTCAACAGGCACTTTGTGACAATCAAACATTTTCCTCCTTTCCTTTAGTTACTCTCACAAGTTAATGAGTCCATATTGAAAGTTGGATGAATGGGAAAAAGAATCCATCTTGTACTTATTGGTATTTTCACTTCTGTTCCTCAGATTTTGATTCTCTGTGGTATATTGGAAAATTTTAAAGAAAAGCCAAGATGAGGACAATGAAATTCAAATGTAAACATTATGCAGTTAAAACAGAATTAGCAAGGTGTAGAAGATGTCAAGATATTTGTGAGAAAAGGAATTAATGGTCAAACTCGGGCTTGTCCTGTGGTCTAGTGGTTGGGAGAGCCAGATCCCACACGGTAGATCGCAATGTGCAGTGTGAATTTTTTTTTTTTTTTTTGGAGAGGTTTTTGCTATAGGGTGCGTGCGCTCGCCAGACAGACAGAGAGAGACAGAGACAGAAAGCGAGAAGTCAGCCCCCAGGGGGGATGGCCATGCTGCAGTCCTTTCTCCTCCATTCTCCTCTCGGGATCTTGGGCACTCATGCACACGCGCCCGGTGTGAGTTTAAGCCACCGGGTCCGGGACTCAAACTGCAGTCGACTATGTGGGAGTCCAGCAACATAGCCATTACGCTAACTGCTGGTCCTGTGCAGTGTGAATTTTGATCCTGGAAGTTTGAAAAACACACAGAGTATGTGTGCACACATGCCCCAAATTCCAACAGGATGGAGAGGTGGAGGAAAGGGATTGCAGCATGACCGCGCCCCGTTGAGGGGATGCTTACTCCCTCTGACCCCGCCCCTACTCCATCTTTCTCTGGCAAGTACACGTGCCTACTGGCAAATTAAAAAAAAAAAAAAATGAATAAAGGGGCCAGAAAGTAGCACTGTAGTAACACAACTGTACTCACGTGTTCTTGATTCAAGTCTGGGAGCCTCCTTGAATCCTCTGGGTACACACACATATGTGTCCTTGATCCCGACTGGCTGAGACTACAAATAGACTATTGTGTGAGGAACCCGTGGGAGGTACCTGTCTCTTCTTTCTCTGAAGACATAAATAAAAATAAGAAAACTTTTTGAAAACATCAAAATAAAAAAATATTCTCAATATAACTTCCATGAATGTCAAGACATCTTTGTATCTGGGAATTAGACCATGTCACTGCAATCTTTTTTACATGATTAATAGAGAAAGAATGAGTAGCATTCAAAGAGTACAGATTTTAAGATTTTAAGATTACAGAACAAAAAGGAGTCAGAAGCAACCAAATTAACTGTAGAGTGGGTGTCTGGTGCTTTCCCCTTGAAACTCTCGCAACGTTGCCCTTGTTCGAGGACAGGAAGGGGCAACACCATTCTCATGGTGAAGAAGGGTTCGGGTGAAACTTCTGTAGACCTTTTTCTGGGATAGCTTTGGCTAATTTTCTAGAAACACTCCATAATAAGCAGATGCCATTGCTCTCTGGCCTTCCTGAAAGTCAACAAGCAACGATGCCTTGAGCATTTCCAAAAAATATTGCAACTTTTGAAATGTTAGTACGAGTTCTCTCTCCTTCTGGGTTCTTAGTGGCTGAAAATATGTGAAAGCCACAAACTAAGGATAATTCTATCATGTCCATGTACGCTGACTGGTCTCTATATGTACATCCAAAATAAAACGAGCATTTTCGCAGTTAATGGGACAGTCAAGTGAAAGGAATCGTGGTCACTTCATCTTTCCAAGATTTAAAATTTCCCAGGTAGTTTGAGCCTCTGAACTTATCTAGAACCTTGCTAGATGGTGTGGCGATGAGCTGGCTACTGAGTAGGCCCATGATGCAGAGTCATTGGCTGACATGGACCGCATTCTCCAGCAGGCCACTTTTGGCTTACTCATACGCTGGGGTTCCAAGTGCAGTAAGAAAGGACAAGCCCAGATGTGCAAGCACTCCTCAAGTCTGCTTGTAATACATTTGCTTGCTGTTGCACTAACAAAGCAAAGCATACGATTAAGACCAGAATCATTATGGGAAGAGCTATTCAATGGTGGGACTACAAGGGAGCTTGAGCAAGTCAGAGGGCTGACAGCACCAATCAGCCTCAGAAACCCTATGGTCCTGCTCTGCTGTTTTCACTCTCAAGAAAACTAAAACCTTGTCGGGGGTGGGAGCATTGTCAAAAGACTTCAGCAAGACCACTGATATACTCGTCACATCATCCTGAGCCAAATACAGTATATGTTACTTTAGGTACACTGAAATGCCAAGTCAATTAGAATAACATAACTTCCACGTACTAAAATTTACTATGAATAATTTTTATTTTACTCTGCTAGTTGAGGTCAAGTTTATTTAATTTTACTATCCAAATAAAATTATTATAAGTAAGAGGTGATAGATTTGTCAGATATGGTCCTGTGAAAGTTGTAAGAGTGTTATACTTAAATCAAAGTATTGAATGTGAAGTTTCTCTTAAGAGGTTTTATTATTCTGAAATTATCCTAAATTATTTTCCTTTTATGAAATACTTTTTTGAGAGATTTTTGCTACCAGGTACACGTGTTCACTGGAGGGACAAAAAGAGACAGACAGAAATCACCCCCTGTGGAGCTGACCATGCACAATCCCTTCCCTCTGGGATTGTGGGCACACACACACACATGGGCCTAGGTGAGCTTTAAGCTGCCAGGTCTGTGATTTGAACTGTGGTCAACCACATTTAAACACTATGCCACATGCTGGTTTTCCTTTTTAATCCCCTGGGCCATGACAGACACACAAGGAAACTATAAATTAATCCATTAGAAAATATAACTATAAAACAATAGCTTAATTTTAGCTATACTTTACGTATGAGAATAGATAAGTGTTCTTTTTCAACACTAAATGTTATGAAAGTAGATTTATGTTGACATTAGTTATGTTAATGCTGGTGCTTATCTTTTCTCTATATATTTTAGTAATTATTGAAAATCAAGGGTCTGGACTTTGTTGCAAAAAGTAATCACAATATAGTCCCTGTTAGTGACTGATGGGTTGGGAAATTCAGGGAAAGACAGAGCTACAGTAGACATTAGATCTAGACAGTGTGATTCTTTTGAGAACCACCCATAGGCAGGATTTAATATAAAACTAGAAGACTGAAAAAGACACACAGTAGGTGCTCATCAATTACATTCATTTTATTGTTTTCCTGACCATACTGTGAGATTATGTTAGTTAGATATGACTCCTGTACGCACAGACCGAGTGACTTAAAGAATAGAAATGTATTTTCGAACGGTTCTGGAGGCTGGAAGTTTCAGATTAAGGAGCTGCAGGTTTAGTTCCGTGGAGGCCTCTGTCCTGCACTGGCAGAGAGCGCCTTGCTGTGCCCTTCCGTAGCCTCTTCTCTGTGTCTCCACACTCCAGTGTCTCTTCCTTTTTGCATGCAAACACTAGTCCCCTTGGATTTGGGCCCCACTCTTACGATCTCCTTTAACCTTAATTACCTTCTTAAAGACCCTACTCCTGCCTTAAGGTCCACATTAGGAATAAGGGCCTCAACGTATAAATTTGGAAGGGGGTTATTAATATTCAGAGTAAAACAGATTTTGGAAATTTTTTTAAGAGAGACATTTTTGCTATATGGTGCTCATCAGAGAGAGAGAGAGACAGAAAACGAGAAATCACCCCCCAGGGTGGATGGCCATGCAGCATCCCTTCTCCTTCATTCTCCCCTCAAGATTTTGGGCATGCACACACACATGCCTGGTGAGAGTTTAAGCTGCCATGTTCAGGACTTGAACTATGGTTGACTACATGGGAGTCCAGTGATGTAACCATGACACAACTACTGGTCCCAAGAGTTTTGAAAAAATTTTAACCCTGATTTAACAACATGGTTTTCATGATTGTCTGAATTGCATCATATCTCTCCTTTAAGTAGCCATCTAATAATATGTAAATCTTTTCATAATTTAAAACTATTCATAAGTATATAGAGATTTTTCTTCTGCATTTAATCTTTAAAGTTCTTTTTTTGAAATATCAGGGTTGTAGTTTTTCTCAATTTCTTTCATTCTTTTTTACTAATATAAATTGAATTTTGGTGTTCAGTCAAGGCATTTTAAAATATGAGCTGTGTTTCAATAACTATGCTTGTTGACATTTAAAAATAATCCTCATCAAATCTTGAGCTCACCTACAATTATTCATATTTTTCATTTATTTGTCTTCATTTAGTAAGCATTAGAAAAATAAATTTGTGCCTGCCTCTCTTTTCGGCTGTTTGTAAGTACTGTGTTATTTTGAAGTACCAATGTTTGATGTTAATGAAATAGCAAAGGGGGGGAGTCAAGAAAACTATATAAATCTCACATCACTCACTAAGGCTTCCATCTATGGCACAGGAAATGAATCAGAGGCCAACACATATATATTTTTTTAAATGTTTATTAACGGACCAGCCCATGGTCTGGTGGTTAAGGTGGCTGGATCCCAAATGGTTGACTGAGGGCTTAAGTCCCCGATTCAGAGACTTGGACAAACATGCCAAGTACACGTGCACATGTCCCAGATCCTGAAAAAGCAGGAAGAAATAGAGAAAGGCTTGCGGCATGACCATGCCTCTTGGGAGATACGTTCTCAATTTCCCTACCTCCCTGGTAAGCACACATACCTGCTGGCAAAATCTTTCCTTTTTTTTTTTTAAGAAATACTTTATTTAACTTTATTAATTTATTTATTTTAATTTAACAAGAGAGAATTTAGTGCCCTTAACCACCATGCCACCTGCCGGTCCCCTTTCTGGCAAATTTTTAAAAATCTGTTTGTACACATATTCTTTGTGAAATATTTGGCTCTTCCTGCAGGAAGCGTATGTGACAGCTGGCTTCTACCATCCATGCTGACGTACAGCATATGTCATGACCTGGACAGCCCACAGTGCTCCCAGGCACCAAACCCTTTATCTAGCGTTATAATGTGTTTATGTATTCTAAGTTCCCTTTCAACAGATTTACTGCCTCCTGAATTTAAAATTTTATGAACACAAGTCTGACTTTAGGCATAAACCTCAGGGAGTAGAATGAACATACTATAAAGTAGCACCCAGCTGGATAAGCGCACAGCTTACTACTACAGTCCTCAAATAGGTATCTCTAATGCACTACTAATAATTCAGCCTCCAACAAACGAGCTAGCGTAATCACAATAGAACGGCAAAGAGATTCTAGATCACCTCTGTCGGCTTGCTCCTGAACATTAAGGCTTAAGAGCACTGTAGCTAAACATCAAAATACTAATAGAGGTAAAATATTCCCCACTATCTACTGAATCTGCTGGACCAGCGATCACAACAGAATGGCAAAGAGATTCTAGATCACTTCTGTCTGCTTGCTACTGAAAATTAAGGCTGAACTTCAAGAATTTGAAAGAAACACAACATCCATCAGATGACAAGAAATCACCACCAGATCACAAGAAATATGGGAAAACAAGAAAATACCTCTCCTCCAAGGGAAAAGAGTAACTCCTCTTCATCCACAAGTAGTTCGGTGAAAATCATGGAAATGCCTGATAAGGAATTCAGATCATTCATAATGTCTAAGCTAACAGAGATGGAAGAGAAGAGAGATAATGAACTGTTAAAGAGAAAGGAGAAAGAAGTTGACGAGTTCCAG
>NW_006159935.1:1921096-1927524 GCF_000334495.1 Tupaia belangeri chinensis | reverse complement strand
GAGGAGAATGGGAGATGGCAGAGGGTAAGAGATAGGGAATCAAGGATGGGGGGAAAAAAGCAAAACATACAGAAAACAAGAAATGGAAGATCATTTGCTGACAATAACATATTTGTTGATGTACTTGATTGAGACAATATATAGTGTACTCTGGATGGAAAATCTCATTTTGTATGCTGTAATGATGTACAGTGAATGAATGCAAATAAATAAATTGAAATAAATAAAAAAAGAAAAAGAAAAAAATAATGTGATTGAATATATAAAAGAAATTTAAATAAAATAAAAAATAAAAAAAAATTTATGAACAAATTGGTCATACTGGCCACTAGAAAACCAGCTGGGGGCTTGCTGGTTAAGTAGGCTGGATCCCATTTGACCAACTACATAGTTTGTGTCTTAGACCTGGTGACTTGAAAAACACCAGGACATGTGTATATGTGTGCCCAAACTCCTGAAAGGAGAGAGAAATGGAGGGAAAGAAATTACAGCATGGTCATTTCCCATGAGCGATGCCTTTTCCCTCTCTTCTGTCTGGCTAGCACGCATGTCCTCTGGTAAATTAAGAACAAAACAAAATACAACATAAAACAAGGAGGTAGAAATCAGAATTATAGCAGGGTAGTTTTAGTCAATAATAGGGGATTACAGGTATTGCTTGAAAACAGAATAGGATATATTTAAATTCAGTTATGACAACAATAACAACAAAAATAAGCCCAAATAACAGTGACTTAAGCAATACATTGTAGAGAGGTAATTTTCTCTTGTGAAAAAGATCAAGTAAGTACTCCAGGACTACTGTGGTAGCCCACGCGTCAGAGATCCACCTTTTACTTCACTGTTACGTCAGCCCGCACTCTAGTCTGAAATGAAAAACTGTAACCTAAGAAGAATGATGGTGGATGGAGCCAAGGAGAGGGAAGAGGGATGACGGTGTTACTCCTCAGACAAGGTTCATGAACAGTGCTCCTGCTTCCCCTTCCAGCTCACCAGTGAGAGCTGAGTCTGACGAATGAACTGCCATGGCAATGTATGATTGCTATGGAGGCCAGGAAACAAACTTCTATTCTGGGCGGCTTGAGCCTAGCTCGAATATGGCATTACAGAAGGAAGGGAGGACAGATATTGGGGACAGCTAATGGTTCTACCATAGTTTATCCTTCTGTACTCATTATCTATGCATATTGTTTTTCTCTCACACAGGACACACTCACCTTTCCCACAAGAAAAATGATCCCAAAGCTCATCAAGCTACTGCCTCCAACTCAAAGTCCAGACTTTGTGGTGATGCCATTTTCGCTCTCTGGCTGAGCTTTTAAATAGCCCAGTGACTTAAAGTTAAAAGGTGGATATTTGCCTCCACGTAATATACACGTTACCAACGTATTAGTTCTCTACTCCAAATTCACTTCTTTTGCCTGTCCTGTAAATATGGATGGATATGGGTCCTTTCCATTTTTGCCAGGTGGTCTGAAACTTTGTCAGTAGAGGGTGCTAGAGAGACACTGCAGGAGTCTTTTTCAGGCTCTAGTGTGAGCTCTTCCTGGGCTCCTGCAGCCTTGAGGGGTCTTCTCCAGTCCCAGGCTCCTAGCTCACTCAGCTTCTTCAGAGACCAGCACCTGCAGCACACGGAGCTGCTTCCTGTGGCACTGCAACCCTCCAGCTCCTGTAGCAAGCACTCTAGAGTTCTCCAGTGCTGGGCTTTGTAGTATCCAGCAGCTAGCAGCATCCACTAGCCAACAGTGAGCCCACTTCAAACACATCCCAGGTGGCTTTTATACTGAAGTGCCACTGGTGAGACCACTCAGCATACAAAGTTCCTTGATACCCTGGATGACAGATTCCCATCACGTTGCAGGTGACGGTTTTCCAGCAAGCTGCACTGGTGGAGTTGCTGCACAATACAGCAACTGCCATCTAGTGGGTCATGCTCCTTCACCCCCCTTCCCCCATCAAGATCTCGGTTCCCTGGGGAGTGGGAACTGTTCCTTCCATGCTCTGTCTTAGCCCCAGAGGTAGTGGCTGCTATTCTTGTGTTCTTTAGAATTCTCTTTACGTATTAGCTGTTACTCCAATCCGCTGTCACAGTTAACGATCCTGATGTTGAAGTTAATATAGACAATACATTTTATACACTTTCCTCACTCAGATATTGGTGTCTGTCTCGATGGACTAGGCCTCGATGTGGATAAGGAAGAAAACCACAGAAAAACACCCATTCTGGGAAAAGAGACAGCCGGGGTTTCTAGCACAAAGCACTTACAGCATTGTGATGGGCAGGAAGAGTGAAGGTCGGTTTGCCTGCCAGTCAAAAGAATCTCCTTGGCTGGATCGCCTGAGCAGATGTTGCTGTTGCAGTGGAATCGTCTTGCTTATGGATCTCCTTGTCTCCCTTTACTGGTTTCCAGAACTGTCCATCTTGTCACTTAACCAAAGCAGGTATGGACTGGGAACAGTCGCTTGCTGCCAGAAAAGCCCAGCCCTGACCCATGGATTTTGTGCAGAAGGAAGGCTTGATTATGCGAGAGACAGGCTTGCTGAAAAGGCCGTCTTTCCGAATGTGCTCAGGGCTGAGCTGTGGCGGGGAAATACAATACTTTGCTTCAAAGTTTTCAGCCCCGTCCATTGTGCTGATGGGACTGGTCCATTTCTGAAACTGGTTCTGTTCTGTTTGGCTGTTCTACCACAGCCAACATCCACACTCCCTCCCTATGCGGGGGTCAGCCTTAGGTCACTCAGCTTTCCTGGTGCATGTGCCAGTGCTGGCTGGTTACAGTGGCATCTAAGCTTGGCATCGACGACTTTTGATGCAGTGTGACTTTGCGAACAACTTCCTGTTCGTTCATACTGGAGGCTTGGAGATTGCTCTAGGAACTGAAAAATCCGTTTATTTTCAGATCAAGGGTAACTATCAACCAGTGACTGCTGCGGCATTCAACGGCACTGGAGGCTCAGAGTGAGCAGAGTGGCTCTACCTATGGGGCCTTTGCTTCCAAGTTCGGGATACCAGCACCCACTCCACATGCGGTAGAAAAGGAGCAAGGGGAGGGGAAGGCTGCAATTACATTGCCTCCGACGGAATCGTGCCCAGTCTCTCATGGGGTATTTCGCATATGCTCATCGCAGGGCATCCCTTCTCATCAGGTTACCTGGAGTCGCGAGGCCACATCTACTTTCAGTGGAGACTGGGCAAGCAGTCTTATTCAGAGTAGCCCACTAAAAATTCTACTAATATCACAAAGGGACAAAATGGGTGTGGACGGAGAGAGGAACTAGATTATTCACGCGCATGGCTTTGGGGCTTCGCGCATACATGTACCTATGAGAAAGTTTCATGTTAATGTATACATTGTAAATTATAAAATCGTATTTTCCCTCAAATATTTCAAAGGTTCACTCTTTCAAAAAATAAGGGCCAGTTAAAATTTACTAGACATTTTAAAGAAATGTGTGAAGAAATACCAATCACATTTAGAGACATATTCTATTGGTTTAGCCTCAGCCATGGATTTACAGTTTCTGTTTGCAGCTGTGTTCCAGTGGTCAAGTCATTCTTTCAGGTCTTTCAGTTCGCCAGAGCGCCATCATGGATGTGATCAATCTCAATTGTGGGGGAAAGGGAGAGAGGAAGAGGGAGAAAAAGGGAGAGATTTTCTTCAGGGTAAACATAACACAAAATCTAGAAGATTTAATTAACTTGCTCATCCAAGGTTATTTTACTGAAACCGTGACAATTCCTTGTTCTCTGGTTTAAAGTCATTTATATCTGCGGTGTAGGTCACATAGGGAATCTAGCAAGTTACTTGGACATTTTAATATGTACAGCGTCTGATTAAGTTTTACAGTAACTGGTAATGCTTGACAGTGTGTATTTTTCAAAGCATCTTTTACAAAAGTCTCAAAGCACTTTACATTTGAAACATTAAAAGCTCAAAAGAAAAAAAGTTAAAAATCTGAAGCAGTGGGAAGCATAGATCAATTTGGGAATAATTACTTCAATTATTTCTAATAAAATCATTTTGTATTAAGTGAAAATAGTTTTAAGTTTTAACCATTCATTGAGGATTAAGAGTGGCAGGCTCAAGCCTTTATCTTTCCATAAAAAGAGCCCCGTTATTCTATATTGAGTTAATAGACTTTTATAGGTTTTTTCTGAAATAAAGGAAAGTATATAATTGCTTAGACTAATCAAGAGAGACAGCCAAATCCATTTTTCTTAAGTGCAGTTACATTGCAATGATCAAAAACTAAGAGTATGGATGACAAATTATTTCCAGTGGTCATAAATTTTGTATGTGATTCCCATCTAATATGATTATCACTATTATGAGACTGTCTAACTTCATTTATTTGGGAATGATCCTTGGACTTGCTATTGTTAAGAATATCGATTTTGGATCCAGTTTCCTATCTCAATTCAAAAATTATTAAGCTATGTGACCTTGGGCAAGTCACTTAAATTTTCTGTGTCCAATTTCTATCTGTATATAATGGAGATAATAATAACGATTATGCCTATCTAATTGTGCTGTTGTCGGGATCAAGTTAATATATTTAAAGGACAGAGCGGTGTCTGCCACACAGTGAACGTTATGTGAATTTCGCTATTATTATTTCTATATATCCTTTTAGCTCTGCTTTATCTTTCTGTGATCTTCAGGATGGTAAGCTTTATGTGGAACTATAACCTATTGATAAATCCTTTGCTTTTTAGTACATTTTATAAGCATTAACATTAAGCTGCAAATAATGTAACAGCATATGCTTTGTAGTATGTGTTACACACAGTAAGAAATCAATTTCAATAGAACACCTTCTGGAAAGGGACTTGTTTATCTGGAAAGCCTAGACTGAGCTTGTAGTACTCAGAGGGATATGCAAATGCAGGAAGCCATCTTTCTGTAACAGATACAAAATGTTTTCCCAACTACAAGTGTGTATGTGTATATAAATTTATGAGTGCGTCTGTGTATGTATTTAACATATACAATCACAATACATATATATGATAAATATATCATAAATGATATGTAAATCCAAATATTGAATTCTTCCTGAATGAGAACTGGTGAAAATCCTCAGCTGAGGGAGGGGGACAAGGGAACGCTCTCTTCTGGATTTTGTCTCTTCATCAAGAATTCAGGCTCTAGTAATAATTTTTATTGATTCCTGCAAAACTACTGTACAGGTATAAGCTAAGTGTCTGTGTACTAGCAGTATAATTTAATTCTAATTCTGAAAAACTTCCGGCCAGTCATTATATTATTCAATGTTAAAAATTTAATTACACAGATTCTCTAAATTTTTATTTTGTTTTCCTGGATATTTATATATTTTAAAAGATTTCATTTTTCTCCAACGTGCTCTCTAAAGAATTGAAAAATTTTAAAATAGAAAAATCTATTTTTTCTTGACTAGAATATCTGATTCCAGAATATGTGAATTCTCAATTCTTCCTCTCTCATTTGATTTTGAACAATGTAAATATGTCACTCATTTCAAAATTTTAATAAATAATTTAAAATGCAAAAAGAAAAAAAGTATTTCCTAAACTAAGGACCATATCTTAACATATAAGGCAATTTTAATAAAATATAAATATTAAATGAAGTTTTAATAAAAAAACCTCCTCACTTTGTTCTATTTTTAACTATTTTATTTTCACTCTGCTGAAATACACACTATCGTCAGTATGTTCCCAAAGTAAAATTTTTAAATTCCATGGTGTATGATAAATTTTCTCCACTTACAGAAATTTTATATTATAAATCAGCTAAATGCTTGGGTTACAGGTTGAAAAAAACACTTGCTCTTCCATTCAGTGGTAGCAAAATTTGAAAGGTGCCAAATTCCCACACAATGAAAAATAGATTCCCACGAGGCTGGCACAGTGTCTGAAATTCCCATCATTAACATTGCTCCTTGAGGGCCTTGTGGAGACAAGCATTTTAATTAGGTTAAGGCATTATATTTCCTGGGTAAATCATTTGCTACCCAAACACAATAGCTTGTATTTTTCCATCTTATGAAAACTCATTAACACACAACAGAACCCCGAGGAAATGACATGAAATAGAAAATAAGCGTATATTAGAAAACGGAAAAGGTAGAGAAAGGTCAGGTTCATGAGCATTGCCAGGCCCCAGTGAGCATTTCTGGAGAAAATGGAAAGGAAATATCATGGGATTTCAGAAATCTCTTGTGGTTTCTCCTAAACACTTTATCATATTATGTTGGTTGGAGCTTTGTTTGTAATTTGTGTGTGTGTGTGTGTGTGTGTGTGTGTGTGTGTGTGTGTGGTATATTTTTTTGTTTTGCTTTGTTTTGTTTTAACAGCTGGCTGTCTAGGACAAGAGTCACCAATACTGGATGTAACCTGTCCTGGCAAAGTATTACCTCACATTTTCATTCTCATTCTATACTGG
>NW_006159935.1:1875603-1921051 GCF_000334495.1 Tupaia belangeri chinensis | reverse complement strand
TTTGTAATTTGTGTGTGTGTGTGTGTGTGTGTGTGTGTGTGTGTGTGTGGTATATTTTTTTGTTTTGCTTTGTTTTGTTTTAACAGCTGGCTGTCTAGGACAAGAGTCACCAATACTGGATGTAACTTGTCCTGGCAAAGTATTACCTCACATTTACATTTTCATTCTATACTGGCATTTCTACAGGAACCCGTCTCTGCCACACATAGCTGCAATTTTCCATGGACTCTTTATTAACAACAACAAAACATGCACACACATGCACCCATATTCACATGCACACATGCACTCACATGCATATACACACAAAGCTTGACTCTCGAGGAATAAATTGATTCTGGAGTTACAAAACTCTTGGGAGTATTCTGTGGCTTCTAAAGCTACAGGTTTGCATTTTGTTTTGAGTTTGCAGAAAGAGGAGATGCAGCTTTATTTTCAGGCCCAGTGACAACTGGTACCAAGTTTTTTGTCTAATGTGAAATTTTTGATGGATTTTACCCTTAGATATAGGTAAAGTAATAAAATCTAACTCACTGACAAAATGGGAAGACAAGGAAACTTCTCTATCTTGGTTTGAGGCACAAATAAAAGAAGAGTGTATCTTGAGAAATGATAACTAAATGCACACTTGCATGCTGGTTGGAATTCAATACTGTACTGTCTTCATTATATAGTTTTGACATAGAAAATTTCAAACATGAAATGATATCATACATATGGATTCTGGATCACTGGGCGGAATAAACCCAGGTTCTCCCTGGAGGACTTCCATTAGGCTCAATGGGTTTTATTCCATGAATGTAAAAGAGATACATTGTTAGAAAATCAATCAAGATGATTAACTATACTGAGAAACTGCATGATAAATCAACTGATGCAAGAGACATTTGATAAATTTCAACATCCTTTCATAATCACACTCTTAGAAAAGTAGGAATGGAAAGATGTTTTCTGAGCCTCATAAAGGATATGTACCAAAAAAAAAAAATCTCTAAAGCTAACAAAACACTCAATGAAATACTGAATACTTTTCTCTCAAGATCACTTAGTGTTTTGTCCATTATGGAAAAAGACAAAGATATCCACTGTTACTACTCCTATTCAACATCTTAGAAGTTTTGGCCAATGCAATAAGGAAAGAAAAAGAGAAATAACATATAAAATGAAAAAAAAGTCTCCCTATTAACAAATAACATTATTGTCTATTTCATGGGTCTTCAAAAGTTCATGAAAATTTATAATATGAAATAAATCTAAACAAGGATTCCCAAATTGTTTTTCACCAAAATAAACTCATACTTTTATTGAATATCTTCACAAACTTTTTGAAGCTCTCTGGAATATAGAATTCCCAAGGATTTTACCAAACAAAACAAAAAGAACTTCTTGCATCAATAAATAAGTTTATAAGGTCAAAAAATTACAGGATTTACATATAAAAGGATATTGTAATTGTTTTATAGCAACAAGTAATATAAAACCAGTTTTTAAAAAATACTGTTTGTAGTAGCCTCCCCAAAAGGGCATTTTTTAGGTAAATTTATAGCTAAGTATCTACAGAATTTGTATGCTGTAAAGTACAAAATGCTGACAAAAGAAATCAATGACCTAAATAAATGAAGAGACAGTAAAATGTTGGAAAGTGAATGCCTTAAACAAACACACAGGGAGAAGAGGAAGAGATAATAGAAACACAACTTTCTAATGGTTAGAAATCAGAAGAACTATGGGAACCTTACACATCCACTCTGGAAAACTGAATCTGGAGACTACACTAAGAAAGCTATAAAACAACCTACGTTTTGCTATAGAACTCCCATAGGATTAAGAATTGGTAGTATGGGGAGACCAGCAGACGGTGTAATGGTTACGTAGCTGGACTCCCACGTAGTCGACCGCTGTTTGAGTCCCAGACCCAGGGGCTTAAGACTTTCACCAGCACATGCGTGTGTGTGCCCAAAATCCCAAGAGGAGAAGGGAGTAGAAGGGATTGTGGCGTGGCCATCACCCCTAGGGGGTGATTTCTCGCTTTTTGTTTGTCTTTCTGGTAAGTGCACATACTCTATAGCAACAATCTCTCTCTCTCTCTCTCACTCTCTCGCTCTCTCTCTCTCTCTCTAAAAAAAAAAAAAAGGAATTGGTAGTATGGAATCTTTAGGAAGAGAGAATGATGATGGGAGAAAACTGGAGAGTCTTGTGATTTTGTTCCTAGAATTTTAATGCTCAGATTCCCTTCACTTTACAACAGGGTAGTTAGTTGCCTGCCCTGTCCTTGCAAAAAACTGAGGATTTATGTCCAAAATGAGTATAAATGACAAATGAGGCAGAGATGAGAAAAGAAGTACTTTAGTGAAAACAGAATACATAAACATTTACATACAAATGTTAATATTACAAAAGACTGGCAGATTCTTCTTTGGGATTCTGACCAACTTGAATGAAATATCATAGTTTTGGGGATTCCCCAATCAAACAGTCCAGCCAACCCACATTTACAACTTATCATCTAGATAAAAGAATTTCTTGGGGTTGGCAAGTGGCATGATGGTTGAGGTGCTGGACTCCCACAAGGGTGACCACAGTTCGAGCCCCAGACCTAGCAGCTTGCTTTCTCACTTTCCTGCTCTCTCTCTCTTTCTGTCTCTCTCTGGTCAAATTAAAAAAATAATAATGATAAATACAATTAAATAAGTGATTTTTAAGAAGAGTTTCTAACCATCTCTGATACTACATTTTTAAATTTGAGAAGACAGAAAAGACATTGAGGAACAAAACAACAACAACAACAAAAACTCTTATGTGCAACATGGAAACAAAAACATAAGGAAAAAAGATATTTGTGGGAAACAGAGACAATGCATGGAGATTGCAGCTTTCAAAACATTGCTAATCTCCTCAAAGAGAGTCAAATATTTATGAATCAAAAAAAGAATGACAGAAAAAGCTTCAAAAATAATAAAGAGATTTTGAAAATTAAAAAGTATATACATTAATAAAATCTAAAACCTCAGCAGGAGGGTTGAAAGATCTAGAAGGAAATATCCCAGAAAACAGAACAAAGATGGGGAAAAACAAGAAAATATGACACTCAGAAAATAAACCTAGAAGACTGAACATCTGAATAACAGCAGCTCCAGGAAGAACAACTGAGTTAAAGGATGAGAAGAAAGGTCATCCTCATTAACACCACCAGCATATTTTTACAAATGAGTAATTTAAAAGTTTTTATATTTAAAGAAACTCACTTTTCCAAATATATGAAAATAGACCCTCATCAAGATCGCATGTGATCACAACACGAAGAAACATCAAGATCCTAAAATCTTCCACAGAGAGTAAAAAGAATAAAAATAATCAAAGTAGTATTGGATTTCTTTTTTAAGTTAAGTAATTAATTTCTTGAGAGAGTGAGAGAAAGAGATAGGCAATGAGAACAGAGTCTTCATACCAGCTCTTGATCCTTCTAGTGTGGATCACAGGCACACGTGTGCACCTGGCATGTATGGGAAGGCCTTGACGTGGATCTAAGTCCATCCCCATGGCAGAGCAACACGTGACCATTCCCCACTGGCTGACCCCACCCCTAACTTCTTAGTCCAAGAGAGAAGTCTGAACACAGTGGAGCAAGGCCTTCGAACCATAGGTAAATGGTCAGCAAGCTAGAATTTATATTCAACCAAATTTAAATGTGATGTATGTTGATGTGCTTGATTGAGCCAATATACAGTGTACTCTGGATGGAAAATCTAATTTTTTATGCTGAAATAATGTACAGTGAATAAATGTAAATAAATAAATTTAAATTAAAAAAGTAAAAAATGTAAATGTGATGTATAATAGAAAAAAAATTCCATATGTGCATGATTACAAAATATTTATCTGACATGTATCCTTTGCCACAGAAACCAGACATTTTATTCTAAAATAATAAGGAAGTAGCAAAATAGAGAAGAGCCCAGGATCCCAGAAACAGAAGATACAACATTCGATAGATAATTTTGAGAAAGAAGGAGATCTTCAAATGATAATGAGAGAGCTATGATAACATCATTCAGTGAAGAGCAAGCAGCAGAAAATAAAATGGCAAGAAAACTCTGAGTCAGGGATGTCTTTATTAACACAAAACCCAATGGGTGTAAACATACTGAGAAGAGAGCTCTTAAACTGGTAACTCTTAAGATCCAAAATTACTAGTACATAAATTATTAAGCAAGAAAAAAAAACACATACACGATTATTAACTCTGGGAAAAACAAATTACTGTACTAAAAAGGAAAGCATATTATTAGCTTATCTGCCAAAGTAATGTACATACTAAACATAGATCTAGTCTAAATATGGAATACCTATAATGGGGGGATGGAATATGGAAATTGGATGGGAAAGGTAGGATGGGAAAGAGAAAGGAAAAGAGGAAAAACTACAGCAAATATTAAGTCAGCTTTGCAGGATGAGATGAACAGCTTGGGACTTGTAGATAAAGATGTTTAGTGGATTCAGTAGTGTGGGAATGGACTTCCGAAGAGAAGTCAGATCTGATATACATGGGGAGTTATTCACTGTCATGCTATCTTTCCTTCTTTCTTTCCTCTTTTCTTCTTATTTTTCTAACAAATATTTAGATATAACGAGACTACTAAGATTCCCTTTATTCATAAGGCTTTTATTCTTATAGGAAGATACTAAGAAGCCAAGAAAATATGCTGCAAGAGAATAACCAAAACCTCAGTGTTTTGTGGGGAAACGAAGTAACATAATATACACTTAATTAGAATCACAAAACAGAGGAAAGATTGTGGGAGGGAAAATATTTAAAGAAATTAGGTTTGAAAAAAAGATGAAAACAAAATACGCCCATGAATCCACACTCACAAATTTCTTGTCAGACAGAACATAATCAAACTGATGATGACCAGCAATAAAAAGAACACTTTTTATCCAGACAAAACATAGTTTAAAAACAAAGGCAAATTAACTTTTTTCCAGGGAAACACAATAGCTGGGCATGAATTGCAGCACAGCTTCAACACAAGAAATGTCAAAGAAAACGCTTCCCAGTATCAGAAGGAAACTTAGAGGTGTACAAAGGAATAAAAAGAAACTTTTCACATTTTAAAATTTCCATAAAAGCGAATTGAATGTTTCAAGCAAAAACATGAGGAATTTACTGTAGTCTTCTGTCATATATATATATAAATAAGTAAAATGTATGAGAATGTTAGCACAAAGAGCAGGAAAGGAAATGGTGAAATACCGTTACAAGGATCTTATATGCAAAATGATACAATCTTATATTTTTCAAGTATCGTGCTAAACCGAACATATTATAAGCCTTCAAGAAAATAACAAAAAGATGTCTTAAAGAGTCAATAACGGAGAAAAGAATGGGATGCTGAATGATGTTCGATTAAAAAACAAAAAAAAGGAGAGAAATATAGAACAAATAGAAAACAAATGGTGGTAGATTTGAATCCAATCACATCAATGATCTTAACACACAGTTTAAAGGCAGAGGCTGGGCCTAGCAGGAAGAGTGGGGGTTAAGGCCCTGGACTGTCTCATGGATGACCATGGTTCAAGCCCTGGCCCTGGCAACTTGGAAATTATGCCAAGTACCTGTGTGAACATGCCCCAAATCCCAAGAGCAGAATGGATGAGAAGGGATTGTGACATCCCAGCAACTGGGACTGATTTCTCAGCATCCCTGTCTCTGTCTCCCTCCTACAAGGGCAAGTGGCCTATGGAAAAATCAAAGCCAGAGAAAGAGAGAGAGAGAGAGAGAGAGAGAGAGATTAATAGATTGGATAAAGGGCAAACCCAAGTATTTATATTCTGAGAAAGTAATTTTATATGTAAGTAAAATAACATACTTTTATAATGGTGGAATAATTTATACTACAAAAATGGTAAGCATAAGAAAAGTGGATTGGCTATACTAACATCACAAAGCAGTCTTCAAAACAAACTACAATATATTACCAGGGTAAAGAGGGGACATAAAAGTTCACAGCAGAATTATTTATAATAGTGAAAACTAGAATTACCATAAACGTTCATTGACAAGTGACTGGATTAAAAAATGGGGTCTTCACGTTGCAGTCCAGCCCTCGCTGCAGCCAGGATGGATCACGGGCGTGCATGCACATGCTCAGAGTGTACTGGGAGGCCTCAGTTCACAAACGCAGGACCTTCTCCTGAAGTCTGGCTTCACACGGTTGCTTACCAGTGCACCAGCAGCTGGGCCCTATTATTGTAGTCTATTGTATTTACCACAGTCTGCTCTGTATTAAAGCTACTTGAGCATAAAAAAATAAAATTGATATACCTATACAATATGTCAATATAATAAAAAGTAACAAAACGGATACATCTCAAAGATATGCTATGCCCTGGGCCAGCCCTGGTGGTGCGGTGGTTAAGGAGGCCGGATGGCACATGGCAGACTGTGCAATTCGAGTTCCACACCAGTGGCTTGAAAGACACACTGCACATGTATGCATGCATGCTCCGAGTCCAGAGAGGAGAGTGCAGAGGAAAGGACTGTGGTGGGGTCAGTCCTCCCGGGGGGGTGGGGGGACTCACTTCTCTCTTCTCCCTCTGTCTTTTTCCGGAGAGCACATGCACCCTATATCAACTTTAAAAATAAAATTTAAAAAAAATGAAGAGAATAAAGCGTCAGATACAAAAGAGTACATACCATAAGAATCCATTGACACAAAACTCTGGGAATATCAAATATAATATATTCTCACAGAAAGCAAATTGGTGGTTTCTCAGTCCATGGCTTAGGATCAGGAGGAAATTTCCAGAGAAAGCCACAAAGGTGATGGAGGTGGTTCCTATCTAGATTTTTGTGGTAGAAACATGAGTACATCAGCCTTCTAGGAAGGCTGATAACAAAAATGGGCATATTTTCTTACATTTAAATCATATTTCCATAAATTTATTTAAAAATGAATGGCATTATCATAGGAGTTAATAACAAATCTGAAGTAATATACTTTCTGAAGTTGCCTAATTAAAAACAATTTCCAAGGATAAAATGGACTAGAGCAAACTCGTTATTTAATAATGTATTTGAGACTTAGAAATTTGAGTGTTTTGGGAAACACAGAGTTGATAATTCTACCTAGAAAAACAAGGGTCACTAACCAGAGAGTTAGAAGAGCGGCCAGACCGTATGGATTGGATGGGCGGGACAGGTAGGAGGCTTGGCTTAGAAAGTGGTATGTGAAGGCTCCTCGCGTGTTGGTGGAGTCCTGTTTCTTGACCTGGGTGATGTTCATCTGATGTTTCTTTTTAGTAATTGAAGCTGTTGATTTCGTTTGTTTCCATAAGTGTGTGTGTGTGTGTGTGTGTGTGTGTGTGTGTGTGTATACATTTTTAGAGTATTTTTGCTATAGAGTACATGCGCTTGCTGGAGAGACAGACAGAGAGACGGAAAGTGAGAAATTATTTTTAATTTTAGTTTTGTTATAGGGTACATATGCTCAACAGAGAGAGAAAGTGAAAAATGATCCCTTCAGGGAACGGCCATGCCACAAACCCTTTTCCTCCAGTCTCCTCCTGAAATTTGGGGCATGCATGCACACACACCCAGCATGAGTTTCAAGCCACTGACACTGGAACCGTGAAGTCAGCCATGTGGGATCTGGCTGCCTTAACCTCCCCGCCACCTGCTGGCCCCAAGATAGAAATATTTTTAAGGCTTTTGTTACTTAGTACTGCATTTCCTTTCAGGCAATTATTAGTAATTCAAAATCTTAGCAACAATATATGAGCATATCAATATACATAGCATGTGTAATCATTTTAAAACTTTCCAAATTGGTGATTTAAACATTGTATCTATTTGATTTGAATATTTCACTCTTATTGAACTTGAAATTTTTTTCTTTTGGTCTATTTGCTTTATTCCTTTTACAATTATTCACTAGTTTTTAATCCCCATTTCAACTGGTGATTATCTTTTTATATACTAACTGGTACGAATACATATTCTTTATTTGCTTTTAAAAGTATTGTGGTGTGGGGTCAGCAGGTGACGTGGTAGTTCAGATGCTGGACTCTCACATGGTCCACCATGGTTCAAGTCTCCGACCAGACAACCTGCTTTCTCATTTTCCTTCCCTCTCTCTTCTCTCTCTCTGGTAAAATAAAAATAAATAAATAAATAAATAACACCGAAATGAAATAATTCTAAAAAAATTAGAAGTGTTTTGAAATGAGGCCAGCAGGTGGCATGGTAGTTAAGGGTGCTAGACTCTCACATATACAAACACAGTTTGAGTCCCTGACCTGGCAGCTTGCTTTCTCATTTCCCTCTCTCTCTTTCACTGTACCTCTCTGGTCAAATTAAAATAAATTAATAAAGTCCAATAAAATGATGCTTTAAAATATATTTTGTAGTAACTACTATAAGTCTATACTTGTCTTAACTATTATGTCTTTTTCTTACTGTTTTGCCTTTTAGTATTATATGCTATAAAATTTTAAATGTATGTATTGATCTTTTCATTATTCTTTTTAAAAATATCTTTTTCTCTTGAGGTTTTTCGGTATCCAGGAGTACTTAACATTTTTATACATAATAATATACACAGATTTATATATTATTTACATGTATGTATATAAACATAAGATTCAGAGTATGGAGCTAACTTTTTTTGTTTTCATGTCATTTATTTATTGAATAAAAATATTTTCCCTTATGTGAAAGGCCATCATAATTACATTTTAGTTTTTAAAAATCCTCTTTGAGGGTTTTCTGTTTCTTAGATATTTCACCCTCATAAACACACAAAAATTATTTAAGCTATTTCCAGCATTGAATACATTTGATTGAATCCATCTTGTGTGTACATGAGAAGTCACTTAAGAGGTTTAGAAGAAAGAATGAAAATAAAATTACTATGCCAGAAAACTTGGGCAAGATTATTGCAATTCCATAGACAAAGTAGATGCAAAGATTAGGGCAGGAGAGAAAAATGTGGAGGTCATATATTTATCATAGTGAGCATAAAACATGGTATTAATTTGGTTCACTTTATACCAGATATCACAAAGAGTATTGCATGTCTTACTTAATTTAAAAAAATAAAACACTGTCTCGTTCTTACAATCATAGAAACAAAGACTAAAAAGTTAAATCGTTTTTCTAGTCAGAAAAAGTTGACAAGAGCCTCACAATCCAAATCTGACTCCAAGTCGTCCGATAACTACTGTGCCATGCTTTTGTCAGATTATAGAAAACAAAAAAGTTTATCTAGTGAGACAAATACCTTGTCCCTAAATTCTGGAGGAAATTTATTATATGGATGTAGAGTCACAGTAATGGACAATGTCTTGAAACCACATTTTCAGATATAGAAGAACATTTTTAAAAATAGCCGCTTCTCTCAGTAGCCTTTGCTAACCGCCCCGTTCATAGCGTTGAATCGTGACTTAGTGCCAGCATTTCTGCAGACGCGGGCTGAGACGGCTCAGATACACCGCTTTCCGTAATCAGCTTGGTTCAAGAGTTTATGTGTCGTATGCTCACTGCAGGCCCAGGGGCATAGAAAGTTAGAAAGCGGGGCTAAACTGTGAAGGATTATCCAAAGAGTGTCAGATTCTCTAAGAGAAAATAAGTCAAGCAGAAAAGTCAACGTGAGTAAGCATGATTTCTCCTTAAAACAACAAAGAAAGTTTCTCAAAGGAAGGCAGAGTGGAGAACTGAAGCTAGGTTCATTACTTGTTCTCTGAATGTGAGACATTAAGATTCATGTGAAGTTAACCTCAGTGCCAAGTCAGAAAATGACAGAGGAGGGGCTGGCAGGTGGCGTGGTAGTTGAGGGCTCTGGACTGACCCCTGTTTGAGTCCTGGACCTGGTGGCTTGCTTTCTTGCTTTCCTTCTCTCTCTCTTACTCTGTCCCTCTCTGGTGACATTAAAATAAATAAATAAACAAATAAAGTTAATAAAATAATTCTTTTTTTATCAGAAGCCTGTGTGATTGGCCACTATAACCCAGCACTCAGTAAACGCTGGGCGTAGAGCACTGGCCAGAGACGTATTTACGGGATAACAGAATGAAAAATTGATTGGAGAATGAGTGAATGATTTCTCAGGGACATAACTTTCTTGGTAAAGAAAGGGAGTAAAGTGAGAGAGACCACAGATATGTTTAGGACAAGGGCTTGCTATATCACGGTTTTCTACCACAATCTCTCAGCAAGGATTATAGGGGAGCACAACTGTGCCTGGCAAGTTCAGGTTGGCCCAGAAGCCAAACCTGGGCCTCTCATGTGGCTTCCAGTCTCCCAAACGGTGGTACTACCTGTCCACTGCTGCAGCTCGGCTTCTTGGTTCATTTCTTTTTCTTTTTTCTTTTTCTTTTTTTATTTTTATTTTTATTTTTTAAGAACTATGTGTATCTTCCTGGTTACTTTTGAGACTGCATAACAATTTTTGACCATAGTTGAAGATTTAATTTTGGCTTAATTTTTGTCAATGACTTTCATTGACAGAAGTTTTTCCTTTAATTAATAATAGTAACAATTATATACAGGCACTATATATGAGGGAACTTCAAAAGGTTTGTGGAAAGCTAGAATTAAAGTGTAATTTAATTTTAATGCAGAAATGATTTAAAATCTATGTAAATTTTTCATTACACATATTTTCCCTGAACTTTTTGAACATCCCTCATATCAATTCACCATTAGTGGAGTGTGCTTCAAGTACGTCCTAGTGCTGTAGTCCCCGTTTCATACACACATTGCATTACATAAGGATATCTTATCAATAAGCGGATGGCACGTGTGAAGGTGGCTCCTTAAGGCCTGTGCAGGCCAACCGTTTAGCCGAGGTGTACAGTAGACTATACCATCTAGCTTAGTTTTTTTGTCTTGTTTTTGTTTTCCATAGGGTGTGTGTGCTCACCAGAAAGGAGAGAAACAGAGAGAGACAGAGAGAGGGAAAGTGAGAAGTCACCCCTAGGGGGGATGGCCATGATGCAATCCCTTCTCCTCCATTCTGCTCTTGGGATTTGGGCCATGCACACACATATGCCCAGCATGATTTTCAAACCACCGAGCCCAGGACTTGAGCCGTGGTCAGTCATGTGGGAATCCAGTCATGCTAACCACCATGCTACTTTCTGACCCACCTAGATTTGTATACCACACTCTAAGGCATTTTCATAACGATGAACTCATCTGACAACACATTTCTTATGACATGTCCTCGTCGTTCGACGATTCATGACTGGGTATGTATGTGCATTGAAGTGATCTTTGTACATCTTTTCAATAAATATTAAAATAATTATAAACTAGACATGATCGTTTTTTTCTTCTTCAGGTGAGGACAATGAAGGCTCCACGTGGTTAAGCGTCTTGTGTAAGGCTGCCGAACTGGTTAGCAGAGGCGCTAGGAATGTCTCTCTGTTCACCTCAAGTCCACACTCCATAATTCAGTAAACCAAGGTGTAGTCACATGCTCTTCATTTTTATCTTTTTTGATAAGCACTCAGTATAAATTTTTCTAATAATCCTGAAATGTAAAGTAAAAATCCTTTTCAGGTAAAGGGATATATGTAAGTATGAGAGTGAGCCAGCTATGAAGACGAGAGGAGAGAAAAGAGATATACGTCTCTTCCTTCTCCTCTTTCCTTGGGTAGCAATAACTAGCATAATTCAGAGACTGTGAATCTGTTCCAGCAAAGCAGTGTAGAAGCAGGTCTAGGCCTCCAGATGTTATAAAGGACACAGAGGTGACCGTATGGGAGCTCTCCTCCATCAGCTCCTGTTCCAGAGAGCCTAGACGGGCTTCTGCACTGCTTTGCCGGAACTCCTTGGAGGACGAGCAGCACAAAGTGGCTTCCTAATTTTAAAAGTGTTACTAGCAGGGACGGGGTGGGGGTGAGGCAACAATGCAATGCCCTTTGATGCTGGCAGACATGGGAAAGCTCTGGGTTTGTGCCCGGAGGTCTCCCTGGGTATGCCTGCGTTGTGGATACCCCAGACTTGGGGCCAGCTGAAGCTGGAGGTGGTCACAGCAGGAAGACCCTGTTGGAGTGCTATAACTCTTTGTCTCTGTCTTTGTCTCTGTCTCTCTCACTAATGAAAGGAAGAAACGTCTATAAACTTAATAGAAAGGGCTGGCAACCTAGTGCAGAGGTTGAGCACAGTGCTTGGCAGGCCAGATCCCACCAGGCCGACTGTGTTGAAATCTCTGTCCCAGAGGCTTCAACACCATACAGGGTTTGTGTGCTTTGGTGCCCAGAACGCTGACAGGATGGAGAGATGGAGGAGAGGGGATGGCGGCATGACCACATCCCATTGGGAGCTGCTCTCTCTCTCTCTCCCCTCTTTTTCTCTGTGGTGAGCACACTCTGGAAAGTAAATAAAAATGTTTTTTTAAATTAATGAGAACATTTTTATGGGTCCTAAAGCCATTTTTGAGCCCGTTTCTACTGTGCCTAATGGAAAACGAGGAAGACCCCTCCTCATCTCAAATATTCGTCTTTTTCTGTGGATTAGATTTCCTTTCCTCCCACCCATTCAAGGAACTCTGTTTTGCTTTCTTCTCATCATATTAACTACTTTTTTAAAAATCTGGATTTTTATGATTGATATGAAAACGAGATTTAGTGTCTTCTGGTTTTAAAACTAAAAAAAGAACAAATACACCATTTATTCATAATCTATCTTCTGCCCACCACTGTCTCCACTCCCATCCATAGGTAAGTTTCTCTCATTCTTTGAGACCAAGGATTTTTATTAGTAATTCTTTTTTGCTATTAATTTGTGCACTGCTCTGTTGATCTTAATGCATCACTCTTTGAATTGTTATCCAAGAGAGGTGCTTGGCCTGTGGCCTGCAACATGAAGTTAGCTGTGAGTGGTGAAAGCGTGCACCTTGCCTTTTCCACAATCTCAAAGCATTCCCTTTTTCAGCATTGCAAATGACTAGGACTGTGCTGTGGTTTGGATGAGTCCCCCAAGTTGACGTGTTATACACTTAACCACTCATGTCATGGTGTTAAGAAGTGGAACTCTAAGAGGCGATGTCATCATTACAAGGGTGAGGTTGTTAGAAAAGTCAGCTTGGTCTGCTCTGGTCCTCTCTCTGGTCCGTGCTCTCTGTCTCGCTGCACGATGCCTCAGCCATGTTATGACGTTGCAAGAAAGCCCTCACTAGATGCCGCCCATCCATCTTGGATTTTCCACCCTCTAGAACTGTCAGCCAAATAAACTTCTTTTGTTTATAAATTCCTCCATCTGTGGTGTGCAGTTATAGCAGCACAAAACCGACTCAGATAGACTGTGACTTTCCCTAAGCCAAGAGAGGGAGAGGGCCTTAGAAAGGCAGTCATTCTCAACTCTCAACATGCGTATGAATCACATGGAGCTCATGTTAAAATGCAAGTTTTTAATTAGTAAGTTTGAGTTACAGCCTGAGAGTCTGTTGATCTCCTCAGCTCCAAGATTATGCCAACGGATGAGCTCCTTGGGCCACACTTTAAGGGGCTAGATGTACGAGATATCACAGCGAGAAGAGAAGGGACTTACGTAAAGATGAATGGCAGTCTGCAGTGGCCTCAGGAGTAAATCACATCACGTCACCCATTTCTCTGCTCTCTCTATGCTGTTGGGGTCTCTCATTAGTCAGACCCAAGCAGATGTCAGAGAACAAGAGAGTCTCTTCATGTAGTCAATACAGGTAAATCGCCCCAGGCAAAAGGCTAGCTAGAAGCAAGGGCTGGTGCTTCCAAAGGACCACAGAAAGACTCACACGTAAGGATGATAGACAATGCACCAACAAACAAATACTTCCATATATGGTATCCAAGCAGCAGCAGATGTTAAGGAGAAAAAATAAAGCTAGATTAAGAAAGACCAGGGAATAGGAGGGGTGCTTGCTTGGTCTTGGAAAGGCTTTCAAAGATGGCCACGGCTAAGAAGTTTTTCACTCTTCCTTTTTTTTTTTTCTCATGAGAAAGAGACAGAGAGACAGAGAAACACCATTAACAGCATCTCCTGCTGTGATCCTTACCCTGGCCAGTCAGAATCATGGAAATACACATATCTAGGGTGTACAGGTCAACCCGGCACCTGAATCCAAATCTCTGCATGTCTCCCAGCAGTGCAGAGTATAACAGCCTTTGAGCCTCCACTGCTGGGCCACAGGTGTTGAGTACTGAGTATTATTTTCTTTCTAAAACCTAGTCCATGAAAAATTAATAAGCTCTAAATCAAATGAACTGAAAAATATTGTAAAGATTATTTACAAATTCTCACCTTTACCCCATTTTTTAAAAGTATTTTGATAACTTTAAAACATGATTTGCACTCCATCTCTGACTATGGTTTCCTTTTCTACCAGCCGGTAGAAGTCTGAATGTTCTCTAGATATTCTCTAGCGTTGGTCTTAACTACCAGTAAGAGGACAAATTTGTATGTTTATGCTAAAACATAAACAAGTAAAAACTGAAGGTTAACTTTGTAGCCTAACTAATAACAAGAACATTTGGTAATTTTATTGCTTATAGTCTTACTTTAGTCTGTCTGCACATGCCTAGCACATACATAGATCTTTATTAAATTGTGCTAATAGTATTGGGATCAGTGGAGCAATTCAACTTGTTTAATGTACAGTCATACTATGGAGAGTTTAGTATATTTAACTCCATATCATACTAAGTATATTTCTCCTAACTAGATAGAGCAAAATCATGGTCCCTGGTCATTGTCTATTTCTAAACCGAAATCAATACCACTATCATGACTATATTTGTCATGACCATTGCAAATAATGATTTGAGTATGAAAAGGGATGTCAATAATCCAAACAGACTTATTACAGAAACAGAAACATATACTTGTTATATGCATGGGAAATTTCAGTACATGGATTAGTAATAGAGCTAGAGGTTAAAGAAAAGTTATAAATTCTGAATATAAAGGTCAACAAGAGGAATCAGAAATGCTGAGTGCATGTCCATAGTATTGTATTAGTAATGAAATCCTCCCAGACAAGCTAAGAAACAGATGTCAGATAACTCTCAGGGCAGTACACCGGAAGGAAGACAGAGGGATAGAGAAAGCAATGTCACTAGAGATATAGATATGGAGAGAGGGAGAGAATGAATATGCAATGGATTTCCCCTTGGAATGACTACAACTTATACGGGGTTTATCTGTGTGTGTATGGAGTCACCGTTTACCAGCATATTTATTAATATGAAAATATGTTGTTAAGTAAAAAGAATGATATAATATGAACCTGTGCACGCACACATTTAAACACCAATTTTTTGTATTGTTGGTTTGCCAAAGGGTGTATGCACTCTCTGAAGACGAGAGAGAGAGAGAGAGAGCAAGAGAGCACCTTTGTGGGGAAAGGCAAGCTGCAGTTCCTTCTCCATCTCTGCCTCCTTTCAGGAATCTGAGCATGCATGCACATGTGCCTGGCAAGTTTCTTAAGCTGCTAGGTCTGGGACTCTCACTGCGCAATTGGTCATGTGGGATCTAGTCACCTCGAACACCAGGCCACAGGCTGGTTCAAGACACCAATTTTTAAAAGCTGTATAACACAGAGTTGTTTACTGTTTGTTTTCCTCACTATCATGTATAAAATAGGAATAATAGTAATACTAAGCCCACAGAACTGTTAAGAGATGTAGATCAGTTAGTGCATGCAAAGGCATTTACACTGAAGCCTGGCAGCATCTACAAAGGGTTCTGCAAAAAGCAGTTGTTGTTTTTCTCTCTATATTTGCTATGTTCTAAGTTCTGATTTTTTTTTTTTGAGAGATTTTCACTGTAGGGCGCGTGCGCTCACCAGACAGACAGAGAGAGACATAGAGACAGAAAGCGAGAAATCACCCCCCAGGGGGGATGGTCACGCCGCAATCCCTTCTCCTCCATTCTCCTCTCGGGATCTTGGGCACGCACGCACACGCGCCCGGCGTGAGTTTTAAGCCACCGGGTCCGGGACACGAACCGCGGTCGACTACGTGGGAGTCCAGCGACATAGCCATTATGCTAACTGCTGGTTCCCTAAGTTCTGATTTTTTCAAATTGATCTGCATTCCCTCTGTGGTATAAAAAAATGTAACAAAGAAATTTGGAAGTTAGGAAGTGATGCAACGGTGATGCAACTGGACCCACATGAGAAGGTTCTGAGTTCACCTCCGGGAACCTTCCTGCTCCTGCGGTGGACACATGCGCCTGCCTGTGATGTGGCCTGACCGACACTGGAAGCGGATTGCTTTTTAGAAGTACCTGTCTTTCTGTCTGTCTGACTCTCTTTCTTTTTTTCTTTTTCACTCTCATTTAAATAAGTAAACAAGTACTTTCAAAAAGAAAAACAAACAAAATACTGAGAGAGCATGTCGAACATGTAAAAATACTTTCTAAAAATGAAAATGTTTCTGCATTTTTCCTATGACTCAGATGTTAAGGTTATAAAATAGTGTGGCTACAATTATATCTTTACAAGAGCTTGACAATTGAGGTTGTGTTCGGGGCTCTGTGCTTTGATGTGCTGCTTTAAAGATTTTTGATCTGAGTGTTACATGGTATTAGTTCTGCTGAGATGCCTCTGGGGTGGGAGCAAGAAATAAAGGAAAGATAAGAGAATGGGCCAACATCCTCCTTCTTTTCTTCAACTTGAGTAACTTTATTTTTATCGGTTTTGGATTGTAGACATCTGGGGATGGGAGAAGCTTGAAAACACTTTTAATGGATTAAGTAGAATGTGTCTTAGTACCACTTGAATTCCATCAAGCCTACAAAGTCGACTCATTTGAGCAGTGAAAACTCTCTGTGCAATACGCAGAAGAGACTTTTCTGGGCATAAACACTACATGTCAATTTTACGAGAATGATTAATTAAACCATTCTGAATAATACAGGCTATCATGATAACCCAAGATGCATTATTGTAGAAATCTTCTGACTTTTAGAGTGAAGCTAATCAATTTTCCAAGTCTATACACAAAAATTATTATAGATTGCCTCTTGTGTTCTTGGAATTTTGAAGTACAAGAACCCCTGAGGTATGTCAGTGCCTGCTTTCGCAAAGCAACTCAACTTTAAAAGAACCTGTAGAATTCACTGTCCCAACAAGAGAGGCTTTTCCAGACACGACTCACTGAAACTCATTCAAGTTGGAGTCTCGGAGCCTCTTTGCAATGCTAAAATTATAAACCAGATGCTTCCAATCAGATCAAGTCCAGGAAATGCTGGCCCAGTTTACCTTCTTTAAAAAAATGCTCAAAACTCTTTGGAGTACATTCATCTATTCATGGCAAGTTAAAAATAGAAGGAAAAGGATCTTTCTTTAGAAATCATCCAATGTTTCTCAAAAGTCTCATTCCTCATGTTTATTTGCCCACCAAGAAGGAAGCATTAAAAACAGTTATAGGGATGGTGATTTCATGGGTCCCTGAGCTCAGCCGGTCCTGGTAAGTGGCTGAAGTGTGAAGGCTAATGGGCATTTTACAGAAACTGCCTTCTCCCCTTTAACAAGTACTTTTCTGATGACAGAACCTGGAAGCTTGTCTCTTCAGATCTAAATGGTGGGATTTTCTGAATGACAGGAACACGGTCCTTTCTGTCTTTCAAGGCAAATCATACAGAGAGAGACCAAGGCAGAAGTTTTAGAGCCTAGAAATACAGACACGCTAACAAAAATATGGGAAGGCATTAAAGGCATTAAAGAAAGAACAGTCGCATGGAAAGTTCAGGCGAGTTAGAAGCAGCAGGAAAGTCAACAGCACAGAAACAAAAATGAAGAAAAGAGAGAAAGGAAAGAAATCTGGTAAGAAACTGTATACATTAGACAATTTTGTTTACCCAAAGCTTAGGCGAATTGCACAGTAAAACACAGTTTGCTGTAAACATTATACTGTGGGAGGCGACGTGTGAAATCCTACCAGGAGTTGGTAAGATTAGTGACACTAGGCTTAAGGTAAGAATGATGATGGGACCAGTAGATGGCATAATTGTTACGCCACTGGACTCTCATGTAGTCAATTGCAGTTCGAGTCCCAGACCCAGTGGCTTAAAACTCATACTGGGTATGTGCACGTGCGTGCACAAAAATCCTGAAAGAATGGAGAAGGGATTGCAGCGTGGCCATTTTTCCTGGGTTGGGGGGAGTTTCTTGCTTTCTATGTCTCTGGTGAGCACATGTGCCCCATAACAAAAGTCTCTCATTTTTTTTTTTTTTAAATAGGTATGATGGGCCAAGAAGTCAAGGGACATTGTGAGAGAAAAACCTAGTCCCCAGACTGGAAAACTGTGTCCACCTTTCTAGAGCTGAAGGAATAATGGTTAAATGAACTCCGATTGTGCAATTGCCTTATCTATATTTGTAATGAAGCTGGGTACATTCGATTTAACTGCTTCATTTGATTATAATATGCATTGCTTCAGCGACTGAGGGATCCTCAAATCATTTATCTAAGCCTTTGTTTAAGAATTCTAACTAAAATAGGTCCAGTCATGTAGCGCTTAACAAAGGGGCTGTGCTCTGAGAAGTGAGCCATTAGGCGGATGGCCATGTGAGCCTCGTACTCACACACGCCTCGGTTACTAAACTCGAACAGATGCAGCGCTGGGGTTTCCTTCCTGGTTGTGTTTTCTAACGCAGAATCTGAACTGGTTTATTTCTGTGTAGATTATTTCTGTGTGGGTTAAGTTTCTATGTGAATTTTAAAAAGCTTTCAGCATTTTTATAATTTCAAGCTATTTCTAAAACTCACTCTGAATTGACTAACCAAAAGCCTATTGACACTGGCCTAAGTTAACACATGCTTGATTTTTATAAAAAAGTCAAATTAGCACAATGATTTTTAATGGTAGGCGTACCTGCAATAGGTACTAACTCAGATTTGTAAGGGGTTTAAAAATAAACATAGAAGAGCCATTGTGGTTTTAAAAGTATTGTAATTCATACAATATTAGTTTACCTATCAGTTTGGCGACTAGGAAATAACGCCTCTCTTATGATGGCTAGTCAGGTAACTTCTCCTGGTAAACTTACCTTCTTGTGGCCTCTTGGCACTGGAACAAGTTGTAATCATTTCAGAATCTCAGTAAAATTGTACTCCTTAAAGGTGAGTCTACAAAGATACCTGGACGTCAGAGGGAGCCTCCAGTCCAGCCGAGGGCAAAGGGACTCCTCCATGTCACTAAGCTTCCCCACAGGAGGTATGTGGCAATCAGGGTCCCGTCTCTTTTCCACGCAGCAGTAAAACGAGATGCTCAGAGGCCGACTGGCCTTAGAAGCTTCCAGGTTCATGTCCAGAAACCTCCACGTGCATTCTCTGTGCGTCCATGCCCACTGTCCATGGCTGGCTGTGGTTGGCAGTGTGGACACCTTGTGACAGGTGCTATTTCTCTGTCTCTTTCTCTCTCTCACTAATGCAATAAATAAATAAAATAAACTTGAAAAAAAAAGAAAGATGAAGACTCCAACGCTTCTCAACCACCAACACAGTGCTTTTCCTTTTGGTTTCACTCAGTATTCCTTTCTCAAATGGCCGGCATCTGGCCTTACCTTCACCTGGGGAGGGACCGCCTCGTGAGAGAGCAGCTGTCAGTCAGCATGGTAGGGTCCTGCTCTCTCCTGCCTCATCTCCTTATGACCTTCCCTCATCGAGTATTATTGAAACACGCCTGGAAATGTCTCTTCTTTTAACTAGACCAGGTGCCTTTGTTAATGTTTTCTTAGCTTTCAGCACTCATAGCTATTTTAATTAAAGGCACAAGTCTAAGCACAAAATGCTTAATGAAGCAAAGCTTAAACGCCCCAGCAATATTGCAGCTCCTCCCACCTTCTGTATTGTGCACGTGGCTCTGAGTGGATCCTGAGGTTGTCTATGATAATATACTGATGTCTCACCGAAACCTAGCATATTGGTATTTTAGGGTGGTAGTAAGCTCAAAGATAATCAAAACCATGTCCTTGTGCTTAATTAGGACTGGATTCATAATTTTGTCTTACATAATGAACTAGGGTCAGCAAACAACATACATGCTCCAGATGACACAGGTATCCTTATGCCTGCGATAGTAAATAAATTGCCACTATCGATTGCTACCATTTGTATCAAATAATCATTGGTGAGTCACTCCAAGAATACCTTTTGTTTATTGAGTGTGGGTTCAGTATCAAGGGAGACTTTAAAAAGATTATTAATGTATACCTTCTACCCTCAGGACACTCATAGTTTAGTAGGTAGACATGACAAATAATACCTACAAAATACAAAACCTTAACAGACATAAAAATGAATATGAGAAACAGAAAATGTATCTGCTCCAAGATTCCAAGAGCCAGCGACTCGGACAAAAACAGGCATGTGGATAGGAGGAACTCATTAGGAGGGAGAGAAGAGGGGATGTTCTTTTTGTTTCTAAAGAACTATCTATTAATTGTATTTGTCACTATTATTCATTTTTAAGTTTGCTACAGGGTATATGCACTTACCAGAGAGAGACAGAGACACATTCAGGAAAGGAGAGAAATGAGGGAAAGTGAGAAAGCAAACTGCCAGGTCTGGGAAGCGAACCGCAGATGCAACTGGCCATGTGGGAGTTCAGCACCTTAACCACCAAGACATCTGCTGGCCCAGGAGCTTGGTTTTGAACATGGTAAACTTCAGTTGTGAGTGACACATCAAGATGGAAGTGCCTAGTTGAAAATTGGTACCTTTTTCATGGATTGAAGGGAACCAGTGTTTGAACTGTGCTTTAAACTTTTTGGTCTTATGACATCTTTGGAATCTTAAAAATTACTGAAATTCCTCAAAGAGAACCTTCCTTTACCTGAGTTATTTCTATCAATATTTATAATGTTAGAAATTAAAATTGAGGTATTTTAGAAATCCGTATTAAGTGATTAAAAATAATTAAAAGCCTCATATAACAATGCAATGAATACATTTTAGGAAATAGAACCTTTTCCCCAAAAAGTTAGTGCAAAGAGTGTTATCGTTTTAACTTGTTGAAAGTATTTTTAATGCCTGGCTTAACAAAAGACAGTTGGCTTCTCATGTCTACTTCTTCACTCAATCTGGTGTGGGGTCACCCATGCAGATTCTAGAAAACTTCATGGTAAACTCATGAGAGAGTAAGAGAGGAAAAAAGGCAAGAAATGTCTAGGTATTATTATGAAAATAGTTTGCTCTTGATCATAGAATAGAAACTCTGGCTTGTTTAAAGAAAAATAAGATTATTACCGGAAGATGATCAGTATCATTGAGAAGATTGGAAAAGCAGCTTTCAGGAGCGACCGTCAGTCATGGGAAGTCATTGCTATTGCAGAGGACGAGCACAGGTGGAAGTGTGACTACAGAGCCCAACGGCCTCTGCCACAATCCGAGTCTGCAAAGCTAACACCTCCTGTCCTGTGTCTCCTTCCTCCGCTCATTTCTGAGTCAGTACATTTAATGTAGTGAGTTAAGACACAATGATTAAGACCAAGGAACTTGAAACCCAACTGTCTGGGTTTAAATTCCACCTTCAGAACATCGTACCTCTCTGTGTTTTAGCCTTGTTTTCTATAGAATGGACAGAACACTGCTGCCTAACATACATGTTGTAAGGATTAATGTTAAATGTTTAGAATAGTGTCAGTAGGTTAAGAGTGCTGGGCAAGGGTGAATTATTATTATTATTATTATTATTACTATCCTCTCAGACAAATCCGTAGAAGGATCCAGGCACAAAAGACTCCACACTCTTTGATTCTATTTATATAAATAGGCATAACTCATCTATGGTATTAGGATGGTGGAGAACTCCCAGAGGTGCTCAACTGGCTGGGAAGGGTCACAAAGGACATTTCTAGGGTGAAATGATCTCTGTTTTTTTCTCGAATTGTACTGTACAAGTTGATACAAATATGAAAATTTGCCTATCTAAGCATTATATTTTACAATGTAGGCGTTCTATTTCATCTCAAATACAATGGGTCCAAGATGGGTGCATTTCAGAAAAGCAAGATGATGCTAGAAACCAAGGCAATAAGAGAGACTGAGAGCAGAGAACTGCAAGCTAAAGCAAACGTTCATGCCCTGGAGAAGGGAGACACGTGAATGGGCCATGAGCATAATTAATTTGAATAGAAGTGCCCCTACGTTACCAAGAATAACCGGAAAGAATGAAATCCCGTCATTAAGCACAATAAACAACAATTAGGACAAACAAGATAAAGGACAGTTAATAAATAGATCTAAGAAAATTAGAATATGTGTGTATGTGTATATGAGAAACATATGTGTACATATGTATATTTATATATACATACAGATGTGCATGTATATGCCTGTGTTTATATATGTTTACATATGTTTGTATATTGCTCTCTTTCTCTCTCTAGAGAGAGAGTAGATTTGGGGGCAGGGTGGGGCCTAGCTGAATATGGTGGCTAAGCTGGTGACCAGTATGTGGGCACCTTCTGTGAGAGCTTGGCTCAGGGCCTCAGAGCAAACTCCCTTGCCGTGGTGAAGACGTCAGTGTTTGAGAAGTATGTGGGCCGAGGGCAGCCACAGAGTCGAGGTCTGGATGGTGGGAACTCTCAGGAGCTCCATACGAGGGCAGAGAGAGAGAGTCATTCTTTCTCTTACTTCTTTGGTGCCAGGAATGTTCAAACACATTTTCAGTGTTCATACTTGACTTACGAAAAGCGATTTTTTCCCTTTTTCCTACTAGTTCTTCACTAGAGCAAGTCATGGTGTAGTTTTTATGCTAGAATGGATATGTTAATCTATTCATTGGCTTCATTAATGACACTCTTCTGAGAAGGAGAAAAACATCTTTCCATTTGATTAAACACACCGTGTCTCATTGAAACGCCATCTCTAAGTGTGTTCCTCATTGTGGTGTTATTTTCTAACAGTTCTGCTGACCCTGACCTCTCGCATGTAAAAAGAGAAAAAAAAAAGAACTTCAGCAGCTGGTAAGGAGGATGGCTTTATGTTTTGTCATAATGTGTACGAGAGTCAATAGAAGGACATAAAAAATTTTACCTAAAATGAAAAATGTTTCTGCATTAAAGCTATAATCACTGTTTTGGCTTGGTTTTCCTTTTGGTCATTCAGACCGCCTTGTCTGTCACTGAGTCACTATAATGGCAGAACAAGAGCCAACTAAAACTACCGTAACGTTTACACATACACACTCCTCGGAGCTCGCCAACTATTCGCATTAGTAATTATTTCTGCACTACCTTTATGCTATCTCTTGTATTCCCCTTTAAGATATACTTTGATTCCTGCACTTGATTTATTTAGAGGCTGTGGCCATAGGGCACGTGTGCTCATCAGAGAGAGAGACAGCTAAAGACAGTAAGAGAGAACTTGTGTGTATAAATGACACGTCCCAGGGAGGATTGCTATGCTGCAATCTCGTCCTGGGATTTGGGCATGCATGCACATGCGCCCCGGGTGGTTTTCAGGTCACCAGGTCCAAGACTCGAACCATGGACGGCATGTAGGAGTCCAGCGATGTACCCACTATGCCATCTTCTGGCTCCATATTTATCCTTATTTCTAAAACATTATTTATTTATTTATTTATTTATTTATTTTAGATGTTTTTGCCTTAGGGCACATGCGCTTGCCTGAGAGAGAGAGAGAGACAGAGACAGTGAGAGGAAAAGTGAGAAATCACCCACCCAGTGATGGCCACACCACAATCTCTTCTCCTCCATTCTCCTCTAAGGATCCTGGGCACACACGTACACACATGCTCCCAGCCTTATTTTCAGGCCACCGGGTCCAGGACTTGAACCACTATCAGTCATGTGGAAGTCCAGCAATGTACATGCTATGCCATCTGATGGCCCTGTGTTTATTCTTTTATACATAAACAAATTAGTTTCTTGAAAGGAAAGCACCAAGATGAAGTAGAAGATATCAATTTTTATTCCCTTCCCCTACCCTGCAAAAATAAATACATATTGCAATCTACAAACCAAAATAACCTAGGAGAACTCAAGGGCTCATTAAAGAGTCTGTGTGGCCAGTTACAGTGGCTTAGCAGTGGCATGATGTTCTGCAAAGCTGAGGTCTTGGGAGACTTTCGAGTTCGCATCCCAGAGTCTTCCTGTACATGCCGTGAGCGGGAAAACATGACCGTTGTCCAAGCCAGCTGAGACTAAGGGCGGGTCATTGGGATGCCTATTGGGGTACATCTCTCTCTCTCTCTCTTTCTCTATGTGTCTCCCTCTCATGGAAGAACAAATAAATAAACTTAAAAAAAAAAAAAAGAACTCACAGTACACACAGCAAAATTACAAGGGAATGCCTGCATAGAAGAGTGATCGATGAGATTGGTGTACTGAGACATAGAGACAGCTAGGGGCAAAAAGGAAAGGTGGAGACTGCTGGTGACAGCCAGATCCCACTTGACCCAACCCACCATTTGAGACCCAGACATAGTGTTTTTTTTTTTTAATAATTATTTATTTAATTTTATTTATTGACTCATTTATTTTCATTTGACCAGAGAGAGACACAGAGGAGGAAAGAAAGAGAGGGAAATTGAGAAAGGAAGCCACCAGGTCCAGGACTCGAACCATGGTCGGCCATATACATGGGAGTGTCCAGCACCTTAACCACCACACCACCTGCTGGTCCCCCCAGACATAGTGGTTTGAGAAACACAGAGTGCATTTGTATGTGTGCTCAAAATACTGATAGAATGGAGGAATGGAGGAGAAAGGATTGTGGTGGGACTATACCCCATTGGGGGTTCTTTCTCCTTCCTCTCTCTGTCTCTCCTCTCTGTGTCAAGCCCATGAGCCCTCTTTCTCTGTCTCTCTGTCTCTGCCTCTGTCTCTCTCTCTCTCTCACACACACACGTTTGTTAAGTTGCTATCAGCTTAAATAGCCAGTTGTAACTATTACACATTTTATGTAAGTCTCATTGCAAGCACAAAGCAAATCTATAATAGACACACAAAAGAGAAAAAGTAAGTAACTAAGGCATGCCACTAAAAAAAGTGATCTAATTACAGCGGAAGGCAGTAAGAAAGGAAGAAAGGAAAAAATGATCTACTAAACAACTAGAAAATAATTAACAAAATGACAGAAGTCTTTACCTATCCAAAATTAACTTAAACATAAGCAGAGTAAATTTCCAATTCATGAGGTAGTTGAATAGATAATAAAACAACTACCAGCTGCCTGCAAAAGGCCGATGTTGCCCTTAAGGACACACATAGATTAAAAGTAAAAGAATAGAAAAAGATATTTCACGCAAATAGAAATCAAAAGAGAGACGTGGAGGCAATAATTACATGAGATAAAATAGACTCTAAATTAAAAACCTTAAAAATGAGACAAAGAAGGTCATTATATAACAAGAAATCAGTTCGTCTAAAAAATATAGTAATTATAAATATACATTGCATCAAATTGCTGTGCTACCGTTCCAGCCCTGTCAATGAAGTTTTTGATATCCTCTTGTAGATATACAAGTCTTACAAGCCAAATTCAACAGCATAATCAGAGGATCATTCATCGTGATCAATTGGGATACAATGATGGTTCTGCATCTACAAATATATAAATGTGATTTGCTACATGATGTGAACGAAAGGAAAAATATCACATAATCTCCTAATGGATGCAGAAAAGGCATTTGGCAAGATGAACTATTCTTTAAATATTAAATATTTAAATATTTAATTCTCAATAAATTAGGCATAGAATGAATGTGCCTTAACACAAGAAAGGTCATGCAAGTCTATTCCAGAGCTAACACAATCAATGATGACAAGCCAAAAGCTTTTCCTCTAAGATCAGGAACTACACAAGGATGCCCCCTCCTGCTGCTTCTACTGGACATCGGAGAAAAGGCAAGTAGGCAGTGGAAAGAAATGAAGAATCATCCAAATAGAAAGGAAAAGATTAAATTTAACCTAATCTTATGTACAGAAAACTCTGAATATTCAACCAAAAATCTGTTAGAACGAACACAAATTTTGTGAAGAATATAGGCTCTGCATACAATGATCAGTGGTGTTTCTATACACTAGCAACAAACTATTTGAAAAAAATCAAGACGAAATTCCCATATTCAATAACTACAAAAAAATAAAAAGAAAAGAAAAGAAAAACCACTTAAGGAAGGAGTGCATAAATAGAAATTTCATGTTCTTAGATTGGAAGAATTGATAAGTGTTAAAATGTCTCTACTGCTTAATATGATCTACAGATTCCACACAATTTCTATCAAAAATTTCAGCACATTTTTAACTAAAATAGAAAATACTAAAATTCATATGGAACCACAAAAGATCCCAACTAGCCAGAGTAATCTGGAGCAAAAAGAACAAACCTCAAAGCACTGCACTACCTGATTTCAATATCAACTACAAAGCTATAGTAATCAAACAACATGAAACAGATGTATAGATCAATGAAACAGAATAGAGAGCTCAGAAATAAATCCGTGAACTTACAGTCAACTTATTGTTGACAAAAATACCAAGAACACACAATGGGGGAAATGACAGACTTTTCAATAAATGGTGCTGAGAAAACTGGATTTCTAAGTGCAGAAAAATGAAATTAGACCCTCATCTCCCACAGTATAAAAATATCAACTAAAATTGAATTAAGCATTTAAACATAAATCTGAACTTGTAAAAATAATAATAGTAATTAAAAAAACAAACACAGAAGAAGAGCTCCATGGCACTACTTGAGTAAAGATTTTTCTGGACATCACCCCCAAAGTATAGGCAACAAAAGTGAAAGTAGATAAATGGCACAGTATGAAACTAAACGACTTCTGCATAACAAAGAAAACAATCAGCATAGTGGAAGGACAACCTATAGAATGAGAAAGTATGTTTGCAAACCATGCACCAGGTAAGGATTACTATCAATGTAAGGAAGACAAATAGCTCAATCGTAAGAAGACAAATAACCCAAATAAATAAATAAACCAGGCAAAGGACCTAGTAGACATTTCTCAAAAGATGACAAACAAATAGCTAACAGGTATGCAAGAAAGTGCTCAACATCAATAATCATAAGGAAATGTAAATTTAAACCATATTTAGATGCCACCTCACATTTTTTAGAATGGTTCTTATTTAAAAAAAAAAAAAAAAAAAAGGAAGCCTTGAACACTGTTGATGAGAATGTAGATTAAAGTTTTAGGTTATAATCCCAAAAAACAAAAATCCCAAATCCTATAATTATGAATCTTGAACGCTGAAAGATAAAAATTGTTAAACTCTAAAATTTCTAAGGTTTAACATACCTCAAAATTAAAATTCCAAAAATGTAATTCTGTAAAATGTTTTTGAATTATTTTAAAAACATTTTTTAGAGGTTTTTGCCATAGGATGCGTGTGCTCACTGGAGAGAGAGAGACAGAGACAATGAGAGGGAAAGGGAGAGATTACCCACAGTGGGGATGGCTACACTGCAGTTCTTCATTCTCCCCCTGGGATCTTGGGCATACACGCACATGTGCCTAACATGGTTTTCAAGTCACTGATTCCAGAACTAGAACTGCTGTTGGCCACTTGGGAACCCAGCAATGTAACTGCTATGCCATCTGTTGGTCATTTTATTTACATTTTAAAAAAGGATTTGTTAGGGAAATATTAGATTTGTTAGAATACTTCCTAGACAACTTTACATAATAAAATAGGCAACAGTAATACACAGTTGGGTGGTTTTTTTTTTTTTTTTAAGATTTTTGCCATAGAGTGTGTGCACTTGACAGAGAGACAGTGAGAGGGCAAGTCAGAAATCACCCCACCCCCCAAGAAGGGATGGCCATGCTGCAATCTTTTCTCTTCCATTTTCCTCCTGGGATTTTGGACACACCCACACATACACACACATATTCGTGTGCGCCAATGTGACTTTCAAGACACTGGGTCAGACATGTGGGAATTCATCATGTTAACCACCATGCCACCTGCCGGCCCCAGTAATATACATATTTTTGCAAGCATATACACTCAGGTATACTACCACAACTGCATGAGTTATACAATAGGAATGGACAGATGAACAATAATCATAAAGAAATAGGTCAAAAAGTGACATGCATAAAAGTCTATCACTATGGCTGGTAATTATGTGCACCCAGTTTTATAACTGTGGCCATCTGAAATACCATGGGGAACAACCTAAGTCTTTTAATGAGCTTTATCAAGAACAAAAGTGGGTTGCAAGCATGTGTGCAGTCGCACATGGAGCTGAGAACTTGCAAAATTGGACAAATGCAGTAACACAAAAAGGACCTTTCCTCATTTAGTAAGGAAAATTTAATGATTTTATATATATGCACAGTGCTTACACAGAAAGTCAGCTTGTAATAATGTATCTCTAGAGTCAAATTTGCCAGAAAATATATGACAAATTAGTACTCTAAAAGCCCTCACACAATTTATACTTCTACTATTGAAAATAATATGAAGATGAAATACATAGCATAGTGACATGAAAAAAAATAATGTTGACAATTTAAGACTAGAAAAACATAAAAAGAGAAAAGAAGAAAATAAAAACTAAATCAAACTAAAAAAAGTTCAATAGTTCAACAAACCCAAATGAGTATTAGAGAGATAGACTACGAGGAATTGCAAGCGGTGGACGTAAGAGCTGTCTGACTTCCGTGATCACATTTGAAGTCTTGAATAATGGTGAATAGCCTTCTATCTTTTAGGATATAGCTGTCTTCAAAGAAGATGTTTACATTTGTTTCTACATACCACTGCTTTTTGGTTTTAATTCTTCTGTGACTCAATATACACTGAAGTGAGCATTCCCTCTTAAATTTTCCCATCTTCTGTGCCATGCATCTATGTTGTTATGCTGCATGCAAATCCATTCTACATGAGTTCATAGTCAGAAGAGTAGAAAAAATACTGGCAATTGAACACCACCAAAGCATAAGTGTGTTCTTATCCTACTCTGAGTGCGTGTGTGTGTGTGTGTGTGTGTGTGTGTGTTTCAAACCAGTCAGTAAATTCACTCACTTTTTTTCTGGGTTGGTGCAGTTTTAAATTCATTAAGTGCTCCTTGAATTTCATCAGCTAGAAATAATGCCAATGTAGACAAAACACATGCATTTTTGAAATTCTTTTTAGTTTTTGCCATAGGACACATGCACTGGCCGAAGAGAGAGAGAAAGTGAGAAACCACCTCCCAGGGAAGGTGGCCATGCTGCAAACCCTCTATTTCCTTCTCCTCTTGGGATTTTGGGCATGTATGCAAATGCAGCTGTTTTTGTTTGTTTGTTTGTTTGTTTTTTTCCAAGTCTCCATATCTGGGACTTGAACTGTGAAAGTTGGCCATGTGGGATCCAGTCATTTTAACCACCACACCACTAGCTAGCCCATTACCACAGATAGTCATTGTTACTTTTGTACTCAATTTACAGGTGAGAAAGCTGAAAATTAAATTGACTACATGTATTCACTAAGAATCTAGAAGAAGCATGCAGCAGTGCTTGGATATAAACTTTGGAGTTTCTGACTCTAAAGCTTGCTTTCTTGTTGTTTCTTTTTTTCTTGATAAAAAAGAAAGAAAGAAAAATGAAACACAAGTTTAAGGACTGTGTTCATTGTTAGAATACAGGAAAAAAAAAAAGAAGAGAAAATTATTCACATTTCAGTTCCTATACGAAGGTTAACCTACCCGTCCCTTTAGGCAACGTGCCCAGACTCTACTTTTTCTCTTTCTGAACTGGCTCTTTCACTCACTTGGCATCTCTCTCACACTGAAAGAGGAGTCTTTCAACATTTCTGAGATCGTAAAAGAGAGAGGGAAAGAGAGAGCTTTATGCCTTTTATTTAGTTACAGCTAGTTACAGCTACTGAAATATTTTCATGCGTGAAGGCTGCAAAAGTGTACTTAAAAAGGTTGCTTGACATTTCAAAATTATACCATCTATGTAAAGATAAGAGCATGTTGTTTACAATTCTTCCTTAAGACAAATGCATAGGAATCCAGGATTCTTTTCATCTAATACTGAAGTGCTTGTACCTGTTTTCTTTATAGTGCCATATTAGAAGTGAAAAAAAAAAACAAACAAACATTTTTTAATGGTGAATCCATCTGACTGCCACTGCATTGTTACATAAAAATGCCTACATGGCCAGTCCGCTATTAACAATAGACCTCACTGGCCTATTTACTGTTGCATATTAAATGACCTTCCTGACCTATTTTCTGATGCGCAATATTTTCTATCTATCTATCTGTTGGGAAGAATTTGTAGTGTGTGTGTGTGTGTGTGTGTGTGTGTGTATGAGAGTATAAAAAGGGGAAAGAAAAATTAGAATTAAAAGGAAAATAACAGGATAGGTAATGAAGTGCCCTGCAGGCATACATCTTTAATCTTTTTTTTTAAAGAATTATTCATTTTATTTTATTTATTCATTCATTTATTTTAATTTGACCTGAGAGATACGGTGGTTGGGCGGGGGAGGGAGGCAGTAGTGAGCAAGCAAGCCACCACGTCTGGGACTCCAACCTTAGTCAGCCATGTGGGAGTGTCCAGTGACTTAACCACCATGCCACCTGCTGGCTCCACATTTTTAATCTTTTATACCACATTTTCTCTGTTCCTCTTACGTATTTAGCTGCACAAGTGCTTACCATTGTGTTTTCTTGTCTATTGTCCTCAGTACAGTAGGCAGCATGCCTCCCTGGTAGCAGGCTCTACCATGTACGTTTGTGTTAGCACCCCTATAATGTTTACGCAGCTTCCAAATTTCCAGACACCGTATTTCTCAGACTGTATCCCCATCTTTCAGAAACACGTGAAGGTACATTGATCATACTGTACCAAGGTAGAGGTCTGACAGGACATACTCAGAGTCCTTTACAATCTTGTTATTCTTTGATTTTAAAAGTGGGTATCTGGGGACCAGCAGGTGGCGTGGCAGTTAAGGTGCACTCCCACATGGCTTACCACGGCTCAAGTCCTGGACCTTGTGGTTTGCTTTCTAACTTTCTCTCTCTCTCTTTGTCTCTCTCTAAAATCAAATTAAAATAAATGAATAAATAAATAAAATTAAATAAATAATTCTTTAAAAAAAAAGTGGGTATCTGAAAGAAGCTCGAATATGGGGCGGCTCTCTGAACTTGCCCAGTGAACCATACCACAGTTACTGAAGAATGAGAAGGTTGGGCTGGAAAGTGGTGCAATGGTTAAGGTGCTGGACTCCCACATGGCTGGCTGACTATGGTTCGTGTCCCCAACTGGATGGTTTAAAACTCATGCTGGGCACATGTGCATGTGTGCACAAAATCCTGAGAGGAGAATGGAAGAGAAGGGAGAGTGATGTGGCCATAGTTCCTGGGGGATGATTTCTTGCTTTCTGTCTCTGTCTTTCCAGCAAGTGCATACACCCTCAAGCAAAATTCTTAAAAAAAAAAAAAGTTTTACACATGTGTATGTATACACACACACACACACACACACACATATATATAAAATTCCATCTATATGACTATGAATTTTTAATGCTGATGGAAACTCCTGACTGTCACTAAGACAGTGGCATAAACACACAGCATATTTGGGACCTTTTCATTAAAATTCGTAAAAGAAAGAAAATGATGGGATCGTAATATTTAAAGATTATTATATTCAACTTTTCATTTTATATACAAAAAAATAACACCTTGGAGAAGTAAATTGACTAATTAGTGTTCCCAGAGCTACCTAGTGGTAGAGCTGGTAATTAAATCATGGGGGTTTAACTCAGTGCCCTATGTTTTCGATGCCGAGAGGTAGATTCAACTACGGTGTGCGGAGAAGAGCTCTGACGTTTAGGACATTTCATGACATCATTGTGTTATATCAGCTGTTAATATTTGATACGTTTCATTGCTCCATCAATAGAGTTAGAAACTAATACCTTCTTTCCAGAAGTCATACAAATGTTGCCTCTTATTTATAATTTTGAAACGGTTGAAATAGTCATAGGGAATACATATGTATATCTGAATTGAATGTCTTAATCCAGAAAGAGATCAAACAAATGATTTTTTTTTTCAAACAAATGATTTTTAAAAACAAAGCATGGGCTGACGGGAAACCTTAGGTTTTTCTGAACACTGAATAAATTATTTTACTACTAATAGGCCAAGTGTGAAGAATTGATTTTTAAAAACAAAGCATGGGCTGACGGGGAACCTTAGGTTTTTCTGAACATTGAATAAATTATATTACTACTAATAGGCCAAGTGTGAAGAACAAACACCGTTATGAATCAGCTGAGTTACTATCTTGTTATCTCCAAACACCCCCACTTTGATGGATGGTCTCAAGCCTTCTGAACTGGCTACCTAAATATCTAAAATAACAGCTTGTATTTTGAGCCGTTCTGATGAAGTGTGACGATGCTGCAAACCACATGCCGGCTAGGAGGCCCTACGGCCTCTCCATCCCTACGTCCCATGCAAATCTAGCCCTCAAGCTTTCTGTAGCTCTGTAGAGAGTTCATAATCTCATCACCTTTTTGATCACCTACCCTCCTGTTTCTCTTTCAAAATCCAACTCCCGTGACAATTTCTACCCACAACAACAATGATCGGCAATGTCCTCCTCTCACAAAATATTCACGCACGTAGGATGACTAGGGGAGAATTTCCTGAAGGGCTGAAGAACTGAGTAATGGGAAATGGTGCAAAGGTCTCGGCTGTCACTCAGTAAGCACTTTCAAGATTGAAGGTCGACGCTTCTGGGTTCTCTTGTCCTGTGCGTTCCTCTCTGGCTCTCCCCTCAAGTAGCTCACTAAGCTTTAGTCCATCCCAGGTTCCTCGTCTTGATCTCCCGTTTCCTCACCACCCTCCTCCTTTCCTCTCTGAAGGAAAATAACTATATTTCTCTCTCTTTGGGGCCTTTCCCTAGGCTGTGCTTTCCTAAACAAAGAAACTCCATTCGTGGCTCTGGAGCCCTTGGGATACCTTTGAGACCTTCTTTATCAAGCAGTTCTGATACTTTTCCTAACCTGAACAAAGGGTTTCTCCTTAGGAATTCTGGGGTATATTTCAAGATCATACTTTGATTCTTTCACAATTCTAAAGTAAATCAAGGGAGGGCACAAGAAGACCAGCTATACAGAATTAGCCCATGAAAAACTACCGAATTACCCAAAGGCTATACTGGGCAAATGACGTACCCACATCTAGAGATTCAGAGACAGAATCGAGGCTGCAAATGCCTACCTGGCTTATTGAATATTATTCAGGTTATAACTTGATCATGGTAACTGCATTTAATGATTTTAACGTAAATAACCACAGTAAAAAAAACTTTATAAGAGAAGTGTATAGTACTTCATAGTTGCTACGTTCTTTTTACATAGCATCTCACTTGGCTCCACAGAAATCTTGGATGAATAAGTGAGGAAATACCATTAGTTTAGCTTTGTAGACCCCAAGAAGGTAAGCAAGCTTTTAGAAATGGGATTTCACCCTTAGTCCTTCTACATGTAGCTAATCAGATTTAGCTATTTTTATTTATCTCATTGGCATTACTTCCTCAGTGGGGATGTCCCACCTATCCTGAATTTCTCTAATTCAATCTCCCCTTTGCAACCAGAGATATTTTTAAAATCCAGCGTTGCTTGCTTCATGTTCCTTATTAAATTGCCTGGACACCTTCATATTCCCTGTAAGCTAAAAGTTAAACTCCTTAACGTGCCTCATGGAGCCCTGCCTGTTCTGACTCCAGGTCCCTCTTCTCACTGCTCTCCCCACTCTTCTCGGGATTCAAAGCCATCTAGAAATACTGCGACTCGTTAATTATACCAAACTTCCTCTCTTTATGGCCGTTTCAAAGGTCATTCTCTCCTTAGAAATAGTTCACCTCTTAATACTCTCTCACTGTCTCCTGTCTGTCTCTCCAGTGAGCACATGTGCCCTAAAGCAAAAACCTTAAAAAAAAAAAAAAAGAAAAAAATATATTTTCAAATAATGGAGGACAGGGAGGCAGAGGAGGATGAAGAGGGGACAGGCAGCAGCAGAACAGCAGCAAAGACAGATGAGCCAACATGGCGTGGTTGGCTTCCTTCTACTAATCATGGTGTTAGAAATGACCTCGCCTTTGAGGTCTGGCTCAGCTGTCCCATCACAGAAAACCGCATCACATCACGGCCCTGGACATGCCGCAGCAAAGCTGCTTCTTTGCATGTTTCTGCTATTAGACCAAGCTTCACGAAGGCAGTGACCACATTGCCTAAAAATTCATGTTGAGTGAATTAATTCCAGGGTTATCAAATGACACCAGTGGGTCACGTCTGGCTCTGTAAGTAAGAAATTGAACATTTCGAAAGGAGAAAACAGCAGGTGGCATGGTAATTAAAGTGTTAAACTCCCTCATGACTGATCATGGTTCAAGTCCTGGACCTGGTGGCTTCAAAAATCGCTCTGTGTGTGTGTGTGTGTGTGTGTGTGTGTGTGTATGCGTGCATGCCTCAAATCCCAGGAGAGTGGAGGAAAGGGGTAGCAGTGTGGCCATCTTCACCCAGGGGATGATCTCTCACTTTCCCTCTACTGTCTTTGTCTCTCTCCCTCTCTGATGCACACATGTGCCCTATGGCAAAGACCTTTAAATTTTTTTTTAAAAAAGAAAAAAATATTAAAGGGCGCTCTCCCTCTCTGATGCACACATGTGCCCTATTAAAGGGCAGGGAGCAGGAGGATGGAGGAGGAGGAAGAAGAGAAAGGGCAACAGCAGAATAGCAACAGAGAACATAGATGACCCTCAAAACAACACATTAGCTGTGTCTTTCCAGAAAAAATGTTCTAGCCTTGGAATAATTTACTGAAACAGTAACTTTTTTTTTTTTTTTTTAGAGAGATGTTTGCTCTAGGGCACATGCGCCAGAGAGACAGAAAGCAAGAACTCACCCCCCCCTCCATCCCGGGGGGATGGCCACACTGCAATCCTTTCTCCTCCATTCTTCTCTCAGGATCTTGGGCATGCACATACATTGCCCAGCCTGAGTTTTAAGCTGCCACGTCTTGGACTTGAACCACGGTTGAGTACATGGGAGTCCAGTGGTGTAACCATTACGCCATCTGCTGGTTCCAATAAAGATATTTTGATTCTAAATCTTTGCCTCTTTCAACAACCAGAATCTCTCTCAAACAACCTCCAACTATTTAAGAAATCTTTTGATTATAGGGAGAAAGTCGCTAGGCCTGTTACATGCCATTCTAAATGTCAGTTCGCCTTATTGATTAATAGCAATAATAAAAGTCTTTGATGTGCATTGCCAGCTAACGTGGCTGCTAGTGGCATTAACCGGCTTCATGCGACTGATTCAAAAGAAGTTGCCTCATATCTGCCAAAAGTATGATAAGCTTGGCAGACTACAAAACAAAATAGAAGAAAACTGTTTTTGAGAGCAAAATCAACCTGGTAATTTTGACTTTCTTATGCTTTGTTTCCCAAAATATTTTATACATCAATTGAGAGCACATATGCAAAAGAGAAGAAACAAAGCTTTCATTTCAGTTGGCGGCACATCCTTTACTGTTTTTACAAGGAAAGTGTGGTCTAGGTAGTTTTCAAAGGAGGAAAACAGTTTTTTATATCTGCTGCCTTTTAATATGTTTTCAAAGTTGTTATTTAAATAGCTGGCATTGTTAAGGTCTATTATGCATTCAGCCACGTGCAATTTTATGTATTTTGCCCTTAGCAACCATAGTTGCTTTCTTGTCTGCAACAAAATGAAGATATTTACGCAAAGGTTTCCACTTTCCAATTTTTCTCCCTACTTAGCAAGTTGCTACATGCTTGGTGATTCTCTAGAACTTCAATTTACAGATAGCGTGATTAAATAGAACAGACTCTCATTGGTCATTGATAACTCTATTTTGAAAATAGATCGGTCCCAGGACCAGCAGTTGGCATAATGGCTATGTTGCTGGACTCCCATGGAGTCAACCGTGGTACAAGTCCCAGATCCAGTGGCTTAGATTTGCGCCAGGTGCGTGTGCATGCGTACCCAAGATCCTGAGAGGAGAATGGAGGAGAAGGGATTGTGGTGTGGCCATCCTCCTGGTGGGGTGGTGATTTCTCCATTTCTGTCTCTCTCTCTCTTTTTTTTTTTTTTTGAAAAGAGAAGAAAAGAAAATAGATCAGTTCTAATGTATTTTGTAAAATCATGCAAAAATGCTATAATATATAACACACTGCCTTTTTATGACACAATGTTTAAATAGATGTTGGATAATAAATTATGAACACAATTTTGGTTAATTTTCTCTATAATACTTAACAAGTTTCCTTACATCAATAATGTCAGTGGAAAACTATATCTCAACAATATTGCAATGACTAAAATGTGTCCTTTTGTTCACCAAGTTGCTTATTGGAAGTCCATCTGCTTCAGAGGATTTATTTTCTGACAAGCAAGAATCTGATCATGCAATCCGATCCACAGCAGCCAGGTCAGGTCTGGACGGTCAGGTTAGGGTGGAGTGCAAGGGTGGGTATTCGAGAATGGAGGACACAGACTTGGTGCTGAGAAGCCTATTCATTTACTTTTTGTGGGCAGGATAATTAAATGTTGATTTCCTGTTTTTTTTTTCTTTTTTAACATATGTAATCACATATTAAGAGAATTAGAACACAATTCTCGAGTTTATTTATTGTATATTATCTCACTTAATTTCTATATAGTATCTACAACAAATGACATGTTACAATGTAGCTCCCAAGCTGTGGTCAGTTTTTCTAGCAGATCCTTTACTGAAGAAGTTACAGAAAATGCAAAATCTACTACAGGGTTAGCTCCGAGTCATGTAGCACAGATCGTAGGTTTACCACTCAGAAATTAGACATAGATACGGCTCAGATAACGATCACTGATGTTCTCACATGCACGATTCTCATTCATGTACCCAACCGCACCTTTTTTTTGAAGCAATTCATACATGCAGGGAATTTTATGATAAGTAAGACAAGCATCTTCTTTCAAGGGACAATTCAATTAGGAAGAGCCACCTGCAAATAACTGTCATTGCCAACAGTGTTAAAAATATGAAAAACAGGCTATAAAAATACAGAGCCGGCAGGAAGTAAGTCTGTCTAGTGGAGTTCTGAAGATGTTCTTGTTGGCAAATCACCAAGTAACTATGATAAAAGGATGAGGATGGAAACAACTCGGAGGAAAAATACCCCCTGATTCTCTAAAGACAACCATGTTGAGAGCACACTAAATATTCTTTTGCTTGTTTGTTGTATATTGGGCTGGTTAGTTAAAGGGCAAGAAAGTTCTGGCAGACCTTGCTATTATAATAAAACTCAATTTGTGAGTTAGTTCCTTTCACAAAATGTATCATGGACATGCTCACTTAGCAATTTATTGCTAAAATATAGTAAATATACTGACACAGCTTTCTCGATGTCAGTGAAATAGCTAATAATAGTAATAATAATAATAACGTGATACTATACATCTTCAATTGAGCTTTATTGTAAACTCTCAAAGTGTTTTCTATTTATTTTTTCTTTAATCTTTTCAAAACCATGATGAAGAGTTGAGTATTGTATTATCACCATTTTATAGCTAGAATACTAAAGCATAGAAATTCTAACTCCAGGGCAGGTAACCAAGGTATTGGTAGGCTGAAGAGCTACAATGTAAACCCAAGCTTAACAGACTCCAAGATGTGCTGGTAACTGTTATATTTTATAAAAGCAAACCCAGAATAAAAGTCAACGTGCTTGCTTCTGAAAATTTGACAACCAATGTGACAGGTCCCGAATAATAGACCTATAATCTGGGCATAATCACTTTTATGTTTCTTCAGAAATGGAATTCCAAGTCTTTTGTATTGTTTTCGCTTATATTTGGACCTGCTGGATCCCAAATGTGCAGCATGCTCTGTGCACATAGTCATTCTGCACCCACGCCAATTTAGTGGAAAGTAGAGATATTGTTCAAGACATACCAAGAGTGAATACTGACAACTATTCTAATCGTAGATATAAAATATTTATTTGTGTATAAGATTATATGGTATGATGGGACCAGCAGTTGGCCTAATGGCTATGTTGCTGGACTCCCCTACAGTCAACTGCATTTCGAGTCCTGGACACGGTGATCTAAACTCACACCGGACGCGTATGCGTGCGTGCCCAAGATTCCAAGAGGAGAATGGAGAAGAAGGGATTGCAGCGTGGCTTTCCCCACTCAGGGGTGATTTCTCGCTTTCTGTCTCCCTGACTCTCTCTGTCTTTCTGGTGAGCACATGTACCCTATAACAAAAACATCTCCAAAAAAAAAAAAGATTATATGATATGAAAGCACAGATGTTAACTGATAAGTAGTAGTTTTCCCTGCACCTTGGAAATATACATATTATACATATAAGCATTGTTGCCGGGTCATAAACTTGGATGACTTATGAAGTTTCTTTTTTTCTTTTTCTTTTTTTTTTTTTACCATAGAGTGAATGTGCTCACTGGAGAGAGAGAGAGAGACACTCATTCCGAGAAGTGAGGAATCATCCCCCCAACCCACCCAGGAGGGTTGGCCACACCACAATCCCTTCTCCTCTATTCTCCCCTCAGGATTTTTGGCACACACACACATGTGCCCAGCATGAGTTTTAAACAGCCGGGTCAGGGACTCGAACTACAAGAGACTATGTGGGAGTCCAGTGAAGCATAATGTTTGCTTCTCTCTCCCTACACACGCCCCTTATACTTCTTTTTTGTGTAAAAAATTATATATTTAATTTAATTTATTATTATTTTAAATTTGCTACAGGGCACTTGTGCTCATCAGAGAGACAGAGAGAGGGAAAACGAGAAAAGCAAGCCACCAGGTCCAGGACTTGAACCGTGATTGGCCTTGTGGACATCCAGTACTTTACACGCCACCGGCTGGCCGCACACCTTGCATTACTTTTCAGAAGCAATGTATCTTTGTTCTCTTCCCTAATGCCGTGTAAGCTTTGAGTTCAGAATTGCCCTATGTGGCCCTTCACCATTAGTGTGGTCATTGGTATTCCCATTTCTCTTAGGGCCTCTTAGCTCCCAGGAAGCTAGTTTTATCTTTTTATCCAAACCTACATTTTAATAATCACATTGCATTAGTTTGTTATTGTTGTTCAAATGAATCCACACAAATTTACGTATCATAGATTTACTATCTTATACATCTGGAGGTGAGAAATCTAAAGATGTCAACAGGGCTGCACTCCTCCTAAAGGTCATGGGGAATGATCTATTCGTCGAATCCTCCGGGTCCTGGAGGCCTTCTACATTCTTCAGCTCATGGCTACATGACTCCAACTTCTGCTTTTCTTGTCACAACTGTGTCTCCAATGCTGATTCTCCTGACTTTCTTTTCCGTGTAAGAGCTTTTGTAATTACATTGAGCCTACCTGGGAGATCCAGAAGACTCCCTCTACTTCAAGATACTTAATTGAATGACATCCAGGAAGTTCCTCTTCTAGATAAAGTAACATTTTCACAGGTCTGGGAATGAGGGTGGGAACGTCTGTGGAGGGGCCATTATCTCCTCTATCACAGTGTCCTTTATTTGGGATCATGTAACACTATAAGGGAAGTGGCAAAGTTTGCAAGAAAAACATGTTGCAATTTTCTAAAACATGAGCAACATTTTTCCAGTTTCAAGTGGCCTAGAATACTCACCCTAGTTCTGTCTGATTCTTTGTATTCTCTTTTTCCCTTGTTTTAAACATTTGGAGCAAATTCCCTGATTTTAAGGATACATGGTAAGTAACTTTATATAGTAGGTGACATTTTCCCACCTCTGGTCCTTTTTTGTTCACCACTGTGGACAGTATGCTACTATTCCCTTTCCATACATTTCCCTTTCCATAGAATATTACCAAAGATTTATATAGAGCTGACCGTGGTTACATATTTACTCAGTGAAGCCTCTACACAAGTTTATGAGGCAGAAAATATTATCCTCATTTTACAGGTCGGGTACATGAAGCACAGAGAAGTTAAAATAACTTGCCTAAGGTCCTATGACTACCAGATGGAGGAGCTGGGATTTGAGCTGAGTTTGATTCTAAAGCTGATACTCGCACTTCTATGCTATTTGTTTAAAAGGCCTGTGGCAGGCCCCAGCAGGTGGCGTGGTGGCAAAGGTGGTGAACTTCCACGTGGCTGACTGCGGGTTGAGTTCCAGATCAGGACAGTTGAAACTCATGATGGGGCCAGCAGGTGGTGTAGTGGTTAAGGGTGCTGGATTCCCACATGGCCAATCATGGTTCAAGTTCTGGACATGGAGGCTTACTTTTTCACTTTTCTTCTCTCTCTCTCTCTTTCTCACTCTATCCCTCTCTGGTGTAATTAAAAATAAATAAATAAAGTTAAATAAAATAATTCTTTAACAATAAAAGAAAAAAAGGAAAGAAAAAGAAAGAAAACAAAGGAAGAAGGAAACAAAGAAAGAAATAAAATCATGATGGGCATACATGCCCAAAATCCCGAGAGGAGAATGGAAGAGAAGGAATTGTCACAAGGCCATCTCCCCTGGGGGGTGATTTCTCACTTTCCATCTCTCCATCTCTCCCTGCCTCTTTCCAGTGAGCACATGTGCCCTATGCTAAGAAACTTAAAAAGAAAGACAGAAAGAAAGAAAAACCAAAAACCAAAGCAACAACAAGAACAAAGAAACAAAAAGAAAAAGGTCTGTGGAAGAAGATAAAATAAAAATGGAAAATGTATTTTTATCTATCTGTTCTCATGTTTTTGCCACAGGGCACGTGTACTCAGCACAGCATCTCCACCGCTACACCAATTGCTGGTCCCTGAAAATGTATTTTTTAAAGTGTTTTCTATTTTGTTCAGGGGAGTGTGTGTGAGCACACGGTTTTGTGTGCACACACGAGAGGGAGAGAGAGAGGAAGAGAGGAAAGAGGAAGGCGGGCACCCCAACAAGGTCTCATCACATGCACCCCAACTCCTGCAGCCCTCCAGTTTGTCAGGATCTTGGCCATCTGGCCTGGCGTGCTTCAGGGTGACAGCCGTGAATGCAACTGTCACTGGGTTGTGGCTTCCAGTGTGGCAGTTCAGTGTGTGACCCACTGTCCCGCCAAGGCTGGGCCTGAAACAGAAGTTACCATTACACGGGTCATCAGTACCAGTGAAACTAGAAGTGGGCGTTTCAGGGAAACGGCGTCTCCCCAAAGTACGTGTTAATTTAAATAGTCTAAACTTCCAGAAGGAAACCTTATTTCCCTGGTTCTCGTCTCTTTCTATTTATGATTTTTTGGTACAGGGCACGTGTGCTCATTGAAGAGACAGAGAGAGTAGAAAGTGAGAAATCGTCCTCCAGGGAGGATGGCCAGGCCCTCTCCATTCCCTCGGGAGTTTGGGCACACGCGCACATGAGCCTGGTGTGATTTTCAAGCCGCCGGATACAGGACTCAAACTGCAGAGTGATCGAGCCACCTTACCCTCATGCCTGCTGCTGGCCCAGACACTTGTTTCCTATCATTCCAGATATGCCTTAAATAAGACGCAGAGTAACAGAGGTGTGGACCAAGCCTTATGAGAACAAAACAAATATGCAAATGTTTGAAGCCACAGCACGGGCAGAGTGCTGACTGGGAGCGTGTGGTGTCTAGCGTCGCGATAGAGCTTGCAGTAAAATGCCGCTGGGAGATGGACATGATCGCATGTAGAGATCAGGGCAAACTCCACTTCTGCATCTCAGAATCTGTCTGAAGGATCTCTCAGTGCTGTCTGGCTCCAAAAATTACGATTCCATTAAGGACTCTTCCATTTCCTTCTGTATACAAACTTTCTGTCTTAATTGTGGTGTTAATGCTATTATCTATTGTAGCTATTAGCGATGATCTCTACAGACAATTTGCTTATTACAGTAAGGCTTGGCTATCTGGAGACCAGGCATCCAAAACCCTCAGGCTTTGGTCCAGATCTGAAGACAACAGGGGAAAACATGCTCACTGTATCATCTCTGCCCATTTCCTTCTTATCATGGAAACCTGTCTCCTATACCATTTGAAATAGACAACAGGATAGGCCCAGTTAAAATGCAGACCCGCGAGTTTATGGGACCAGTAGATGGCATAATGGTTATGTCACTGAACTCCCATGTAGTCGACCACGGATTGAGTCCCAGATCTGGTGACTTAAAACTCGGGCAGTACAAGTGCATACATGCCCAAAATCCTGAGAAGAGAATGGAGGAGAAGGGATTGTGGAGTAGCTATCTCCCCTTAGGGGTTATAGCTTGCTTTTTGTCTCTCTCTCTCTCTCCTTGTCTCTCTGGTGAGCACATATGCCCTATAGTAAAAATTTCTCTAAAAAAAAAAAAAAAAGGCAGACCCCCAAGTTTATAGTCTCATAATTGACTAGGTCTCTGAGAGGAAGAAAGAAAAAATAAAGTCTACATAAAATGAGATTTAATGCGTGTGAGAGTGACAAAAAGAATATACATTATGTAACAGGAAATGAAGAGGCAAGAAGGGAGAAAATCAGAAGAAAGCCGTGAACATTAATAGCATCTGGTTCTCCTACGGGGCTTGGAGAACATGAAGCTGAGAGGAGGAGCCAATCATCAAATGAGAGAATCCAAGTTATGAAACGGTACAAGGAGGCCAGAGCGCCAAGATAATCCTGAAAACTCTACCATCAAAGATCTGGATGCCAGAGATGAGTAGAGGCTTAATAAAAATTCCAGTTTTCAAGGTATCAGAGGTCAAGACCAAACTCAGTTGGACCCTAGTCTTGGAACCAGAGAGCAAGAGAGAAGCAAACCTAGAGAGAAGTATGGGAAGGAGGGCATTAGAGAAATCAGCATTCGGGGTTCGCTTTCTGGGATGGCAAAACCCTCTTCCACTGGTGGGGGAGTCTGGCTTACAACATGATGCAGGGGTTACTTCCAGCCAAAAGTCAGAGTCAGTGTTAAATGAGGACCGAAGCCCGTCAACAGCACATACACAGACAGCGGTGAGCAGAGCTGTACCAGCAAACCCAGACTAGCTGCATGATGTTTATTCTGGAACGATGATGGTAGGAGACCTCTTAAACCTCGAATCTCCATTTCCCAATAGGGTAGGCTATCAGTATGTTTGTGTTTGTGTGTGTTTTGACATCTCCGTATCAACACTAAAATTGTTGACACCGTTGATAACTCAAGGCAAATGGTGTGGAAAGTGCTATATCTTTTCATGAGACCGTGTTGAAAGCCCCTATCCTGTGCACCACTGATCCAACAAAAGGCAAAACCACAGGGGTGAGGCCATGGGGTAGGACCACACGGTCTAACACACGGGGTAAGACCACAGCCCTGTTGTTGGGTAGGACCCAAGGCTTGGGCTGATTTATTGTCCCTCACTAGATCCCTCAGGCCATGCCATAATCCATACTAAATCCCATCAGTAATATTACTCTTTCATGTACATGCTTGACTCCATTGGCCAGTCTCCTTTCATCATAAAACCCAGCAAGACCACAACCCGGGCTAAATCAAACTGTGTTAACTCCATGAAGGAAAATGTGTGGCAATGCTGTTTCATTCATGATGACAAACCTCAAGTGAGTCCTTAATACCATGCGGTAATAATACTAGGCTTCCCTGATAGAATTACTCTCACGCTTCCCAAGTAAGACTGATTTCATTGCTCCACAAAACAGAATTCTCATCACCTGAGAGTGAAAGCGGAAGATGTGGAATCTGAGGCATTATGCTAGACTTACTCGATTTGAGTCTGCATTTTAACAAGCTTTGCCCGTAATCGGGGTGCACGCTTAGGTTTGCGAAGCAATGATTTTCTGGTCTCTGACCTTTTCTCTCTGTTCCACTCACACTGGCTTCTGGCTATTCCTAAAACATAACCAGGTGTGCTCCTGCTTCAGCGTCTTCGCAGTGGTTTTCCCTGAACCTGGAATGCTTTTCTCCTCAGTTATCCACTTGAAGCTTTGTTCAAATCCAACTTCCTTACTGAGCCCTACCGTGACTGCCCGACATAAGGTTCCTTCTAATCGCAAGTAATACTCCTTACAGGCTCTATGTCCTTTCTCTTCCATTGTATTCATCATTTTCTTCTCTTCGGTTTGCACGTGTGTGAGTGTGTGCGTGCGTGCGTGTGCACGAGAGGGGTTTGTTTTAGTTTTGTTTTGTTTTGCAATAGGGCATGAACACTCACTAGAGAGAGAGAAAGAGCAAGAGCGCTACACCCTTTCCTCCTTTCTCTTGGGATTTTGGATTTTAGCTATGCTCACACACATGCCCGGTGTGTCCTTCAAGCCTCCACTCTAGGACTCGGACCGCAGTCAGCCATGTGGGGTCCAGTTGCCTAATCCCGCTAGCCATGAACTGGCCCACACTCATCATTTCTAACACACTACGTCGTGTTCTGATTTGTTACGTATAGTTACTTGTCCTACATTCTTTTTCATCCCTCTCTCAAACATACGCATCATGAGAGCAGGTTTCTTTCCTTGTTTAGTTCACTGGTACATTCCAGTAATCTAGAACACTGTCTGGTTCATGGTAGGCACTCAACAAAGATTTGCTGGATAAATAAAAGGCAGAAAATATGGCAAAGAAATGCCTGGACCTATGTCCCAAACTACAGGCCTTCAGTTGAGGCAGTAGTTGAAATCATTTAGGTTGAATTCAGCACAAAAGACTAACAGGTGCAATAGCTATTTGCAACGTTGTTGTTTTAATCTAAATATATTTTCTTTTTTTTTTAAATACAGAAAGATATACAAAGGTATGTACTGCTTCTCTGATCTAATTTTTCTTTCATTTTTCTCCTTTCCCTGAGCCACTAGGACTTCATGATCAAAATATTCCTTTAGGTTCTGAAACATGTTTCTGAATATTATCTCGACTTTCTTTTCCTAAATGAAAATTAGCTATCCCCCGAGGACAGCAAATGCTCTGTAGAGCTCTCACTTGGAAGATGTTTACACATTCACAACATTACATGGTTTGGGTGTCTTTTTGTCCCTGTGAGCAAGACAAGTGCCCCCTCTGCCTCCTTCCCAACTCCCCACCTCCATGCCATCTCCCTTTCCACCCCACACTGTCGCTGTTAATCGAGCTGATGATGCCTTCTCAGTCTCCCTTCCCCTTTTTATAATTTTTGTTGTTGTTTGTTCATTTGTTTGCTACAGGGCACCTGAGCTTGCTGAAGAGAGGCAGAGTTAGAGAAAGTGAGGATTCACCCTCCCCCTCCAGGTGGCATGGCCATGCTGCAACCCCTTCTCCTCCATTCTCCTCTCAGGATTTTGGGCACGTACATGTGCCTGGAACGTTTTTCAAGTGTCCAGGTGCAGCGCTGGAATCCCTCCATGGGCCATGTGAAAGCCACTTGCTGGTCCCACCCTCTCAGTCTTCAGAGACTCTGGTGCAGTCCCCAGTGCAAGTTCTGAGAGCCGCCAGAGTTCCCGCCTCCCTCACCGTCAGACCCCCAGTGG
>NW_006159935.1:1865358-1875294 GCF_000334495.1 Tupaia belangeri chinensis | reverse complement strand
TTTTATAATTTTTGTTGTTGTTTGTTCATTTGTTTGCTACAGGGCACCTGAGCTTGCTGAAGAGAGGCAGAGTTAGAGAAAGTGAGGATTCACCCTCCCCCTCCAGGTGGCATGGCCATGCTGCAACCCCTTCTCCTCCATTCTCCTCTCAGGATTTTGGGCACGTACATGTGCCTGGAACGTTTTTCAAGTGTCCAGGTGCAGCGCTGGAATCCCTCCATGGGCCATGTGAAAGCCACTTGCTGGTCCCACCCTCTCAGTCTTCAGAGACTCTGGTGCAGTCCCCAGTGCAAGTTCTGAGAGCCGCCAGAGTTCCCGCCTCCCTCACCGTCAGACGCCCAGTGGTACTTCCTACCCCTTCCCTCTCCAGCCAGCTTCCATGGCCCCAATCTCGACTTGATCTCCCCCAAGCACCCCATCTGTGAAGTCACCACTTCAAATGTCTTTCTCTCAGTGAACGGCATTCTATCGTCAAGTCATCCGCTCATCAGCTTAGAGGACGATACAAGCCTTCTGACTTCATCGGGGTTTCCGAACAGCATCTCTTCCTCGTTCTTCCTGTCAGTCACTCCTGTGCACACACCCTTTGTGTGGAATGGACAGTGTGCACTTCACCCACTGTAACGCCTCTTCTGCCAATGCTCCTAACCCCTGGCCACTATGTGCCTAAGTAGAAGCATGACATTCTACTTCATACTAATACGAGTGCACTAGCAGTGACTCTGCTGAATGCCCGCCATGTGTCTATAACAGGGCTACATGGTCGGTGCATATTCCTTCCCAACGGGCCTATCCTACAGATATTTTTGGTCTTGAATTACAAAGAATCCAAGGATCCATGAAGTTAAGTGCACATGTGTGCATGGTAGCAGCGTGACTTAGCAACGTCAGATGCTTCCTTCCCAATATGCTTTCCTGAAGGGCTCAGTCTGCCAGCTTTGGGTGTGCAGAAGAAAGAGATACTGCCTCCTTCCTTCAGAAGCTCATGGTCTGGAGATAACGGCAGACACAGCAAGAGAAAGATCATTAGGGAACACACACGGGGAGCACCCTGCCTGATGCGCTGGACTAGGAATGATAATAATAATAATAATAATAATAATAAGCAAAGAAGGAAATCTATTGTGAGCAAAGGCTCTCTTTCTCTGGTGATCAGCTTAGCCATAATACATTATAGTAAGCTCCCTCCCATAAAATGGTCGGTGCACAAGCTGCATATAAGCTAGGTGTCTCTGAGAATTAATTCTACATCAACAATTACATAGAAAGAAATAATGAGCTGAAACATAAAAGGATTGTGCTAATCTTGAAACCAAACAGGCAATAAGAAAAACAAGGGAAGAAAGTCTACAGGAACATTTTAAACAGTAGCTGTGAAATACTGATGGCAAGAAAGCAATGGCCGCGTGTGACAGTGAGGAAGAGCAGGGCAGCTCTTGCAGTCAGAGAGGACTGCTTCCAATCCCAGTCCAATAACTTACTCACTGTGGGGCTCCTTCAGTTCTCCAGTCTGTCTCCTGGGAACAAACACCCATCAGCAGTTAACAATAGTACCAGCGTCATGGAGTCATTGTGAGGATTAATAACGTTGTCATATACTTTCTAACCAAAGTATATGATCACACTGCTATATTAATCAATGAAATGCACATTACTTTAAAAAAATCTACTTATTTATTCTATCATGAGTAAGAAAGATGGGGTTGGAGAGACACAGCACCTCTGACAGGGCATGACGCTGCTACCCACCCAAGCTGTGGCCGACCCCAGATAGGGAAATACATATGCCCAGCACACTTGGGAGCTCTCCAGGTGTGAAAAGCAACTTTCTCCCTAGATCTGCTTTACAGAGTGCTCTGTTTTACTGCTGCAGCACTGTCCAGCCACAAGAATGTGTATTTCCAGGGCCAGCAGATGGAATAGTGGTTATGTCACTGGACTCCCACACAGCCAACCATGGTTTAAGTCCCAGACGTCATGGCTTGAGAACCACAGTGGGCACATATGTGTACATGCCCAAGATCTCAGGAGCAGAATGGAGCAGAAGGGAGTGCAGCACTACCTCCCCAGGGGGGTAATTTCTCACTTTCCTTCTGTCTCTGTCTCTCTCTCTCTCTAGCAAGTGCATGCACTCTATGGCAAAAACCTCTAAAAAAATGTGTATTTCTAAAACTGATGTTCACTGTCTCTATCAGAAGCATCTGGAAGCTTTCACTCTGAAGATTCCAAGTCAAAGTGTCCCTGGGGTGGGGTGCAAACATTTGCACTTTTAAAAACCATGCAGATAATCCTGATGCACGGCGCGGTCCACGGTTGAGCTACTACTGCGGGGCTCACAGCCTAGCGGCTTTCCACTTCCTGACCGCAAGGCCCACCTGTCAGTGCACTGGAAATGCAGAATCCTGAGCATGTTTAGAAGCCTGGAGTGGGGCCAGGAATGAAGAGGGACCTAGATGGTACTTCGAAATGCGTTGGCTCCAGCTGTGCTCTATTAATGGCTCTGTGTGAACAGATTTGAAGGTCTAGTCCAAACTCATTGGACGGGTAAAATATTGTCATAAGCAAATGCTGACTAAGCCATGTGATATTTAAAAAGATACTTCAGTGGTTCAAATAAATACATAGCTCAGAAAGTCAGATTTTGTCCTTCAGACCACCCAGAAAATCATAACCCTAATACTTTATGGTATTTCCTTCATTTCCTTCCCCTCCCTCCCTCCCTCCCTTCCTCCTTTCTTTCCTTCTTTGTCTTTCTTTCTTCCTTTTTACATAAGTCATTTTTACCCACAGCTTGCAGATAGAACAAAGTAGTAAAACTCTGACTAGCCGAAGCTGGAAGCACGATCAGACATTACAACCAAGTAGTCTGGACTCCACGATTTCCATGAAGACAGGGAGGCTTCGTGAGGTTGGACTCAGCCTGGAAGCTCCAATGAGCTTCTGTCAAACAGAAATGCGCTAAACTGTCCTCTTTCTGCCAGAAAGCTTAATAAGCTGGCTTCTAAAAAAATCTACTTATTTATTCTATCATGAGTAAGAAAGATGGGGTTGGAGAGACACAGCACCTCTGACAGGGCATGACGCTGCTACCCACCCAAGCTGTGGCCGACCCCAGATAGGGAAATACATATGCCCAGCACACTTGGGAGCTCTCCAGGTGTGAAAAGCAACTTTCTCCCTAGATCTGCTTTACAGAGTGCTCTGTTTTACTGCTGCAGCACTGTCCAGCCACAAGAATGTGTATTTCCAGGGCCAGCAGATGGAATAGTGGTTATGTCACTGGACTCCCACACAGCCAACCATGGTTTAAGTCCCAGACGTCATGGCTTGAGAACCACAGTGGGCACATATGTGTACATGCCCAAGATCTCAGGAGCAGAATGGAGCAGAAGGGAGTGCAGCACTACCTCCCCAGGGGGGTAATTTCTCACTTTCCTTCTGTCTCTGTCTCTCTCTCTCTCTAGCAAGTGCATGCACTCTATGGCAAAAACCTCTAAAAAAATGTGTATTTCTAAAACTGATGTTCACTGTCTCTATCAGAAGCATCTGGAAGCTTTCACTCTGAAGATTCCAAGTCAAAGTGTCCCTGGGGTGGGGTGCAAACATTTGCACTTTTAAAAACCATGCAGATAATCCTGATGCACGGCGCGGTCCACGGTTGAGCTACTACTGCGGGGCTCACAGCCTAGCGGCTTTCCACTTCCTGACCGCAAGGCCCACCTGTCAGTGCACTGGAAATGCAGAATCCTGAGCATGTTTAGAAGCCTGGAGTGGGGCCAGGAATGAAGAGGGACCTAGATGGTACTTCGAAATGCGTTGGCTCCAGCTGTGCTCTATTAATGGCTCTGTGTGAACAGATTTGAAGGTCTAGTCCAAACTCATTGGACGGGTAAAATATTGTCATAAGCAAATGCTGACTAAGCCATGTGATATTTAAAAAGATACTTCAGTGGTTCAAATAAATACATAGCTCAGAAAGTCAGATTTTGTCCTTCAGACCACCCAGAAAATCATAACCCTAATACTTTATGGTATTTCCTTCATTTCCTTCCCCTCCCTCCCTCCCTCCCTCCCTTCCTCCTTTCTTTCCTTCTTTGTCTTTCTTTCTTCCTTTTTACATAAGTCATTTTTACCCACAGCTTGCAGATAGAACAAAGTAGTAAAACTCTGACTAGCCGAAGCTGGAAGCACGATCAGACATTACAACCAAGTAGTCTGGACTCCACGATTTCCATGAAGACAGGGAGGCTTCGTGAGGTTGGACTCAGCCTGGAAGCTCCAATGAGCTTCTGTCAAACAGAAATGCGCTAAACTGTCCTCTTTCTGCCAGAAAGCTTAATAAGCTGGCTTCTTTCAGTAAAACACAGTTCCAGGAAGGCTCCGGAAGAGTCAGAAGGCACAGAGCAGGGGACAGGCAGAACAGAAAGGCCACACCCAGGCAATAAGTTGCTGAGCCTGACAGTTTTCGGAGCTCTTGGGAGAAGAAAAATCTTAAATCCAGGACAACGGAGTAGCTATTTGCTATAGAAATACCATTGATAATGCCTCTGAGGAGTCTGAAAGTAAGGAAGCTTTATTCAGGGAGTCTGAAGAATTCTCTGCTTGTAAAATGAGTACTTCGGTTGTCTTGTGGGATGCAGAAGTGTGGGATGCAGAAGAGGTCAGTAGGTGGCAGCACTAGATGATGAGGAAGGAATCCACATGACCTGAGACCATCTATTTCCTTTTGCCCCCACAGCAAAGGGTTTCCAGAAGAGCCCGTACACTGTGTTATTACGTATGGTTTTTTCTCAAGCATTCATACGTGAGCAGTTTTGTGAATACTGCATATGACTCTTACATCGTCCATGTGTTCTGTTACCCTATAGTAATTCTTTCGTTTCTTCATGTATTTCCACATAGATGGTCACTTTTAAACAGCTTATTCTTTGCTGAAGGCACTATGCTTTACATGGTCCAACTAGTTTTATAATGCTGACTAAAGCTATTTGTTGTGGTATATTTCAAGAGAAATTATTTTCACATGTAACAATTGCGATAGAATCCTACATTTATCGGTAATTATTGTGATATATCATTGTCCTAGAACTCTCAATTATAGCAAGCATTTTTAAGAATCTTAAGATTCAGTAAGAGCTTTCTGGCAGGGACGACCTCCCCACAAGAACATGCCTCTTGCAAAGGACCTCCTTCATCCCTCTCCAGAAGACAAGAGGAAGCACAAGACGCAGTGCCTGGTGCAGAGCCCAGATTCTTACGTCACGGCTGTGAAGTGCCCAGGAGGCTATACAATCACCACCATCTCTAGCCATGCACAGACGGTGGCTCTGTGCGTCGACTGCTCCGCTGTCCTCTGCCAGCCTACAGGGGGAAAAGCGAGGCTGACAGAAGGATGTTCCTTCAGGAAGAAGCAGCACCCAAAGCATCCTGACTCAAGATGAGTGGGAAACCATCCCAGTAAGCACATTTTGGATATGTTCTGTTTTAAAAATAAAAGATTCAAGAAGAAAGTTGAAGTTTTATATGATGGGTTGTGATGGAAAGGAAAACCAAGAATCACTTTATCAGAATGTTCAACCAAGAGGAAGTGACCACATCGTCAATGGGAGACAGAAGTAAAAGACAGTGGTATCAACATCAAATGAAGAAAGAGTTTATAATTAAGAGAAAAACTATACATCTGGTAACAGCAATGGGGAGCTAAGAGATTTTGTGCCTTCTGGTCATTGTAGTCACAGACCAGGGAGTAGCATTCCGAAGAAGCACTACTTCACAGGCCTTCAAGGGAAGCTATGCTCCAACTTCATTCTGGGTAATGAAGTTTGAGGAAATAATGAGTGAAAAGTATGTACCTAAATTTTTTTCTTTACCAACAGAACAAAGGTTCTACAAAATCTAGGATGAACTGAAAAGAAGATCAAAATGACAGAGAAAGGAAAAATGAAGAAATTCCAGAGTTGTGTTGGTAGCAAAATTAAAAAAAAAAAAAAGCTTACTGAGCATCTTGCATTTGTTGAGTGACCAAGAATAAAAGGGAATGAAAGGGGTAAGGGCCATAGTTACACAGATAGTCTTTGAGGCCGCCATCTTGGAAGGTGAAGCTATTAGACAGCATACAGAGAGCATGTTCCTGAATTCTTTGCTGTTTTGGTTTGGGTTCGGGGATCATTGTTCTTCATGTGTGTGTGTGTGTGTGTATGTGTGTGTGTGTGTGTGTGTGTGTGAATATTCCCTAGGCAGCAGCCTGGAAATACTTGCTTTTTGAGGTTTTTAAACTTCAGGTTGAACCCTAGTTGCTCAGTACTCAACTGACTATTGAGGGCATTGAACTTAATTGGCTAAAAATAGTCCTTAATTACTATTATTTATGGGTATTAGTTCAATCCTGGATTCTTATCTCATTATGTCCCTTCACCCCTAAACAATTCAGTAGCTTAAATAGTATTACCCATATTAATGATGAGGTCAGAAGAGCAGTATCATCAGGAGAAGCCTACAATCATTCCTAACCTCTTCTCAACAGGAGGCAGGAGCTGGGAGGTGAGTCCCTAGGGCCCAGGGTTCAGCCGGAAGTCAAATCTAGGGTGAGCTCAGAGGGTAGTATGGCGGCCGTCATGTCATCAATGGTACAACATCCGCTTCAGAACGGGATGAAGGCGTTGACAGTTCAAGAATACACTTTTATCAAAATACTTTCACACACATTTTTCAAATAATATGGAAAACTTTCAATCTCAGGACAGAATTCATAAACTTGGATAAGCATGCAGGCTAATAGGGAGGCATAGGAACATCGTATCACTGGCATAACCGTATTTACAATTTTTAAAAATAAAAGTCAACGTGATTATACAGCAACAGTGAAAAGTACAAACAATACTACTTGACAAAATCTGTTCAGTCTTCTATGTGATAGCTAAATTTAAGTTATGCTACCAAAGAAGTCATTCAGCTTTATGTATTATTATATCTTTATTTTTTTTAATAACAAAAAAATAAAAGGACAAAAGATCTCGAATCTGACATAGGAAAGAAGGCCAGTATTTGTATCTGGCATCACCTACAACGTAGGGTCGAATGGACTTTTTTCTCCCAGAACTGTTTCAACAGCCTTCTAAGAGCAATAGTTTGCTGCCTGTCCTCCAGGGAGCCTTTTGGACCCAAGATCTTGGCAGACGTCTAGGTGGGGCTTCCTGCTTTTTCTACAGAAAGGAGCCCTTTCTTTCCCGAGGACGGTAGCGCTGAGAGTTTTCTCCAGTCCCCAACCTGCTGGCAATCTTCGCTAGTACATTGGAATTTTATGCACAGAGACCACGGGTGTGCATGAATTCCATGGATGTCTGGGGCTCCCAAGGTTCTAGCCTCTTACCCAAGCTTACAGTAGGCCTTTAGCAATTTGCTGACGTTTAAGCTGAACTCTTCCTACCTGCTTGAGGGTACCTGAGAACTATCTTTTCTCCACAGGATTAACCGTAGGTAAAGTATGCCTATGCCATGCCATTGCTTGGAGAGACCATCTTTCCTTGAATTCAAGGCTACATAGTTGCCCTGAAAACACAGGTCTCTGATGGATTCAAGAGAAATAATGATTTTGTTGCTTACATGATTTTTTTTTCTTTTTCTTAAGGTAACGTTCTTTCCATATTTCTACATCCCAGATATAAGCTTCAGGCTCTGTAATTTCTCAGAATATTTACTGTTTTCTGTCTTATCCTTCTTCTATGGTTTTGGGTCCTCAATACTATCCTTGACATTATTCATTCTGAAATTTCTTATTTTTTTAGTTATTTTTAGTCATTGTAACATCCATGGTTATTGTTAAACACTTTTCTGTACTTGATTTATAAATTTTTTTATTTCTAATTTTAAGTTTTCATGTCAGCACTTCATCCTCTATGTCTTTGACTATATTGGATATATTTATGTTATGATGTTTTTAGATTACACTGTTATTTTCAGTTCTGGAAGTGAACCCATCTCTGGCAATTGTAATTTTTTTTTTTTGAGAGTTTTTTTGCTATAGGGCGCGTGCGCTCGCCAGACAGACAGAGAGAGACATAGAGACAGAAAGCGAGAAATCACCCCCCAGGGGGGATGGTCACGCCGCAATCCCTACTCCTCCATTCTCCTCTTGGGATCTTGGGCACGCACGCACACGTGCCCGGCGTGAGTTTTAAGCCACCGGGTCTGGGATGCAAACCGCGGTCGACTACGTGGGAATCCAGTGACATAGCCATTACGCTAACTGCAGGTTCCCTAGCAATTGTAATTTTTATTGATTCTTTTTTTTTTTTTCAGTAGTAACTGGCTTTGGAATGCTACTTTGCAGCAGATCCTGATTAGTTGATCTCTCTCTCTTTCTCTCTCTCTCTCTCATGCCTATCACTTCTCTGTCACTTATGTGGCACTATCTCACATCATGTATCCAAGCCAGTGAAGGGTCTGGCCCACGGGCAGGCTGCACGGTGACCTCCTACCCTGCTCCCAAAGCAGACCGAAGAAGAGGCCATGTGTTTCATAGTCCGAATCCGTGCTGTCACAGCAGACCCTGCTCCTGGACTGGGGCTCTTTACAGAGTGCTTTTAGTCTCTTTGATTTTCAACAGCTGACTTCCTTGTGGCATCCTGAGTTCTTCCGGACCTAGAAGTTAACAGGTCTGTAGCTTTAACCTGCGTGTTATTCTTCTATTTTGGTGGAAATGTTCATGTCTTTGAGCATAACTACGATGTAAAAGTTTCCCCAAGAGACTGAGAAATACATCATGACTCTCCCGATGACCTAAAAGAATGGAATGTGATATGTAGAGTGCGCTTCGAGATGCTATCTACCACTGTCACCACTGCTGCTGTGTGTGTGCGTTTACGCACAATGAAAGGGACTGCTGTTTGTCTTTGTATTCGATTATTTCATTTCTAGAGCAGAACTTGGGAATTAGATCTAAGCAGTCAGAGCCTTATGTTTTTTGTTGTTGAGTCTTTGTCCTGTTGCCTTATTTTATTTATGACAGCTGTCTAGATTGTTCTTTATCGTTAGTCTTCTCAATTTAAACCTATAAAATGAGGACCCAGTCCATACACACACAAGGAGAATTTTAAATATGCATATTAATGTCATCACATTTCATTTTTAGTCTTAATATGATCAAGTATTAAATATTATTTCCTTGCAACTCCTCAGTCTCCACAGATTTCCTTTTTAACCTAAATTAAATGTTGCTCCTCCTCTGATCTGTCCAGGGTCCTCTCATGTCTGTTCACACATCTCTGTAACAATCTCTCCGACTCACTCAGGCGGCCTCAGCCCCCACGCCGGAGCCAACAATTCCCATACACACGGCCACAGTACTCTCTGGGACTCCAGAACTGTAACCAGCTGCCTAGTTGGTTTTTGACTCATGGATATCCCACAGGCACTTAAAATTCATCATACTCAAATTAAACAAATTATTTTCTTTCTCAGACTGCTCTTTCTTTGTAATTTTCCATCTTAGTAAAAATGACAATCAGCAGGGCCAGCAGGTGGCACTGGACTACCACACAGTCTACAGAGGTTCAAGCCCTGGATCTGGAGGCGTGAAAATCATGCTGGGTGAAAGAAGCCTCTCCAAAGAGGCCTGGCTCCCTGGCCAAAAGTAAGGAAAATGAATGACTCAGAGGGACACTACGAAAGAAGCTACAGAGGTCTCCAGGAGAGAAAAACAGAGATTTAGAAGTCTCTACTGAAGAGGAGAAAGATACTGGTGGAGTCGAAGATGGTTTGCGCTTAAAGACAAAAGGGAAGCACAAAAAAAGGCATAAAGACAGACCCAGAATGGGGAGGAGTCACATCACATGGTGCGGCATGCCCCAGCTGTGAGCGGATGGATCTGAAAAGAGAGTATTTAGTACTGCAAAAACCAGCAGGGCTCCTTCCCCCCAAAAAAAAAAAAAAAAAAGC
>NW_006159935.1:1858449-1864813 GCF_000334495.1 Tupaia belangeri chinensis | reverse complement strand
TTCTTGAAAAAACCAGCGGGGCCCCTTCCCCCCAAAAAAAAAAAAAAAAGCCCCAATAAAATTGGAATCAGAAATGCAAATAGACAGAGGCGTATTGAATACATCTGGAATGAAAAATGGAAAAATCAGTGACAGAGAGTGTGGCCCCCCAGGAGAAAACCGATGCCATGGGGGGGTGGGGTGTGACTGGGGTGATCAGGAAGACCCTCAGCAGGAGCCCCTGCCTGGCAGGAAGGAAGGGCACCAAATACCCAGATCCCTGGCTGCAGTCAGGGAGGTCGTCTACTCTGACCTGCTGGACCAAACATGGATTGCCTACCAGATTTATAACACCAACAGCGCGCTCAGTGGTAAGCACACAGGCAAAGCAGGAAGAGACGGTGGAAACTCGAATCCTTTCTGTGATCGGGAGCAGAGATACTGGCAGAAGATCCTGGCTGACAGACGGGCCAAGCGCAGTCAGCCTCGGGAAAAGAAGAGCACCGAGGAGTTAATCACCAAAGCTGAAAAAATTAGACTGGAAAAGACTCGACGACCAAGTAAACACATCCGATTTTCTGAACGTGGCTGAGAGGGATTGCAGCTCACCTCTCAATATTTCACTGAATACTTGAGCTGTCCTTAGGAAGTCCATTTTTATTTTGGGAGCACTGAATAACAAATGTTTTTCCAAAACCTACATTTAAATAAATAAAAAAAAATACCTTTGTTGCTCAACTTGTTAAAAACATGAAAGAAAAAAAAAAAAGAAAGAAAATCATTCTGGCATGTGTGAGTGCATCCCCAAAATCCAAGAAGAAGAATGGAGAAGGGATTGCAGCAGTAAAAAATAAAATAAATTAAATTAAATTAAAAAACAAAGTACGATAGCTGTTCATTTCTTTGGGTAGAAAATCTGGCGATAACCTCCAATGCTCCTGTGCCCTCATCTTCCTCTTCATAATCTGTCCCATCTATCTCCTGAGTAGTTCCATAGTTTCCCACTTACATCTATTCCCACGGTGATCACCCTGCTCCATGGCTATACCCCCGAGAATGAATGAGGTGAACACTGCCGAATACTACAATGACCTCTAGTTGGGTTTCCATACTGCTTTTTAATTTATTTTTTTAAGAAAGTTTTTATTGATTCATCCCTTCTAGACGAGAGAGAGAGAGAGAATCCCAAACAGGGTATTGAGGCTGCGATTCACAGCCCATCTCAGCCAGTCCTGGACCATGTGAGCACGTGCCTGGCACACCCAGGGAGGTCTCTGGTCACAAACCTGGAATCCTCTCATGTAGATCAGCCTCACAGAACATTGCATTTGGCTCCTGTATCACCAATAGACCCCTCTCTCTTACATATGCATTTTCATTCATTGTTTTCATTGATTCATTTGTTTACTGAATAATAGTCTAAGGATTTACATGTGCAAGATAACCTGTGTCAAAGACAGTCTCACACATGAAAACACAAACAAAACAACTCTGTGAGCCACTTCTCAAATAGTGCATGAAAAAAAGGATCCATAAATGATGGAGAACCGTGTAGTGGTGCCGACAATGAAGGCAGAGGAGAGGCGGTGCCAGAGAAGTTCAGATGAGCAAGCACTAATTTCATCTCGGAAACGAAAGGCAGTTTCATGGGAGAAAGGGCATTTCAGCCGAATTTTACATTTTTTGACTTGAGAGTACTGGGTTGAGGAAAAAAACAAGTATTTGGAAATAAAATGTTCTGGGAGAAGAAGACAGTAAAGGAAAGCACATAAGTAAGCTAAGGACAATTGAGATAGGCAAATTATTCAGTCTGACTACCAGGTAGGGTGCTCGAATTCATGAGGAATAAAGCTGAGAAGGAAATACTTAACATCATTTATGGAGGCTCATTATTCCCACATTCTCCACCCCTTTCCATGTTGTATTTGATTCAAAACACATGCAGATAGAGAACACCATTTGAAAATTTAATTACTGAAGGAGGAAGGAGATCCCTTTGGCTCTTTGAAGAATAAGATATGGCCCAGAATGATCAAACGGCCCTCATGTACACATTGCTTATCATATCTGACCACGTCTCATTGCACCTGGCTCCTCCCTTCACAGACGACCTTCGCAAAAGGGAAAATTTCTATTAGGAAATCCTCCTAGGGGCCTATTATCTCCCCCACTTGTAGGAGCAAATCTCTAGTGACTTCTAGTGACTGAATGCCTTAGTGAGCTGTAAGTGGTCGGTGCAGATAGCTTACCTTGCCATATAGGAAGCCATGGATTTAAGGTAAAGTCTGAAAGATTCCTTTTCATAATTATATCACAAATATCTAGCTCTTCTAATACAGTTTCCATTCTGAGAACACTAAAGTATGAACCTGCTACTTCAGACTTGCAATCTGGTTTGTGAATTTAAAAATCATAATTATTATTTTAGGTATCAAATATAGTGCTTTCATTTCTCTGAAACAGAGCAAATGAGGAAGAAATGTGAGAGGGCAATTATCTCCTGCTTGAATCCTAAGATACTTAAATCATCTCTTGTTTCCTTTGCATTAAATATTTATATTGATTTCTTAATACTGTAAGGGACACTTAACAACTCTATTTATATATAAATGACTGGAAGAACACTTCTATACTTTCAATTGAAGTAGATTATTAAGAAACAGGCACTTGATATTATATGAGGAAATATTTTGTTACTTTAATGTAGTCCATAAATTATAATTGAGCATACTTAAAACTCATTACAAAGAGAGAAATCCACCTTGAACTAAATGTAGGCATTTTAGAGCCAATTGTTTTAAAAAAGCCATTTTCCATAGCATTTTCTTGCTCTTTCCCCTCCCCTTTACATCTATCTATTGAAAATTTTTTTCTTAAGAGTTGGTTTTGAACCTCATTTATTTTCTGGATCTCATTTTCCTTACATTTCCAGGACCTAAGTCTTGGATCTACCTACTGATTTCTTAATAAAGTTAATATACTCCACTTTACATATAATACTTCTCTTCAAACATACTCAGTTGTCCTTTAAATTAAAAAAAAATGTTTTCTTGGCTTCTCTACCTTTCCTGGTTCAAAGTTCAATTTTTCTTTTGGGGTGATCTAAATGTATGTGCTTTACCTGTTTGCTTGTTTTGTTGTTGCTGTTGTTGTTGTTGTTTTTCTGTTTGCTTGTTTTTATCAGTTCCTTAATTTGTCCGTCTGTTCCTTCAAAACAAGTGCACATTGAATTTCAACTAGTCCTTGATTTTCTTCCAATTCCCATTGCTTTCTTTGTTCACTCACATTTCTTTTTCATAGTTATTTGCATATGTGTTTTATCTCACCTTCCAACTAAAAGCTTTTTGAAGGTAGTGACTCTGCCCTGTATATCTTCATGTCTCCTGAATGTCTAATGAATTACTTGGACAGATCCCTTCAATGAGCTTTCCTTAAGCACCTAATATAGCCAAGGGATTAATTTCTAGAATATACATTTTAGCAGGCAAGGATAGAGGAGGAATTCAAAGTAGCATCAAAAAATTGAACAAAAACCCAGAAGTAAGAAACAAGGAGTTGTGTTTTATGCAACTTCTACTCATCTACTTTCCCCAGAATGCAGGAACTGGAAAGAGCCTAATGAGAGGATGACGGGGAGCATGTGGCAAGGCTTCATTGTGCCTGGAGTTGGGGTTTGCCTGCTCGGTGTTCCATGTTTCACATCTTTTTCTGGCAACCACCTTGGGCTTTTCCTACATTGGCCTCCACCATACATGGAAATCTTTGTGGGACTCCTTACCTGGTACAGTTATATATCATTGTGTTCTGAGCTTGGTTCATCAAAATAATCCTATCCTCAGCCACAGAAACAATTGTGTGACTGATGTAAAATCACTGAAATTTCTCCACAGGCTTGCTTTCCTCCATTTAGCAAGGTATTTTTCCCTAGGGACACAGGACGGATGAGTATATCTGGGGTTGCTGACAGGCATCCTGGCCTAGCCATGAAGAGAGCCTTTCTGAGAACAAAGCTGAGACAACCCAAGAAATGAAAAAAGAGAAAAGGGGAAAATGACCTCAGTTAAATCTCTGAATAGTCGTGGTGAAGAGTTAACCACACCCTGAATTATTTTTTTCCTTAAATTTGCTAGAGGGTACATGCATTTATGTGCCAGAAAGAGACGGGGAAGTATGCAAGCTACATTCACCAGCCCCCACAGAGGGATGGCCACACCACACTCTTCTCTCTCATTTTTCCTGTTGGGACTTTGGGTGCGCACACACATGCACGTGGTGTGTTTTTCAAATTGCTGGATCCTAGACTTGCACCACTCATTCAGCCACGTGGGATCCAGTTGCCCTAACCACCATGCCAGCAGCTGACCCCACTCTGAACTTTTTGGAAATTTGCTAATTGAACCTGACTTGAGTTTCTGTAAGCAACATTATGAAGAAAATTGATAATGTTGAAAGATAGTCTGTATTTTTATTATGCCATAGAGGACCATCAAAGATTTTGAAAAAAGCGGTAATGTGTCACTCCTAAATCACTGTTAGTTATGTTGTTGTATTTCATACCCAACTCTTTGTGTACTGTTGCAATAATTCCATAAGCAGTTCCCCTGTTGTTCCCCCCCCCTTTCCTTCCCTAATTCACTTCCCATACTGTTATAGAAAGAACTTTCTAAAGATCTAAAATATTATCACTCTACTTCCTTGCTTAAAGCCCTCCACTGGCCCTTCCTGAAGAGTCAGGTGCAAACTTCATCACCTAACACAGTTATCTTCATGATCTACCCCTGCTTACACACAAGCTTGTTTCTCCCCATTCCTCTACATGCCTCTCGGTGCTGTTAGCTCAACTAAGTCACTTGCCTTTAAGAACACATTTTGCTCTCTAATGAGTTTACACTTTTCTAGGTGTTGCTCCTGCTCTTGAAATGCCCTTCTCACCCCTAAAAAGTCTTCCTGATTTTGAGTAAAGGTATCACATGGCCCAGGCACGGAGTTAACTCAGAGCTACTGTACTTCTCAAGTGGGAAGGGTGATGTCTCATAGATCTTCTGATCCTTAGACAATGTGGTAGTGGGTATGGATGGCACTCAAAGGATGCTTCTGGGTGCTTGTCACACAGCACTAAACAAAACACACCAAGTCTCTAATCCTGTAAAATGTATAATCCTTATTTTCTGGCAGGAAAAGATACTCATAACTGAACAAATAAATAGAATCAGGTTATAATAAATACTTTGAAGCAAATATTAAGTCAGGGGGACAGAGAATAAATATGGAGGAGAATGATGTTTTGCATAGCGGAGTAGGAAAGACTTGTTTTGAAGATAACACCTGAGAAGACACTTACGTAAATGAGGAAGGGGGCCTTTCAGCAATCAGGAGTCTGGGGGCCTACACAGAGAGAAGGGTGATGCAAAGGTCGCGGAGTAGGAAAGACTTGTTTTGAAGATAACACCTGAGAAGACACTTACGTAAATGAGGAAGGGGGCCTACACAGAGAGAAGGGTGAAGCAAAGGTCCTAGGAGTGTGTGAGGTTCTTCTGTGTGTTATAGTAAGGTAAGAGAAGCAAGAGCTCCAGAAATAGTGATACTACAAGGTAGACTATGCAACTGCACTACGGGGTTGGGGGGGGGTGACATTAGTGACATTCGGAAAAGTCAATGAATGTCACTTTTTGGCTATAATGATCTTTAAGATAGTATTTTTGGTAGTTTTCAGTAGGAAAGGATGACTGAAAGAAATTATTAGAATTGCCCATGAAAACCAAGGAGTACTACTTTTAGATGAAATGTAAAGATGAGAAAGAAGTGCAGTGGGAGAGAAAGCAAAATAAGGGCACGTGGGACTGAGAACCCAGCGGGCTTTGTGACCTACGACACCGAGCCTTTATTTCACAGAAGATTTCCAGAGACTGACTTGGTTAGGGTTAAGTGTAAAGAAAGTGACTTGGCTCTGTCCCATATACCCTGGGGCAGAGAGGCAGCTTGTAGATTAGAGCTGGAGACTGTGGGGGAGGCAGCCGAATGGACACTACCTACCTACCAGCAGACTACGCCAGTGGCCCAGCAGCCAGGCTCTGCAGTGTTGGCATACGTAACACCTATTTTATTTTTTAAGTTATAATAAAATGCTTCCAGGAATCTATGCAGGTGGTTCACCTGACAATGCCAAACTCAACAGATTATTCAACTCTAGTTTTTGTTTCTTTCAGAGCTGAAATATGAGCTGTCTTTGCCCCTATAAACTCTTTCTCAGCTTATATTTATATTTAACCCATTTTAAGTAAAATGCATATAATTGAGATGAAAGTTACAGTAAAATTTCATCTACACATAACATTAATACTTTTTATTCCTATACCTCTTGGAAAAGCAAAAAAAAAAAAAAAAA
>NW_006159935.1:1857336-1858212 GCF_000334495.1 Tupaia belangeri chinensis | reverse complement strand
AAAAAAAAAAAAAAAAAAAAAAAAGCAAAAAAAAAAGAAAAGAAAAGTGCTAATCTCCTGCTGCGTGCCTTTGGGATTTTTCTAAAGAATGCGCAATACTTTTGCTTTTTCTTTACTTTATGGGACATGCTATTAATTTTCTTTATGTATATAATTACAGTGGAAACATCTTCCCACTTAATGATCTTCTGGACTGAAAGCACACTGAGTCTACTGCCATACTGAGGTATCTGAAAAGATAACATTTACCCTCAAACTTAACTTGTTTTTTAATATTGTCATTTTTATTTCTGGAAAAACAAATTGTAACATCCCAATGATTAGAGAAAAAAAGAAATATATATATATGTATATATATATGTGTGTGTGTTGTATGTATGTGTGTGTGATATATATATATGTGTGTGTGTGTTGTATGTGTGTGTGTGTGATATATATATATATATGTGTGTGTGTGTTGTATGTATGTGTGTGTGATATATATATATGTGTGTGTGTGTGTTGTATGTATGTGTGTGTGATATATATATATATATATGTGTGTGTGTGTGTTGTATGTATGTGTGTGATATATATATATATATGTGTGTGTGTGTGTGTTGTATGTATGTGTGTGTGATATATATATATATATGTGTGTGTGTGTGTGTTGTATGTATGTGTGTGAGATATATATATATATGTGTGTGTGTGTGTGTTGTATGTATGTGTGTGTGATATATATATATATGTGTGTGTGTGTGTGTTGTATGTATGTGTGTGATATATATATATATATGTGTTGTATGTGTGTGTGATATATATATATATATATGTGTGTGTGTGTGTGTTGTATGTATGTGTGTGATATATATATATATATGTGTGTGTGTGTGT
>NW_006159935.1:1853395-1856207 GCF_000334495.1 Tupaia belangeri chinensis | reverse complement strand
TGTGTGTGTGTGTTGTATGTATGTGTGTGTGTGTGATATATATATATATGTGTGTGTGTGTGTTGTATGTATGTGTGTGTGATATATATATATATATGTTGTATGTATGTGTGTGATATATATATATATATGTGTGTTGTATGTGTATGTGTGTGTGTGTGTAATATATATATATATATCACACACACATAGATAGTTGACTTCTCAAGTCATTTTTTTCCTTTACTTCTACTGAATAGATTGACTTAGGGCCAATAATTTCTGACTACGTTAATATTTTCCATATCTGCTATATGGAAGTCACCTTCTACAGATGAACAGAGGTTTTCATGGAATGTCATGGATTTTATTTGTATTTGAATGTAGAGCATTGCAGCATTCATTCTCAACAGTGCTCGACATGGTACGGGCAGTAGACCCCAGCAGTCAGTGTCACAACCTAGCAGTCCACACGATTCGCATGCAAATCGAATCCAGCTCTGTGCATTGTATTGATGCCTTCGTCGCCTACTCACATGTGTATGGCTTTTATTTCCATGCCATCATCCACATTTCACACGATCTTCTATGCTAAAATTAATTAATAGAAGACAGATACACCATAAAAAAAGAGAGAGAGAGAAACCCAGGAATTTCTCCCAACTCACTAAAGACTTTCAAGTTGGTACCAAGTAATGTCACAATCAATTTTTGGCACTAAACCCAAGTGTCCCCATATATTCTGGTGTTTAAATCAGAAGAAACAGATCCCGTGGATAGTTAAAAATAAGGAACACTGAAGAATTACGTCACTTTTATGCCGGTACTCACAACAGTCTTACAGGGTAGGTACCACTGTTATCTCCATTTTCCAGAAGTGGCATTTGAGGGCTAAGGAGTCATAATTGCACTAAACTGGGCCAAGAGTCGAATGTAGGCAATCTGACTCCAGAGTCCCGATTCTTAACTGCATACCAACATAGGAGATTTAAAAAAAAAGCAAAACTTCTATTTCTAATTACCTCTGAGATAAAATGGTATGGGATGAGTTTATGTTCTTGAGGGAGTTGGACTGGGAAAATGGAGCAAAATGGGCAAAAGAAATTGGCTTATTCGACTGTACTTGCAAATCGTGATAAATGCTGTTTGTATGACAATTCTATTTTGTTAACATTCCTGGACTTTTGTAAGACTAACTCATAAAAATGAGGTAATAATGCCCAGCTGATAAAGTGTAGCTGGGAAAGGAATAATGAAAAAACACAATAGACCTATTTAAAATTAATCTCACACTACACATATTGGAAATACTGGAAATGAAAAGTGTTTGGTCATTACCTGTAGGATTGTGATGTTAACCTCAGCAGATGCATTTGGAAGTCACGCCCACAGCCTTGGGATGAAAGAGAGAGTACAAGACATTATGTAACATGCAACGGTCAGCTGTGCCTCTCCATCTTTAACTTTTTCTCACAGTTTATTCTACGGTTGTCATAAGCATATCCAGGATCAGGCTATCTTAGCTGCTCAGTCTCATGAAAGTTAAAAGGTTAAATTAGGTACTTTTACTGATACTGGAATAGAGAGTACTTCTCAACTTTTCTAGGAAATTCCAAAAAAGTTTCAAAGGCTTCAGGCTGTCACATCGGACCAGGATAGTGTATTGGCTTGTTACCCAAAAGCTTGTTTCTCAAAATACATGTTTTAGTATAATGAAATGTCACTTTCTTGGAAGCATTATCAAAATCGACTGTGTTGACCTATCACTCAAAGGTTACTTTTTTTAATCAAGGGGGAAAACGACAAGAGAGACTGAATGCTAAAGCCATCAGAAAAAAACTGTACCCGATCCCTCCTGAACTGAGGGAGTAAGTCATATTTAAGAGTGTTATTAAGAACAACTCAGATATTTTTGAACGTTGGGTTTCTTACTGTTATTAATGAAATAATAAGCAGTCCTTCAGGGCAGGCTTTATTTTAAAGCTACTTTCTTTGACTTGAAGGTTAGAGATTAAAGCGCACAGGAGACTGAAAAACGCGAAGCAAGTTCTTAAAAAGAACCATTTTTCCTGTCTGTGTGTCTCTGAGTTGTCAGTGATTCTTCTCCCGCTGGATTTTTTTTTTTTAATTTTGGTTATGATTCTGACACATGGCAATCAATTAATTTAATGGTTCTGTTGGCAGGACTCTGACCCCCAATTCTCTAGAATTTCTAAATCCACAGAGAGGCTAGTAGGAGGTGGGTGGGCGTAAACAATGCGCTCCAGTGAGTCACGCCGGCCACAAAAGCCAACAAGGATCAGCTAGGACGTATTTTTAAAAGCCACCTCCCCAGCGGCAGGTCTGGGCTCACCCGGGAAAGGCCCAAAGCAGTGGGCAGCACGTTCACGACCCCCACCCAGCCGGGCGGCACCCGGCCTCGGATTCGAGATCACGCTGCCTGTGGCTGAAGGAACCCGAGGAAACAGGGAGGAACGTGACGGCCAGAGAGCCTCCAAGAGGAGAAAGAAAAGATGCAGGGCTCGGTGGGAGGCTGACGCCAACTCCGCGCTCCGGGTCACCGAGACGGAAGCGTCTGGACCGGGAGCACGACGCCGCCGCGAGGCCGAAAGTCAGTGCGTCCGAGGCCGTTTCGGCCTCGCGGCTCCTGCGAGCGGCTGGGCCAACGTCACACGTGACGCCCGGGGCCCTGCACCCCTCCTGCCACCGCGGGCTGCGGGCGCTGCGAGCGGAGGATGCCAGGCTGTAGGAGAGGAGGGAGGAAGGAGGGCGGAACTTGTAAAGGGAGGGACCGCCACCAGCACCGCGACCGCCCGCCGCCCCGCCGGCCCCG
>NW_006159935.1:1851761-1853336 GCF_000334495.1 Tupaia belangeri chinensis | reverse complement strand
AGGGCGCGTGCTGGGCGCGCGGGTGTGCGCGCGGGTGTGCGCGTCTACAGGTAGCAGCGGCGGGGCCGGAGCCGGGGACGCCTCTGCAGCCACCTCCCCGCGCCGATCCTCCCAGGCGGTTGCTCACTTAGCTGACGGATCTGTGGCCCCGGGAGATCTGCCCGTCCTCTCCGTTCCCACGCTCCTTAGCGTCTTCCAGTTCGAAGTGTGTGTTTGGGGTATTTTCTTTACTGATTATTTATTTATTTATTTATTTTTCGTCTCCCTCTAAATCTTCTCGGGAATTCTGCGTATTGAAGCAGGTGGCTCCCGGTTCGAAATCTTTGGATCCGTTGGGCTGGCCAAGTTTCGCTCTTCCCGGGCCCCTTCCGCTCTCAGAGGCAGCTGTGTTGCTCCTCTGCTGGGATTTACATGCAGAAAACGCATAGATGTCGGTACGGCGACCGCATCGTCTAGAAAGACATCGATGCGTGTCCGGGAGCCTGGCTTTCGTCTCTCTGCCCGACAGAGCGGAATGTTTTGGAGCCGATGGATACCGAGAACAGTGTTAACGCTCTTTGAGCCTGTTTTCTCAGAAGGGGAGGGCGCGTGAAGACTTGGTTAACGTTCGGCCATCTCTGGGCTGCACGCTAAGCACCACGAAGTGTTTATGGTTGCAGATCAGGTGCAAACGGGGCTTAGAGAGAAAGGTAAGGGAGCTTCCTGCGTCGCCGAGCTCAGGCGTTTCTCTTAATCCCGGGGATGGCCCCGAACTCCCCACTGCCGCCTCTCCTGGGTCTCTGGGCGCCGGCATCCCTGTCCTGCTCGCCACCTCCGCTCCCGCAGCCCCTTCCCAGTCCCACTGGGTTAGGAGTGGGGGCTGTGGAGGTGGGATCAGCTGCTAGAGTTTAAATGCGTCTCTCTCCCCAGCCGAGGGATTGAGTTTTCCAATCCCTCTGAGGTTTAAGAAATTATTTTTGTCCTTTAAATCTTGGTGCCAACCCCTCACTTCTGTCGTCTGGAAGAAAATAAACGCAATAAAAGATAATGAACTTTAATGAACTGGATGGTTTCTTCGGCATTGGGGTTCCTGGAACCTCCCAAACGCTTCTTTTCCTAAACTGATAATAACCGGCCAACATACCGATACCTCGGGAGCAGTCCACAGTTCAGCTTCCGCTTCTGATGAGGCCAGTTCCTCTACGTGGGCGATTTCTCAGACTTAGGGAGGTGCGCTGAGTTTAGTGGAGGAACAACCGCCCGACACTGAATTCCCTTTTAAGCCCACCTCGGACACCAGGGCCAGTCCCTGTTCCACTCCCCCTTCAAGGGACACCTCGTCCAACGCGGCCTTTCCGGCAGAGGTGGGAGCCTGCCCTCCTTTGCCCCCTCTCCCCTCCAGCCCCAGCCCTCGCCCCTCGCCCCTCGCCTGGCAGCTCTCCGCCTGGCAGCGTGAACGGCCCGCTCTGCCCACCCCTCCCGGTGGGCGTTCTCCCCGTCTCGGCTCCGGCCCTCCGTCCTTCCTTCATTGGCGCTTTCGGAGCAGCTGCAGTTGCTTTAGCTCGGGCGCACTCTCCGCGGCGATCCCGCCTCCCC
>NW_006159935.1:1775404-1851549 GCF_000334495.1 Tupaia belangeri chinensis | reverse complement strand
TCGCGCCCGCCGGCCGCGCAGAGCCAGCCCGGGAGCGCAGAGACCGCGCTGGGAGCCGGCGGAGAGGTACCGAGAGCCCGCGGACCACGGAAGCGCGGGGAGGGCGCCCCGGCCGGCGGCGAGCTGAGCCCGCGCAGGAACAATGCCGCCTCCGCAAGGAGCCCTCGCCTGCAGCCGCGGCGGGGCGCAGGCAGCTGCTCCCAGCCTCCTGCTCTGCCCAGGCCTTCTCTAGTTCGCGGCCGGGCTCTGCCTCTTAGTTTGACAAGGGTAAGAAAGTTGCTCGCTTCTCCTCGGCGTTTCCTGCGAAGGTGGTTTCAGATTCGTGCGGTTCAAGTCCAGATGTCCCTCCTTGGAAGCCCGCGATGAGCAGCTAATGCATTATGCATTCTGGGCAATAAACTCTCCCGGGAGAGGGGAGTCCACACATGTAAGCCGCTCTGGCCGACTCCTGACCGCCACAGCACAAAGCCTGTGAGTAGAAAAGAGGAGCCACCTGACGTGAATTTAGAAGGTTTCGGTTGAGATTTTGAACCGGGAACCGTTTATCCCAGAGGAGGTGGTTAGTGTGTGACAGATGACGGGAAATTTGTGCCCGGTGTGTGATTCGTGTCTGGTTTCGGTGGATGATGAACAGTTGGCCTCCACAAAGGTATTATGTGTGTGTGTGTGTACATACATATACATATATGTATGTGTATATATATATTTTCCATTTCCAAGGCCTTAATGATACCCGTAGGACTTGAGAAACATGAATTCAGATAGTTAACCCTGTATCTTGTACTCTGCATTTTTGTCGTCAGGAGGTACACGTATTTTTCCTCATTTTATACTAAAATTACAGTAAGACTATTTTTGCTTCAGTAGAGTTCTTGGACTGTAAATGGAAATTACAAAGTCTTAATGCCTTTTTCAAAAATTAATTGTACTCAATTATTAACAGGGTCATGGATGCAGAAATGTCACTGAGAAAAGGCGTGAGGACCTATGTTTGAGTGTAAAATCCTATAAAATGGCTCAGCATTTCCATCACCCATGGTACCCGAGCAGGCCAGTCTTTGGACATGAGCTCAGACGCAAGGGCCGTGCATGGATTTAAAATAGGAAATGTGAAGTGCAGAACCATTAAGTTTACGGTGCCCTTGGTGGAGAAGGAACCCCAGTCTAGCTGCACTGCGAGCCGGAGTGATTCACGGAGAAAGTGCAAGTTAATCATCACTCAGGCCTTCTGATTACATGGTTTGATTAAAAGAAGTAGCTGTGTTCTGTAAGCCTGCTATTCTCCAGTTAGGCTTCCCAATCCTCTTAGCAGAAGCTGAAATGGAGGGAGTGGGTCTTTCAGCAGACTACACTGGAGTCCCTGTAGTGTGGGTTAAGAAAAGCCTCTTTACCTCCCTCCTTCCCATTGTCTCCCTCTTTCCACCCCCAAAGTACTTTCTGTCAATCTTTGCTTTATTCCTTCGGCAGAGTTACAGTTTGTGAACATTTCCACTGATACTTAGGTAGAGCATATTTTCAGATAGAAATGTTTGAGTTGTTTTTGAAGTTGGAGGTGGAGCAAGCACTTCCCTGAGGCAGGCCGAGAACTCCTTTCGCTCCAGCTCCAGCTCCATCCTTAGGTGTTGGAAGTCTCCATGGCCCTGTGTGGGCCGTGAACTTCTCTGGATCACTCTCTGAAGGCTCATCCAACTGTGACATTCTCCTATTTTATTTCACTTTTATTTTCGCATGGTTATCCAATGGCCGGATCTACATCTTCCTTCCAATTTCCTTAAATCTGCTGTGTAGAGTTTTGTGTAAGGTAATTAAGTAGCACTAGAGAATTCAGATAGAAATCTAAGGTCTCTGAGATCCTTTTCTTTCTTCTTTTTGCATACTCTTTGAGGTTATCGACAACAATTTGTGGGACAACAGTAAAGCAGATTTAGGGAACTGTTGCTCTGGGTTTCCATGTGTGGAAACAAATATTTTTTAACATTTTACACAAAGCATAGTAATGGTTCATCACTAGATTTTTTTTTAACGGTTATGCAAAAATAGGATTTCATGAATTACCTAACAAATACTACTTCGTAGTTTTTGTAAGCAAAACACAATTGGAATTAACAGTATGTTTAGAGGTTGCAATAGCATAAAAATGTATTTTTTACCCATCTGAAAGTTTTTTTTGAAGTTTGAAGCATTGTTTATATTTTACTGGATTGTAAATATTTAGTAAGATAGGACTCCTCACTTGTATGTTTGTAAATGAAATCACCCAAGTACAGTCCACCAGATATTTTTTTCTTTGTAAAAATATAGTCCTGATCTTGCAGATCTTTATTAACAGTGGCCAACGGTTCCTCAGAGCCTGCATTCCAGCATCCACCACCCTAATGACATCCAACTCTTTGAAACTCTTTGTATCTGGCTCTTATTCTCTAACTTCTCTTTTCTGATTAGAATACCCTGTTCCTGGTTCAACTCTTTAATTTACTTTTGAATCCAGTCACAAGATTCTTTCTTGAGATCTTCCTTAATCCTACATACTGCTATAAACTTCTGTGCTTGGGTCCTCGTGGACCCAACTCAACCCCCACCACCCACTCACCTCCACACCAGCCACAGGACAGGATCCGGTGGCCTTGAACCACCCATCTGCTTCCTTCCCGAATCTTTCTTCTGAGCTCCTACAACACATTAACTTTCACACTTCTGACAGCTGTCTTCCTCACAGGACAAAGAGTTCCCAGAGGTCAAAAACTATACCTGATTTATTTCATATAATACAAAGTCAGGAGAAAACAATTGCTTAAGCATGGAATCAGTCAGGCTTCTATCATTGTGGTCCTTTTCTTCTCATGGTCACAAAGTCACTGCTGTGCCTCCAACTTTGTGTCCGATTTCCAGACAGGTCCAAGAAGGAGGTGGAGAAAAAGACGATAAGCTCAGGGGTGTCCGCTTTGGCTTCGTTGTCTTTGGCCCTGGCGGAGTCTTTGTCCTGGGCAGTGTCCTATACATTGCAGGATGTTTAACGACATTCCTGGCCTTGACCCACACCTTGACCCCTGGCCAGCCACACCTCCCACCCTGCCCGGTGGTGACCCTCTGAAATATCTCCAGACATTGCTGAATGTCTCTGCGAAATCATCCCAGGTTCAGAACCATTGCTTTAGAATCAGAAGGAAAGAACTTCAGTTTCCACTCTACTTTTTTTCTTTGAGTTGTAGTGGTCGTAAGGACTTCTGTTTTGTCTTTAGTAAGTGGTAGAGGATACACTCTGAGATTAACAAAAGGAAAAGGAAGAGGAGAAGAAATGTTCTCCGAGCATTGTGCCTTCTTCAAGGTATGGACAGTCTCCCCATAATTTTCCATTCTCATGTCACTGCCAAAACTGTCAGATGGCCACTCTCAGGTACCGGAGAGATTAGGAGATTAGAGATGTCATTTACATTTTTTGGTTCATCACTAGAGAGTACATGCATGAGAGAGAGAGAGAGAGAGAGAGAGAGAGAGGAGGAGACGTGCACTCTCTATAGGGTCTAGCCATGCCACCATCTCTTTCCTCCAGTCCACCTGCCCATCACATCTTGGGAACTCATTCAAATGCCAGATGTGCTTCAGACTGACCCAACAGGGGATTTGAACCCCTGTGGCTGTATAGGATTTGACTTCCCTTGAGCAGTGTCTTACCACTGGGCCACTGACTCAGTCGGAAGGATGTATTTTTAGTGTGGCTTACTGCTACCATGAACAAAATCAGAATCTGTGAGAAAGAGAGAAATGGATGGGGTTTGGAAACTAGTAGTATTTGTCATTATGAGAGAGTCAAAGAATAAGTAAAATTCATCCACTTCAGGAAAAAAAAAAAAGTAAAGACAAAGCAGCCATAAAAGAAGGTAGGTGTAATTTTCTCACATGCTGAATGTTGATAAAATAACTATAATAATGCTGTGATTTTTTTTGCCTCTTGATGATATTTTACTTCAGAAATAAATGAAGAACAAAGGTATCTTTCTCCTGCTCACGTTTTTTCTTTTCAGGCAACACTCCATTTTCTCCACTCTATTGAATAAAACAATTAAGTTTGCTGTTGATACTTACACATTAGATAATGCTCAGTCATGGGATAAATGTTGTCAAAGAAGATAAAGATCCAGATCTATTATTGTAATACTTCTTTTTAATGCTTATGTTGAGAATGGTATCATATTCTAGTGATGGCATTAGGTAAGGATCGTTTTGCACAGATGTTAGGGTGGACTGTAGCAATGTGAGTTGGTTACTCAATTACTTGCCTCAGTGTGCTAGTACATATTATTGGGCGCCACTATGAGGATGAATTCTGCATTACAAAGGTGTATCAACCTTGCTATGGCTGCTCAATGATCTTGTCTCATTGTAATTCTTTAATCCTTGTCTTTCATTTTCTGTAAGTATATTGGATACCTATTTTTGCTCCGCTCTGTATGGAGTCTAGAAATATAAAATATGGTGTCTGTTCTTGCAGTTTTTGCCTGCAAGTGACAGAGTACCCAATTAAAGGCCTTTACAAATAAAGGCTTCTGCTATTTCACAGAACAAGAGTTCAGTAGGTGTGCTGAGTCAGCGTGGGCTGACTCAGCAGTTCAAGGACGTCATGGTGCCGGGTCAACCTCACGGTAACTCTCTTGACTCCCCATCTTGGAAACAAGATCAACAGTATGGCTATTACAGAATTAAATATCATCTCTGTACACATCCCCACTCAGTGCAAAAAAGGAGAAAGCAGTCGTCTTCTCTTAGAAATATCTCTTTTTATCAAGAAGGAACCTTTTTCTGAGAAAGTATCAGCAGGCTTCCCTTTATGCCCGATTGCCTAAAACCATGTCACATCGCACTCCTAATAATTGGCAAAGAGATAATGCATTGCATGATTGATTTTGATCTATCATGGTCCATTCCCTGGGGGATGGAAATGTTGTATGTTAGTGTCATACTTAGACAAAATCAGAGCTCTGGGAAGTGGGAGGAAGGAGGTAATAGCTACAGCCTAGGATTACAAGCAGCCACAGTGTTCTACAAGCACTATGCCTGTTCTCCTCTAATCTTATAAGATGCAATTCCTATATTAAAATTAAATGCATGATGGGGCTGGCAGGTGGTATTGTGGTTGGGGCATTGGACTCCTACATGACTGACCACAGTTCGAGTCCCGGACCTGGCAGCTGGCTTTCTCATTTTCTCTGTCTCTTTCCCTCTCTTTCACTGTGTCTCTCTGGACAAATAAAATAACCATAATATTAATAATGAAATAAATAATTTAAAAAATTAAATGCATGAAAAATAAATGATCTATGAACCCATGGATGTAAACTGTATACATGTCAGGATTCATGATTCCAATGTAGATTCCTGGCTTTTATGATGTTGCAATTTCTTGTTTTGCTTTTTTTTAAAATTTATTGTTTTCTTTTTTTTGCACTTACTTGGAAAAAATGTTCGTAACCATCTCCCTTTACTCTATCTTTCAAATCCATGTTTTAAACTTCAGTTTTGCTTTCAGATTTGATAGTTTGGGAGCTTCTTATAAGCTGCTTAAGATTACTTTGGAAGGAGGAAGACACCAGTAACTACACGGACAAATTAATGAGGGCTGTCGGACATCTCACAGTAGATGTCTTTTCTCCTGAATGAGTGTGTGTTTTGCAATTGGATAATATTATATGCAAGAAACTGATGGATTTAATGGTACAAGAGGTGCAATAGATATAATATATTCCAGTAGGATTTCTGGGAAGGGAAGTACCTGAGGTGCCTAGTCGTCTGGTGGAGATACACTGTAGTTTGCAGAAGGCTAGGAACTGAGTGGGTGAGAGAAAGTGTAACCACCCTGAGCTCATGACGCCTATTTCACATTGTGATCAGATATCAATTGTTTTTCCCTCTAGCCTTAGAATTCCAAGATCCGCTTTCCTACCCAATATAAAGGAACAAATAAACCCTCACATGGAACTCAAAGGAGGTAAAGGAACCATGAATTAGAAACAGAATGGGTTTGGTATTTCTCTCTTTGCTTCAAAGCAAGTTTTATAGTGGGTGTTGGCGGTCTTCTGGGTGTACCTTCACAAGTTAGAATGTGCTCCCAGAGCCTTCTCCTGCCATTGCCCACGCTCGATTCTCAGCCTTCATGCCTACAGCTGCTCATACCACAGCAGCCACCTCTGAACTGGGCTCTTTGCCTCCCGGGAAAATGACTTTTGAATCAAACTTAAAATGATAATTAGTAATTCCATCTGTGTTTAGGGTCAGAAAGAGATGCTTTACCTTTTGCCTTAATAGGAGGCATCTTTGAAAGTGGAAACAGTGGAGGAGTTTCAAATAGCTCCACACGATAGTGGGAACTACTGTACCAACAGAGCTATTAGGGGTTATGCTTTCTGCGTTTACCTGACTGCTTTCATCTGGTCATGGGCCATACCTGTACTTCAATAGATTCATCACAAAATAGGTATGTTTCACACCACTGTACCTAAGGTTGTGCAAGTTCCTGAACCTTTCTTAGAGAATAAAATGTCTAATGATTTTTGATGTGCCATATTTTTATTAAAACTAAGGAATACCACTCACGGGATACATCATTTTTTGTGCACTGTAGAGAAACAAAGCACCCCAATGAAATAATTCCACAGTGAGGGCCAGCAGGTAGCATAGTGTTAAGCCACTGGACTCAGTGGCTTAAAATTCACACTAGGCACATATGCATGTGCACCCAAAATCCCAAGAGGAGAATGGAAGAGAAGGTTTTGTGACATGGCTATCCCCCCTTGCAGGGTAATTTCTCTCTTTTGTCTCTGTCTCTCCAATGAGTGCATGTACATTATAGCAAAAAATACATCTTCTGAAAAAAATATTTCACAATGCTTTCCTACCACTTAGAATTTTGATTCCTATTTCTGTAAAGAATAATTTTAGACTTAAAAATGGAGATTTTTTTTTTATCATTTACCAGTCTTGTTCATGTATAAAAAAGTATGCTACAAGCATTAGCAAAGTAAATTGGATTAAGAATTTGAAGCCTCATCCTATTGGAGAGGTTTTTGCTATAGGGCGTATGTGCTCGCCAGAAAGACAGAGAGAGGAAGAGAGACAGAAAGCGAGAAATCACCCCCCAGGGGGAATGGCCATGCCTCAATCCCTCCTCCTCCATTCTCCTCCTGGGATCTTGGGCACACACGCACATGTGCCCAGCGTGAGTTTAAGCCACCGGGTCCAGGACTCAGACTGTGGCTGACTACATGGGAGTCCAGCGACATAGCCATTACACTAACTGCTGGTCCCCTATGTACTTATTTTTTTCACACAGCAGTCCATCAGTGTTGGGAAAATGTGTGATACACCACTTCTCAAAAGGCCTCCGTGATTGTCTTTGGTTCTTGAAGAGTTCGTTCCAAGCTGAATGATTAGATGCTGGCATGACACTTTTATTGGAAGGTAACAATGAAAGATTTTCAGATGTAACCAGGACTCACATTCCTTCCTTAAATTGTCAGGAGCGGTAGTTGTCTGGTCATGCCAAGAAGAATAGAATCAGTTTTCATGTACATAGTTTATGGTAACTATGTCTCCACTACTGGTTAGGCATAAGGAATTATAAAGCATCCCTGATGTTAAAGGTTCAAAAAAAAGTGTTAGAGCCAATAAAATAAGACAGTGTAATGACACATGTATCCTCATTTTTAAACACAGTAATGCAATAATGATAATTAATTAACCAAACTAATTAATCTCCAAGCATTTGGATAAGAGAGATTATTGTTTAATTCTTTGAGAGTATGATTAGAGTCTAATTCTATCTTGTTTAATTCTCTAACTCCTTCTCTATTATAAAATATATAAAATGTAGCTAGTCTCCTCAAAGGAAATAAGAGTAGGGTGAAAGTAAAACTGAAAAATTAGACTAGGAGTCAGGAGATGTGTGTTTGCTGAGCAGACTCTTCTAATTATTATTTGTGTCACTTCCTGTGTTTGGTCACTCCGCTGGCCTTGTTTTCTGCATGTCTCTTTGGATTAATTAAAATTATATATGCTTTCTGGCTCTAAAATCTGTTTGGGATAAGGTAATCAGAAATAAAGAATGCTCCTAAATGTGGGAACATACTTCAGGCCCAGCCATGGTGGGAAACCGGTGCTATGCAGTGCTGGAGCCACGTGGAAGCCATGGTTAGCATCTCAGGTCAACCGGAAACAGCACAAGCGTGCCCATGATCCTGGCTGACTGGAGGCCTGTCAAGGAGGGGAATGTGGCATGACAAGATTTTGTCGAGGTGCTTATTTCTCTCTTTGTCTTTTTCTCAAAATAAAATATGCTTAAGAAAAGTAAATAAATTTAAGCGATTGCATACTATGACTGGTATTTCATAAATGTTTAAGAGTCGATAGATGTACTTAGACCTGATGAGCTTAAAATATGCAATACACCGTATAAGTTTAATGTATTTCTAGAGCTTCACGATTTTAGTTTTCAGGAGAGCTATGCATGTATATCTTATTTGTGCTCTAAAACAACTGTAAGCAACATAGAAGATTCAGTAGAACAGACTTGAGATTTAAGAACTCTTCTCCTCAAACATACCGGTTGAGAAAGATTACTGAATAAGTCGAGGCCAAATAAAGGGTGTGAAAGTGGGAAGAGGCAAGAAGTAAGAGCATTTTCCACCAAGAACAAAGGGAACTGATAAAGGAATGAACTCTTACTACCTATACATGTTCTGCTTAAAAACATTCATTAGTAAAGAGAAGAACATTGGCAGATAAAGATGAAGTTTCCCAGGACCAGCAGTTGGCATAATGTCTATGTTGCTGGACTCACATGTTGTTGACCATGGTTCGAGTCCCAGATCTGGTGGGATAAACTCACACCAGGCATGTGTGCATGCGTGCCCAAGATCCTGAGAGGAGAATGGAGGAGAAGGGATTGCAGCGTGGCCATCCCCCCCGGGGGGTGATTTCTCACTTTCTGTGTCTCTCTCTCTCTGTCTTTCTGGTGAGCGCATGTGCCCTATAGCAAAAACCTCCCTCCCCCCCCAAAAAAAAAGAAGTTTCCCTTTTTTTATAATTACTCAATCACATACCACTGATTTCAATATATATATATATATATATATATATATATATATTTACATATATATATGAATAAAAGAAAGAGGAGCCTATGTTTTGATCAATCAGATGCTTCTATTTGTGGATATATCTTGACAGGGTTTACCGTGCAATTGCACAGACAACAGTGGTTCTTCCTTGTATTGTGTTTGAAAATTGCCACTGCTCTTAAGTGGCCAGAAAGCTCAGGCACTTACTTCCTGATGGATAACAGGCTCTCCAACTGCTACCCTCCTTTCTCTCCTTGTAGCTGAAGTCACTGCAGGGAAAACACCGTGTTGCCTCTCCCCTTTGCTGAAAAAGTTAACCCGTGGAGCATGAAGCAAACCCTTCTTTAATTTCGATTTTGGCTAGATTTTTTTTTCTTAGTTTATGTATTTTCTTTTTATTTTTGTTTTTAATTGCCAAAAGGCTCCTATATTTGCTAGCAGAGAAAGAGAAAAAAAAATTGTCTAACGGGGCATGGTCATGCCATAATTCCTTTTCCTCAATTTAGCCATCCCATCAGGATTTTGAACATGTACACACATGTGCACGGGTATTTTTCAAGCCACCAGGCCTGGATTCAAACCGTAGTCATTCATACTTAACCACTGTGCTATGGGGTGAGCCCTGGCTAGACGTTCTTTAATGTCCCTTGTAATACAATAAAGAACTAAAATTAAAAGATAGAGATGTAATACTGTATCAGATATATAAATTTTTACCAAATTATTAATCACATTATTTTAATCCTCTACTTGGGTAACTTTGGTACTAAGAAAACTACTGAAGATACTAGTCTTTAAGAGTGAGAATGATATTTAATAGTTTTAGAGTCTTCAACCATTAAATATGGTTCTGAGATTATGTTAATATTATAATCACTTTTTTATGACATCAAGTATCCTGTAAAATATATTGTAAAAAGGAATAATTAATTTCTAAAAACAAAGAAGAAATTAGTTGTCGTCTTTCCAGCTGAAAAGCCATAGCAGTTGTGATTATGGGCCAACTTCCTCAGCTTACATGGGGCAAAACTGAGGCCCAGGGAAAAGAAACGACTCGATTGGAATATACAGTGATAGATGTGAGAGCTAGATGTTCCTGTCTTCATTGATAGCTTCAATTTTATGTGGAGGGCCGTAACTCATCAGCATTATGTGTTCTATGTACAAATACCATGGTTATGTGAGTATTAGGAGCTTAGGAGCAGAAGCAATAGTTGCCTAGAAGTGATAAGGAAGGGAGTTATCATTTTAGGAATATTTGGTGAAGTAGGTGTTCCTTGAAACAGATTGGGATGTGAACAACTGGAGGTGAGAGAGCAAAGTGTTGCTTGAACAAAGACAATAGTACTCAAGACTAAGATGCAACAGAGGCCATTGGCCATGCTAGGGTTTTGTTTTGTTTTGTTTAAAGCAAGCATGTGTGCACACACACATTAAGAAATGTTATTATGGAAAAGTCAGGGAAGTGTCTACTGGAAAGATGCATCATTCTATGATCAGTATTTTGGTATACCACCTCTGTAGACCAGGAGTATCAGTTACACATTTCTTCCAAATAAATAATCCTCAGAGAAATTGATTTGAAGTATGCCTATCCAAAGATTTTTTTCTATTAGAAAACAAATTATTTAAAATGGAATACAACTTTCTGAACATAGGTCCATTTGTTTGACTAGTTAATATGAAATTAAGTTGAGATCCTTTGTCATTAAATAAGGAGATGCTTCTTCTCACAAGCCTGCTCAGGCATGGTTTTCTAACCTGAAGTACTAAAAACACCCTGTCTCCAAAAATTTATCTTCTGTCCCAGGCTCTTTTTGACACAGTACTCTAAGCCAGTTTTTGAGGTCTGCTGGTTACAAGACATTTATAATCAAAACGCCCTATTTACATTAGGAGAGAGACTCTACTTGGGGCTAATCTGTCTTTTAACCCGTTACCAGACGCACCATCACTTCAACATTTGTAACATGCCTAAGGTTGAAGAGATGCAGTTTCAAGTTTGTACTGAAGTGCTCTGAGATCGGTGTGCGTCTCCTGTCTGTCCTTAAAGCCACTGTCCACAGAGGCAGCAGCTCATTCTAGGAGTCAGTGGTTAGAATAACCAATACCCGGGGATTAGGGGGCAAACTGGTCAGAAGAGCATAAGCATATTTCATATAGAACTTCCTAAACGTGATCATAAGTCCTCGTAAATAAGATGGATGCCATCTTCTGCCAGTCAAAATTCACTGAAGTCCAGATTGTGGCTTTGAGCTGCATTGTTGGACGCACATGGGCGACCGCAGGTCTGGATCTTCAGGTCAGTTTGAGAATGTGCTGACCACATGTATATATGTACAAGGTCCTGATGAGATGGAGGCCTGGGGGAAGGGGGTGCCCACGAGGCGCACATGGGCGACCGCAGGTCTGGATCTTCAGGTCAGTTTGAGAATGTGCTGACCACATGTATATATGTGGTCATATGATGACCTGATGAGATGGAGGCCTGGGGGAAGAGGACACCCACGAGGACACTGTCCAGGGTTCTTTTCCCTCTCTCTCTAACACACGCATGCACACACGCACACACACATGCTCATGCTATTTATTGTGGATTTTAAAAAAACAGCAAGAACCACTGGATAGTCTTGAGTCTTGGAGGTCTGTTTGGAATGCCACTCTTTCATTGGTCTTCTCTACAATTGAAAAAAGATGAGACCGTACAGAACAACTTACCCTCAGGAGGTCCTGTCTGTACTGTACAAACCCGAGAAGAGGAGAGTGAGGTGGTAGAAAAAGACAGAAGGTGCCATTAGTAGAAATGGAATAGTTTATCGGAGAGATATACAGAGAATATAGAGTATCATCGCGATTGATTGTCCCTTCTTTCTCCTGTTATGTTCAAGCTTGTAAAGGAAACACATGTAAATATGTATGAAATGTCTATCTAACTTTACTGAACATTATAGGTGAATGGCTGATAGGAGAAAGCATGAAAAGAAAGAAGCACTTCCCTTGAAAAGTTATTCGTATTCCATACACTCTCTCAATGAGAAAGCGAAATGATACCAGGAAATGTTTTCCTGGCTACCAGGAAAACAAATCCGTCATCCATTTCCCAGTTATATACCTTTTGTGTATCTTCATGAGTATTCTCTTCCCCCCATTTCCAGGGATTCTTATTCCTGTGTCAGTCAACAGTCTCTTACATGGGATGCGTTCTGCACCTAAAACCAGAATGCAAATTCAAAATTTTCCATTGTGATGTTGTTCTATTGCAAAAGCCTTCTCACTGCAGATATTGACAGCCAACATTGTAGCATGCATTAAGTTAGCGTGAATGTTTCCTTCCCTCATGATCTCAGCTGTAAAGAGAGAAGTGTTGTATAGACAGATATTGATACAGACAGGTGTTGGTGCAGAAGGCCAGGAGGGTACGTTTCAACCCAGTCAAGTGAGGTCAAGCCTAGGTTTATGCTGGTACTTACAAAATATTCCATACACTCTATCAATGAGAAAGGGAAGTGATATTTTAAGCATCTTGCCATAGGGCGGGCACCACCACGCCCCGTATTTTAAGCATCTTTAGGGCAACCAAAAGGCAGAACCTGGAGACTTTGGAGACTGTATAATGGAAGCATGAGAAAGTGACTAAAAATAATAGGCAGTGCAAGAAGAAGAGGGGATAAGACTTGTTCTTGCTCTCTCCCTGTCTCTCTCCCTGTCTCTCTCCCTGTCTCTCTCTCTCTCTGAATGAAAGAGGGAGGAGCATGTGCATGAGTGACAGACAGAATGTACCCTCGAAGGGTCTGGGTGACACAGTCCTAAACCTTCCATTTTCCCCTCCCGTCAGGGTCCTGGCTTCCTGCATGCCCACCCAGCTCTGGTGGCCTTTCTGCTGGACCATATCTGGTCCTCGATGGGCTCCGGGTGGCCCAGCCTCCTCCACGCAGTGCTGTCTGCTGCACTGCGGGGTTGGCCCCCCCATCCCCACCCCGCTCAGTCTTTGGCTCATTAGCGGGTCCTGTCGTGAAGTTAGTACTAAGATGCATGGTTCTGTGTTGCCTTCCTCTTTCTTTGATTTAATTTTCCTGTCTATAAAATAAGATCAATAATGAATTACACGAAGTAGCATGTTACAGTACTTCGGTCTGGCACCAACTGTTGAAAGTGTTTGCGTGACTGCGATAACCCTCCATATGTGTACAGAAACACCCTGCTCACTTGCTCGGAGCTATTTAGTACATATTTTCTGTGACTAGGTCTACGTGCTAGGCACAGTGAAAAAGCCAGCAATGAGTCAAATACTGTCTCAATTCGTAGCTATCCTTCTAGTTCCCCTGAGCTTTCGACGTTAAGAGATGCATGTTCTCTGTCTCTGTTTTGGCTAATGCAGGGAAGCTAGGGCTGTGTATATCTCACTCGCACATGGAAGGAGGGCTGAAGCAGTAAGAGAGGGAGAAATTGGCAACTTTAAAAGCAAATTCAAGGACTCTATCGCCGTTAGAATGTGAAAACATGTGAGTCATAGGCTTGCTAGGGAGTGAGTATTTAATAGGCGCCTTTGTAAAATCTCCAGACTAAGCGGTATCATTTTCTATACATGCTTAAATCTCTTAATTACAAAGCAACTTTAATTATACATAAAGTATGCCTCTTCAATCATGTTTTAATCACACATGAAAAAAATTAAATTTATCCCAAAGATATTTTCTGCATTTTTTAATTCTGATTTTTAAACTCTGGCATATTCTGTCCCAGAAAAAATTGCATTAAGCTAATGTTTATGCTTGCACATAATCCCACACTTTCAAGGCAACACTTAAAATATTCAGAAGAGCTTCACAAGAGGGAGTAGTTTAATTCTGTTGTTGACTCAGAGCCATTGTTCTTCACAGTTACAGCTCCGCTGGCATGGGCCACATATGGTCACTTGCTTTCTCAGCGTACAGAGTGATAATGCATTAACATTCCGGCTGGTGGGAAGGCCATGCTATGTGTTGGAGAATTCTGTCAGGAAGATGGGCTGCTGCTTGGGCAGAAAGGAGGGCAGATCAATCTGAGAGAGCCTGCAGATTGCCATAAGGAATCGCTGTGGCTTTTCACTGTGGTGACTGGTCTAGTTTCTGTATTATTCCCTCTGGAGTCTAAATTTCAACACAGTGGCTGTCTGGGTAGGACTTCCATGGGAGGAGCTGTCATCAGAAACCTGCACGGACCTCAGCTGCAGAGGGAGCTTTTACCGGCTTCCCTCATCACTGACATTCAAATATACCTTTCAGAGCCATCAGCTGCCACCCGAGATGGACTTTCTATGGCCCCACTTTGGCTCTGATCGTTGCTGGGTGGGCTGGAGGGCAAAGGACCGGGCTGGTGACTGTTGAGGCCTGTTAGAGGTTCTTAAGAACTCTCTCTGGGGTAGTAGCTTCCAGCAGCCAGCACGCAGGACTAGGGCCAGAACTTGGGGAACATGCCTTCTCTCTTCTCTTTGGCACTTTCCATGGGTGGGTGTGAAGTGAAGAAAAAAGGCCAAGGACAACAGTAAGGGTCTATTCCCAAATAAAAATAAATGAATCAATGAAATCACCTCACTTCTCATCAGAGCTTATGCCACATGGAATTGTATCTCAAGAGACATCCCTAGTAACGCAGGCCTGGAGGGTTACTTACCTTTCCTGCTCATCCCATTACCTCTGCAGTTTGTGAACAGAACTACTGCTGCTAGTGCTGGCAGCAGAGGGAGCCACTTACATGGCTTTGTCTTGAGAGTCAGCAAAGTTGACAATAAGGCTTGAAATGCAGAAATAGTAGGACTTGATTGTATTTTCTAAAAGGAAGGACAGGACAGTAGATGATATGTAAAATCTGTTAGCAGCCATCCCAAATGACGGGACTAGTGGCAACCACTTCATTTCAACCGCTTGAAATATCTGCGGATGTAATTGCCTGGCTGCAATTCAGAAAGTAAATCATATTTGAAAATGTAAAATTGTGTTTGGAACCAGAGGTATCCTCTCTGATCCTGGCAATGACCCTTTGCAGAATACTAGTAGCAAGTTTGTGTGTGGGAAACCGGATGCCAGTTAACCGGGTTTTGTAATGTAAATGATGCGGCCGAAAATAAAGAATAAAACTCTTTAGATGTACATGCCAGTGCTCATAGGCATTTTCTCTCTCTCCCTCTCTCTCTCTTTCTCCCTGTCTCTGAGACTCACATACGTGCAGATTCTCCTTTTACTCACATACATGTGAAAGCGTGCAAATATTTACAGGTGATTTCGTCCAGCAGTAGTGGAGCCAGGGTTGCTGTGAGGACATCAGATAACCTTGCCTTTGTGTCCCACAGTGGGAAGAGAAAATCAGAACACCAAAAGAAAAATGGGAAGCACGTATCTCTGTCAGTACCTTGGCTTTTTTCATGAAGAGACAGTAAAGCACATATAGTTCTTTTAATTATTCTGACAGAATATTTCTGGAAAACGGGTTGTGCCAAGGCCTGTTCTTAGAGGGATGCTTCTAGGTCTTCTCTTGTTTTATCTTGGCCACGTCTAGCCTGAATCATTAAAACTCTGAGAAGACAGAAGTGCTGCAGTTTTTCTTTGAAGAACAGGGCTGTATTCTGAGTACTCCTCCCTTACCTTCCTGCCTCCCCCCACCTAGCTTTGATAGCATCAGATAAATCCCATGACACAGAGTCACAAGAAAAAAGCATTCTGTAAAATAAGACAATCTCCACTGGCTCCTGTAATGGTGCTTTGTTGACCTGATTCCAGTGAGGTCTGCAGCGAATAATGCTGACAGCAAATGCCTTCTTAGGTTCCTTTCCACGTAACGGTCATCCTCTTCAAGACAGTACTTGATTATCTGTGGCTTGCACTACAGATGAAAAATACAGATGGAAAGGAGAAGGTGAGCGTGGAGATTGGTTGTGCTGGACTGGGAGTATCCATCCTTCTTTCTAAGTATCCTAAACTCCCTTTGTGTCATCTACCGTAGCCACACGGCTCCCCTCACAGACCGCCTGTATCTAACCCATTTGTGAGAAGAGTGGTTGGGGACGTCGTTAAGGGATGTGATGTGACCGTGATCAGGTATTCTTTGCTTGCGAAGCTTCAAAAGTACGAATCTACCTCTAAGGCAAGAGAGTCCATGGCATTTTGTTTTACTATTTTGTTTGCTCTACCCTTCTATCTATCCATCCATCCATCTCTCTACTTAGTTTTAGTTTTAGGAATAGCGCTTCTCCATCTAGAAAGAGGGAGTAATAGTGAGGAAGGTCACACAGCTGTTCTGACTGTCGGGGCTACGTGAGGCGCTGGTCAACACTCTCTTCAGGAACCTTGCCCCAAGATACGAGGGAAACTCGGGGCTAAAGGAGTGGCCCCGTGGGAAGCCCTGCCCCTAAAGACATCTGGTGATCTGTCATGGTTGAAGGTTTCAAGAGTCCACTTCTTCCTGGGAAGAGAGTTAGGGGTCAGCAGCAAACGTGTTGGTGCAGTAGGTGGCCCGTTGACACTGAACGCTGCTTTGAGTTTTGCACGGAGAAGGTGCCCCGATGTGTGATGCCTGGCAACAAGACCAGACGCCAAGAAGAGAGGGCTACGCAGAGTGCCTGAGATGGCCCTCGTCCCAGCTTTGTTCCAGGCTCTGTCTGGCAGCAGCCCGGTAGGTAGCTGTGTCACTGACTTCAGAGCAAGAGAAGGGAGTGCCTGAGCATTGATTAGAATGCGAGCATGGGGACCAGCAGTTAGTGTAATGGCTATGTCACTGGACTCCCACGTAGTCGACCGCGGTTCGCGTCCCGGACCCGGTGGCTTAAACTCACGCCGGGCGCATGTGTGTGCATGCCCAAGATCCTGAGAAGAGAATGGAGGAGAAGGGATTGCGGCGTGGCCATCCCCTTGGGGGGTGATTTCTTGCTTTCTGTCTCTCTGTCTCTCTCTGTCTGGCGAGCACAAGTGCCCTATAGCAAAAAGCCTCTCCAAAAAAAAAAAAAAAAGAATGGGAGAATGGAAATACTTAAGTCACAGTACTCTTCTTGGTGGTACTGGGCAAAGGCAGAGGGTAATGAGTTGAGGACTAGTCTCTTGCTCGAGAGTAATTAAATGGCTAATTTTGAACTGCATGGGGGAGGAGCCTTCCTTACAAAGCTGTGATGCCAGTAGATTGAAGGGCTTGGGTCTTTTCTCTGTAGTCTCCTGAGAATTCCTGCAACACCTTGTTTATCACACGCTACATGGAGGTTGCATTTTGCCACCTCAGGACTTTAGATAAGAAAACAGAACGACGCCATATAGTGCATAACTTCTCTCTGGTTATTTTTGTATTTTCCTCTTTGCTTTCTTTTTGTCTTTAGAAGTAAAACCCTTAAAAAGAAAAAAAGACTTGCTCATTGATGTCTTTGAAGGAGAAAGGAAAAAGGATTGGGGGGTAACATCTCACTTTGAAGTCAGATTTGGAGAAGTGGGTCCACGGGGTTGAAGTGAGTGGAGTCGGGAAGACTCTACAAGGTCTGGGGCCTTAAACATAAGGCAGCAGGACACGGATCAGAAGTCTGACCTGGGAAAGAATCCTGGGGTGCAGCAGTGAGCCAGATGCGCACTCGAATAACCCCATCATGGACGGTCACCTGAAACCCCTGGACTAATAAATGGAACAAGGAGTCACAGTAAGACAGAGAGGAAGACACGAGCGCAGTGAAGGCGGGGACTGCGAAGCGAACCAAGCGTTTTCTTCCTCGCTGGTTCAGTGTTTATCCGCCAAAGCCAGAACATTTGGAGCATTGTGAAAGCCACATTTGCTTTCCCAGTTACTTGTGATTAAAGGTCGATTTCAAATACTTAGATTTAACATTCCTCCAAATAATTAGAGTAACTCATGGTTCAATTCTGGACCTTCAAGCAGCAGTGCTTTCAGCAAAAACCTCCTCTGTCAAGTGCAAAATAGGTAAATTTACTGCTCCTTATTATATAGGGTTTGCTATGTAAATCTAACGAGAAGGCAGGGGCAGGCAGGAGGGAGAATTTAAGGCAGCTGACAGGCATTATATCTTTCTCTGGTCCTTATTTTTTTACGTTCTCAACAAGTAGTTTAGCAGGATGAAGACAAATCTTGCTGGGTCCCAGGATAAGCAGGAAGAAAAGGAGGTCGATGCAGTGGATATATGTCCCGGACTTGAGGTCGGATGATCCAGATACGAGATGGTGTAGATCGGCACCAACTTTGCCATGTGTGAATGTTGCCGCAGGCTGCTTACCCGGGCTGAGTCTCCATGTTTTTAAACTATAAAGTACAAATGATAGCATATTTTCACCTCTTTCATGGGGTAGTTATAAGGATCAAATGAGTCAACATCTAAAAGGGCATTTTATATACTATTAAGCTCTGTCTGAAGACAGTACCATGTTGAGTACAGCAGAGGGAAAGGCTGCATGTTCTAGCAGAGTAAGAACACGGAAAGATTCCGAGCAGAGGCCTTGTAGTCAGAGGGGCCTATATGTGAATTCCAGTTCTGCCATCCGGAAAGTTACTCAGCTTCTCTGTACTTCAGTTCCATTATTTATAAAAAGGAATGTCAGAATAGCTCTACCTTTGGAGCATTGCAAGGAGTAAAGGAGTGTGTGTGTGTGTGTGTGTGTGTGTATATATATATATATGGTGTGAACACATACACACAGTGTTGGCTCAGTGCCTAACACCATAGTAAGCATGTATATATAAAATAAATATTGGTTATTACTAGGTATTTTTATTGTGGTTGACACCACTGAGTTTATTTATCTTGGAAATTATAAACCCATGAACTTCACAGAAGGGGACCTTGAAACCCAAGCACCATGTTTCTATAAAACACTTCTGTCAGTTTATTTAAATATGTAATTTGAAATATCAAATCAGTATATTTTACCACGAACAAGGTACAGGAAAAAAACATTCATTTGCTTTTTTCTACTTGAGGCATTTGGTGACCTAGAATTTAACATTGCATCGTCTGTCACCCAGCTACCTGTCTGTGTATCCGTCCTTCCATCCCTCTGTCCAGCTACGCGGGGAGCCGTGTCCTTCCTCAGTCACCTGCTATACGTCATGTGTGGTCAGAAGGGCACATGAGCGTTGCACTGAATGGTCAGGTCTGTCTGGCCTAAATGGAGTAATGCCAAGGGCACGCTTTCCCATTCTGTATCCCAACTGTGCTTGCCAAAGCCAGAAAACAGGATCCGCTGGCTCGCAGACGGCTCATGAAAGAAGGAAGAAGACAGGGCACTTTGTTTTTCTCTTTCTGTCCTTCCCATTTGTGATTGTTCCCTGTTTTTTCTTCTTTTCTCTTTCCCACCCTTTCCTTTGCCCTGTTCATATTCTTGCCATTTTGTCTTTTTTTTTTTTCACTTTTTTTTCATCATTAGCAGAGGTGATTTTCTCATAGCCATGGTCAGCTGCAAGTCCAGCGGTCATGCCATGCTCTGAGATGCTGAGGCCTCATGGGAAGGTCCCAGGTTTTGTTTTGCAGCTTTCCTGTTCATGCCAGGCACACGCACACGCACTGTGCTCATAATCCTGGCTGGCTGTGTTTGGAGGTGGATTGTGTGGGAAGACACTTTTGGAGGATCACCACTCTCTTGCTGTTTCTTATAAAAGAAGTAAGCATTTAAAAATAATTATTTATTTAATTTTACCCATCATTAAGACAGAGACAGACAGAGAGAGAAAGTGAGAAAGCAAGCTGCCTATCCAGGACTGGAACCATAGTTGGCCATGTGGGAGTCAGCAGTTTAACCACAATGCCACCTGCTGGCCCTCAACTCAACATTTTTTAAAAGAAGAATCATTACAAGATTATTTATGTTTCAAATACTTATAATCTTTCGGCAGTTTTCCAGGATTTTTTTTCTTATAGTTGCTTGTAATTTAGCAGGTTCATAGACAAGTTCTTAGAAGCATAATGATTATAATGTTTTTTTTTTTGTCGGTCTCCCTAATTTTAAACTAGCTTCGTCACTTTCTTTTGCTTGTAGTGTTTCTCTGGTCATATATTCTTACTCCCTGACAATCATAAAAGATAAATAATTTAGACCAAGATGAGAATCGCTGAAGAAAAAGAAAAAGAATAGTAAAAATTCAGTAGAGGATCAACATACTTTAATGTTATTATTCAGATTAATTACATCACTGGTATGTTGTTTTAGAAATATTCCATTGCAACTAAATAATCAAGATGTTTATATAATTTGTGATAAGTGTTATAATTCAGTGATATTTCAACTAAAGGTATGGTTTTCCTTGGTGAGAGACAATGAAGAGGAACTATGGGGAGGTAGGATTAATAGTGGACATTGATCAGAATTTAAAGTTAGATTAGTTCATTAATTTCATCAAGAATATTTATGGTATGAGTACGAGTTTTAGGTTTTGGGCCACAACAGCATACTAAATAAAATTCCCTGTACTCACAGAGCTCACATTATACTTTAGGAGAGGTAGGACTGTGGGGAATATGAATAAATAACTTGTGTAATGTTTTCAAGTATAATAAGTGCTGTATAGGAAACAATAAAACAGGGAAAGGAAGTGAGGCATGTTAGGGAAAAAAAGAATCATCTGAATGCAAAATAGGATGGTCAGAGTAAGCCTCACAAAAAAGTGTTGGGAAATATTTAAAGGAGGTGAAAGAGAAAGTCTTGTACATGTCTAGAAGAACTCTTCAGGTGGACGAGACAGTCGATGCAGAATTGCTATGGTGAGGACATGCCTAGTGTGCTCCGGAAACATCCAGGGGGCAATTACGGCTGCATCAGAGTGGTTTCGGTCATGTAGGGCCTTGTCAGCCTCGTGGGTGTGGACTTTTATTCTGAGACGAGTCCATCACAGCTTGGAATCAGAAGTGATATCATCGACAGTCTTAAAAGTGAATTTCCAGCTCTCATGTTGAACATGAAGCGTAGAGAAAGCAAGTTTGTAAGTGGGAAGATCAGTTTTTACACCACTGCAGTGGTGTAGGTGGGAGATGGCAAAGGCATTTACCGGAAGGGCGGTGTGGTGATGGCAGAAAGCGGTCGGATTTTGAGAGTAATTTGAAGTAGAGTCTGTAGCATTTGTCGATGGGTTGAAAATGAATTATGAGGGTAGAGTGAGTCGAGGATGACACCAAGGATTTTGGCCTGAGAAAATGGAAGACGTGACCATCAACGGTGCTGGAGAAGACTGAGGGTAGGATAGGCCTTAAGAGAGAAAGTGTAGTCGTTTTATTTTGTTCAATTTTGGGTATCTTCAGTTTGAGGGGAACTTTTAGGAATCCAAGTAGAGATTTCTAATAGACATTGGCACAGAAGAATCCGAAGTCCAGGGAGAGATCCAGGCTTGACCTATTTGTGTATTAGTTGTGGGTATATACATGGTATTTAAGCCACACCCAGGGAGTGAACACAGATAGCTGCCCAAGGTCTGGCTGCTATCCCCAAAACTTATAAACTATATAATCTGATGCCTATTTCTTACCCATCTTAGGTGATTTATCTGTAACATGGAGATAATATCGTCCTTTAGAATGAGGGGGTTTAATGAGATATGATGCATACAGAACACATGACTCCTCATTGGACTGATTTCATTCTGTTTTTGTAGTTGTTGTTGGTTACCCAGCCTTTAGAGATGTCACTAAAGGGTGCAAAGCAAAACAGGGTAAGCTGGGGCAGCTTCTTCCTCAAGAATTTCAATGTGTAAAATGTTTAACTTAATCCACATTTCTTTTGCTTTATCATTTTCTAAATGACTACCTGTTTCAGTCAATTCAGAAAATATTGCCTTTGTTCACAAAGTTGACCTCTGCCAGACATAATCCTGAGGCTTTGCTTGGGAAGAAAAGAACCATGCAAAATTATACACACAAAACAATGTGCTTATCCCTTACTTGGAATACCATTACAGAGGCAAAGCCAGAGGTGAGGATTGTGTTAGTGATAAACTGGTTGACCCTGGAGGTCTGGGGAAGAAACAGCGCTCTGAGGACAGCTTACGCCAGCTAGACACAGTCTGTCTCCATGGGCAGAGGAGACCCCAACAAGCCAAGGGGCAAAAATTTTCTTGTGTGCCTTCTTCACGTAGAACTGCCGGAAAGAGCATGAAAAGAAACACCAGACTGTTGGATCAGTTTCTCTGAATTCTCCATGAAATGTTTGGAGAGATAGAAGACCATGTCTGCAAAGGAAAAGTTGAAGTTTAAAGATAATGGCAAAAAGCGACAAAGCTCTTTATGATAGGAAGATGAAAAATTACGTTCCTCCCAAAGGCTTTTAAGAAGGGAAAGAAAAAGGATCTCAATGCTCCTAAATGGCCACCATCTGTCTTCTTATTTTGCTCTGTACATCACCCAAAGATCAAAGGACAACAGCCAGGCCTGTCCACTGGGGATACTGAGAGAAACTAAAATAAAAACAAAAATGGGCGAAATGTGGTCCGAACAGTCGCCACAGATAACCATTTGACAGAAAGCAGCTATACTAAAGGGGAAGTGTGAGAAGGTTATCACTGCATACCTTGCCAAGGGCAAAAGGGAAGCAGGAAAGCAGGGCCTTGGGAGGCCAACAGGCTTAAAGAAGAATGAGCCAGAAGATGAGGACGGGAGAGAGGAAGAGGAAGATGAGGAGGAAGATGAAGATGGAGAATAAATGGCTACCCTGAAAGGATGTGTGTGGAGTGCATGTGTGTGTGCTCAGGAAATTGTTTTGCTAAGAATGTGAATTCAAGTGCAGCTCAATATTAGCTTCAGTATAAAAAAGATACAGATGTTTGGATAGCTAGTAAGACTCTTTGTAGAGAAAATACATGATTAAGAATGCAGGTTGTAGCTTTTTGAGGGACTACTACATGCAGTTACATTTTATAGCTTCTGATGTTGGTTGTTCCTTAATATTTAGTGGTTTGACTTGTATATGGTGGCCTAGCATACTTGTAGGAATTGGTATCAATAGTAAATTTTATTTTAGGATAGTGCATTTTGTGTTTTGTTTTCAATTTTGCAATATCATTTTATATATATGTGTGTGTGTGTGTATATATATATATATACACACACACAATCATTACAAAGCATAATGGTGGCAAGACTGGAAATGAGAGGTAGGGAGATAATGCATGCAAATAATAGATGTATACTTTAGAATTCAGTATGGTCAAATGGGCGCTGGCCCAACCCAAGCACAAAGATTTCATCGCTTTAAAGTATACAGTTGAAGTGAATCTAATGCAATTTGGTAAGGTATAAGGAATCACAAGTGGTTTTTGGAGGTCTTTCATAGAAAAAGTTTTTGGAATTTCATATAGAATGAATCTATGTTACCATGGATTGAACTGTAATATTTCACCTATTTTAATTCCACTCTTGTGTTCAATATAGAAATATGCTCTTATAATTGTAAAATTGAAACTTTTTTGATAATATAAATGGGTAAGCTTTGAAATCTAATACTTAGAAATAGTAATTCTGTTATTTGTTTATAGAAAATGACCTGCTGTTTTGGTATTAGTCGTTAATTTGAATGTTCTATGTCAAATTAACGTGCAGCCTCACAGATTACTTTGTGATTTGTATTAGTCATTCATGTCATTGAATTTAAATATTCTATGAAAGCTCAAGAATGCTTATGGCAATAAAAAGTAGTTTGAAATATTTTTTCTGATGATCTTTTTTATTGAAATGGTCTTTTTCCATTTTAAGAACATCACATTAGATAATCATTTAAGAGTTCACAATTAAACTTATTTTAAGAAGTCTTTAATGTGATATTTCAGCTCATGTCTCTGAATAGTCTACTTACACTGAAAAAGAATCCTTTTCTATTTTGCTTAGTTACCTGAATCATGTAAGCATTTTTAATTTCATGGGATCATTTTTTTTCCTTACCAGTATATGGATTTAAATACAGTTACATAATATATGTTAAATACTAAAGTTAATTATTTTGAGTTGTTTAGTTTTATCTTATACACTACATAGAAATATAATAATTATAACTGATTGTTTGCAGCAATGATTTACAATTTCAAAGATGTAATGTTTGGGTCTCTATCAGTTATGTAATTCCTTTGTAACTCATAAATAGCTCTTCTACATGTAACTTGCCTAACAGATATTACAATACAAAATGTGAAGAGAATGCACCACACAAAAATTTAAATTAACTACATTCTTTGATTAAATTTTATGAAATTTTTGGCACTATTTTTAGATTAAGTTTTACTTACAACTTTATATGACTATTGTAATTTTTGTTAAGTAAGAAATACATACTTATTCTATAATAATTAGAAATAAACAATCGAGCTGGTAGGAAAAAAATAAAACTTAGAATTCTATGGTACCAAGATAATTCCATTTATCCCTTTATTCTCTTTCTTTTTTTCTGACTTTCTCTCCTTTTCTCTGAGTCTGTATATGCATATCGTATTTGAAAATGTGTGTGGGTAAAGACCATTTTTTAAAAAAAGATCAGAAAAAAAGTGCAATAATCTATCACAAAGATGGTCTTTTAATATTCTGTCACGTAGTTGTTTCCCATGAGCATACGTAAAATATTAGAAACTGTCATTATTAGTTCATGGTTTCTATACCGTAATTTAACATCTTACTGTTTGATTAAAAAAAATTGTTTCAGGTTCTCTTTTTCTTTTTCTTTTTTTCCCCTCTAAACAATGAACTCCACATGTGCACAATAGATAATTTGAATACTTCCTTAGAGTAAATTCTTCATGTGAAATATTTTGGGTGAGGAGTGTGTACATTTAAAATTGTTTCATATACATTTCTGAAGTGTCTTCCCTGAAGGTTATGGCCAAGGGTAATCCCTCTGGAGGAGCTTTTAGTGCTATCTTCAATAGTGGACATTCCATTCTTACTGATACTGCTAATCTTTAGGTCTGATCCCCTAGGGTGGCAAAACTTTTGATTGCTAATGATGTAAGTCATTTAAAAATATATTTATTTGCCAAGTGAATTCCATATTTGATATCGATCTAGTTTTTCTAATCTGTTGTTTATTCTGAATGTCAACAAAACTATAGATCTCATTTATGGTTTTTCTTGCACTCAAACTTAGAGTCAGTGACACCAAATTATTTATTTATATTTATATATTTAAATATATATATATATATATATATATACACACACACACACACACACACACACACACACACATATTAACCTATGTTTTCTTTAGATAGGTTTATGTGTTGAGGCTTTTCATCATTAAACTTTTATTTCATTCAGAACTTGTTTGTTGTAAGTATAAAGACTCAGATGATAGCATAGTCTCTTTCTACTCTAATTTGAGAAGTATTTTTTACTATGAACAAAATTAATATACCTCTGTGAGGCTTCTGGACTTTCTATTGTTTCACTGATCTATTTATTTGAGGAAAATACTAATTAAAAAATTTATTTTAAATGTGTAACTCTTTTATGCTATCAGTAGTACAAGCCCTTTGGGTTATTCTCTTCCTTTCTTTTTATCTTTATTTGAAATTTTTCCTAAGGGCACCTATGCTTGCCGGAGAGACAGAAAACAGACCGTGAGAAAGCAACCCCTATGGGGAATGATCACAATGTAATCCTGTCACCTCCATTTCTTTGTCCTATTAGGATTTGGGGCATGCATGCACACACTGGCTTAATTCACAAACCAAAGAGTGTCGTACTTGAACCCCGCAGTTGGCCATATGGAATATAGCCACCTTAACTACAAAGCCATGACTGGCTCAAATTCTTCTTTTAAAAAATATTTTCTTACTGGTTTTTCTTGATCTTTTCTTTCTTTTGTTGTTGTTGTTTTGTTTTGCTTTGTTTTGTTCTTTTGAGGGATTTTTACTATAGGGCTATTGTGTTCACTGGAGAGACAGAGACAGAGACAGAAAATGAAAAATCACTCCCACAGGGTTTGGTTACATCACAATCTCTTCTCCTCCATTCTCCTCTCGGGATTTTGGGCACACATGCACACATGCTCAATGTGAGTTCCAAGCCACTGGGTCTGGTACTCAGACGGCAGTGAGCCAGGAGGGGATCCAGCACCTTAACCACTAAGCCACTTGCTGGTCCTGTCTATTTTTTTTCTTTAGGCTGTATCGTAGGAAATTTGTCAAGTTCAAATTAATGTATTTGAAGTTATATTAAATCAATCAAGTATATTTTAAATAATTCTATGCTATTGAATTTGCAGAATTAGAAATCTAGTCTATCATTTTTAAAATGCTTTTTATTCTAGATTTTTTATTTTTACGTAATCTTAAAGTTACAGAAAAATTGCAGAAAGATACCAATATCTATTTGCTCCTAAGCCATCTGCAATATAAGTTCATTGCCCATCTCACCTTCAAATGCTTTATTATGCATTTCTACAATAAGAACATTCAACTTCCTAATTATAATAGTTATCAACATTAGCAAATTGACACTGATATGTTCCTCAGTCTAATTCTCAGACCTTATTCAGTTTTTGCCAAGTATTCCAGCAATGTGTTCGGTAGAAAAAGGACCCAACTTGGAATCTTGCATCGTATTTGGCTGCTCCGTCTCTTGAGCTTGCTCAATCTGGTACCACTTGCAATCTTTCTTTGATTTCTTACCATGGCGCTTTCACAAAAATGGAAAATGATCTGTTGATGATAACATGTATGAGAATATTTTAACTGGACTAATATACAGTGTATTCATGCTGAGAAAATTCATTTTCCATGCTGTAATGATATACAGTGATTGAATATATAAAATAAATTATAAAATATGGGGACCAGGGGACCAGCCGTTAGCGTAATGGCTATGTTGCTGGACTTCCATGTAGTCGACTGTGGTTCGTGTCCCGGACCCGGTGGCTTTAACTTGTGCCGGGTGCATGTGTGTGAGTGCCCAAGATCCCAAGAGGAGAATGGAGGAGAAGGGATTGCGGCATGGCCGTCCCCTCTGGGGTGGGGCATGATTTCCTGCTTTCTGTCTCTGTGTCTCTCTCTGTCTGTCTGGCGAGCTCATGCACCCTATAGCAAAAACCTCTCAAAAACAAAAACAAAAAAATATGGGGACCAGCAGATTACAGGATGGTTACATCACTGGACTCCCACATGGCCCACCACAGTTCGAGTTCTGGACTTGGAAGATTGAAATTCACACCAGGCACATGTGTATGCATGCCCCAAATCCTGAGAGCGGAATAGAGGAGAAGAGATTGTGGTGTGCCATCCCCTTGGGAGTGAGGGGTGATTTATCATTTTCTGTCTTTTTGTCTCTCTGGTAAGCACACATGCCCTATAGGAAAAATCTCTCTCAAAAAATAAATAAAATATAAAACAAATAAAAAGAGCTATAAGTCAGTTTTTCTGTGGTTCCTTAGAAGAGAGTTGACTGATGCTTCTTCATGATGAATCTTTGAAATTAGAGCATGAATCTTTGAAAAAATGATCACAGCAGAGATGCTATGCTCTTCTCTCTGCTCCAGGCAGGTGGCTCTAGGTTAAGGCCTTATCTGCCAGTTTTCTCCCTGAAGGTATTCTTTTCCCCTTTGGAATGAGTAATTGTGTAGGAGGAGAAACCTTAAAACAATGTATTGGATCATCAGGAGAGTCCTGAGGCATTTTTGTAGAAAAGTCATAGAAAAATACACCATGACTTTTTGGACGATCCAGTAGATATTGAATGCCTAGCAAACAGTTAATTCACTCATTGCTTTTTATCTGTGTGTACTCAGAAAATTTTATTTTATTAAATGAGTTACAAAGTATTACCACCCTCTTAATCTTTTAGGCAGAAGTTCTGCCCTCTTTGACCAGTAGGGAGATTTGGGGGGAACCCCATGGCCTTCTGACATGTTCCTCTTGTACCTGGACACCTCCTCGCTCCATGGTGCAGTGAGATGTCCCAGGCCCATCTTGGAAAAATCACCTGTTCCCTACTCATTCGTCCTTCCTCCCCCCTAGTCCCTGGCAACACTGGTCTTTTTACTTTTCTTATGTAACCCCAGAACCAACTGTTTTTTAAAGGAGTTCTGTGCTGCTTTTTACCTCCCAGTCTCCTCTGTATTTCATTTCTCTGGGAAAAACAGTGCTTTTGACCAGGTGGAAAAATCAATGATCTCATGATCGTTTTCTTATCCAATCTAACAAATATATATAATATGCGAAATATCTATTTTACTTGAATGGAGCAAGAAAGTCTGATTTAATCAGTATCTAAGAATGTCTTCATTCTAGTAAATACATTTTGTGTGTGTGTGTGTGTTGATATATAAGTGGATGTTAATTTTCAGAGCAGTTTTAGGTTCACAGTCATATTGAGCGGAAGTCCAAAGATTTCCTATAGCTCCCTGCCCTTGCATACGCGTAGCCTTAGCTGTTATCAATACCCCACGCCGGAGAGCAATTTTTGCTACAGTTGATGAACCAACATGGACACATCACGATCACCGAAGTCCACCTACATTACAGGGCCACGTTGGCAGTGGACATTCTCTGGGTTTGACAAGTTTACAGTAACATCTACACACCATTACAACAGCAGACCGGTTCATTTCACTGCGCTACAAAAACATTCCTCTGTGCTCTTTCTATTCAGACCTCCCTTTCCCCTGATCCCTGGCAATACTGGTCTTTGACGGTCTACAGAGTTTTGCCTTTTCAAAACGTCAAATGTTTGTAATCATACAGTATGTAGCCCTTTTAGATGAGTATCTTTCACTAGTGATATGCATTTAAGTTTCCTCATTTCTTTTCAAGGCTCGATTGCTCATTTCCTTTTAGCACTGAATAATATTCCATTGTCAGGATATAACACAAATGATAGAATATTATTAATGGGTAAATTTATTCATTCGCCTAATGAAGGACATCTTAGTTGCTTCCAAATTTTAGTGACTATGAATAAAGCTGCTGTAGACATCGTTGTTGAATTTTCCGTGTAGATGTAAGTTTTCAGCTCCTTTAGGTAAACATGAAGGAGTGTGATTGCTGGATGGTTCTGTACCTTTGTAAGAAGCTCCCCTGGATCATTGGTGCTCCTACCAGTGGCCAGTTCCTTTACTCCACCTTCTCGTCAGCATTTTGTGTTGTTAGTATTCTGAATGTTGAACATTCACAGATATATAGAGGTATCTCATTATTTTAATTTGCATTCCCCCAATGGTATATAATAGAGAACACTTTTTCCTTCCTTCCTTCCTTCCTTCCTTCCTTCCTTCCTTCCTTCCTTTCTCTCTCTCTCTCTCTCTCTCTCTCTCTCTCTCTCTTTCTTTCTTTTTAGCAAGAGATTTTTGCTATAGGGTGCATAAGTTGTTGGAGAGATAGAAAGGGAGAAATCCCCTCTTTGGAGGATGGCCATGCCACAGTCCTTTTTCATCTTGGGATTTTGAGCACATATGCACACATACCTAGCATGAGTTTCAAGCTGCCAGGTCCGGGACTTGAACCACAGTTGACCATGTGAGAGTCCAGTAACATAATCATTATACATCTGCTGGTCCCTAAGACACCCTTTTCTAAGTTTATTTTCATCTGTATAACTTCTTTGGTGAGTCTTTTAAAGATTGGCCCATTTTTAAATTTGTTGGTTGTTTACTTCTTACAAAGTTTTACAAGTTCTTTCTATATTTTGGAAGACAATCCTTTACCACGTGAGTCCTTTGCAAATATTTTCTCCCAATCTGTGGCTTGTCCATTCAATATATTGACACTGTGTTTTTCTGAGTAGATTTTTTAATTTTGATGAAGCCCAAAATGTTAATTATTTCTTTCATGGATTACATCATTGGTATTGTGTCTAAAATGTCAGTGTCAAATCCAAGGTCATCAATATTGTTTTCCCATGTTGTCTTCTAGGAATCCCTCTTTCCTTTTATAGGAAATGGTATTAGAAGCCAAGATCTGGGTGCTGGTGTCTTTGTTGCTATTGGGGTGTCATTCCTCTCAGGCTTCCTCCACAGAGTTTGAGAATACACAGTCATGCATATTTGCATCTCGTTACATTTGTGTATCTTTCTATCAATTAAAAGCAATGAGTTTACACTTATACTTCAAATTCTAAACAAACACTTCAGAATTCATTCTGGTGTTCTCTTTTTCCATATTTGTACATGTATTTTTAATCTTTTAGTCAGAAACATAGCTTTCATTATTCTTAAGATTCTTACCTATTCGATCAGTTGTAGTCTATGGGACCAATCTCCCATTATTGCCACTTCCCGTTCTCTGTATAGATGTTCTTACCCCCCGTAGCTCTGACAGTTGTCACTGGACTGTTCTCCTTCAGAGGCCCTTCTTCCATCCTGTCTGGGCTCCGACAGCTTATGCCAGGACTTGTCCCATGGGGGACGCCTCCTCACCCAGTGAATCCTCTGGTCCACCCCCGGGTCCCCTCCTGTTCGAAGCCTCTTTTCAACCGGTCAGCTATGGCCCTTTGCTGTGGGCCCCCATGGATTCATACCCTCCCTGAGGTTGCCTCCCTTACTCTCTCTTACCCCGCAACTTATAAAGTAATCAAAAGCATAGCAAAGTAGATTATAATGTTCATATTCTAGTTTCTGGAATAGTACATGAGCCCTTTATAGTGGTGGGTTTTTAAACTTTAACATGTGTATGAATTACGTGGTGGGGGGAAGCTAGGCATCTGCGCTTTGATCAAACACCCCAGGTGATTGTCACTCAGGACCTTATTTAAGAAACACAACTTTGGAGCCAGACTACGTTTATATAAACGTTTCCACTAGTCTGCTTTTGTTCCACCGGCAAGGAGTAGAAGTACCCCTTCCCGTGAGGCTATCCAGAGGGTAGAGGGTACTGCGCGGCTGGAATCAGCTTTGCTCCGTGGAATCTACTCCAGCACAGGCAGTCACTGTGCGCCAGCACTGCAGGGCCGCGAGCAAGGAGTTCTGAGTATTCTCCTCCTTTCTGAGGTTTTTGGTAAAATGATACCATATGGGATAGTCTAGAAAGAGTCGAAAAGCCGGTCTATTTTTAGTAGTTATGGTCTGATTTTCAGAATTTAATAACCTTATTTTTTAAAAGAATTGTTTATTTTATTTTATTTATTCATTCATTTATTTTAATTTGGCCGGAGATACACACACACACACACACACACACACACACACACACACACACACAGAGAGAGAGAGAGAGAAACTGAGAAAGCAAGCCACACCAGGCCCAGTACTCAAACTGTGGTCAGCCATGTGGGAGTATCCAGTGCCTGAAGTTCACCCGACACTTGAAAATATGCCAATGATTGTTTCCATGTAACTAACGCTCCACTTTCTCTGTTGGTCCCACCTTCTGTCACTTTTGAGGACCAGAACTATGAAGCTTGACACCACTCAGGTTCCAAATTTGTGACAGATCCACCAGGACTCACTGGAGTGGCAGTAAATTCTCAGTTTGTTTTCCCTTTAACCATTGAAGTGTTAAAAAAAAAAAGGGGAAAGGGGGTCAGCAGATCATAATGGTTATGTTTCTATTCTATGAGAATATGGCCGACCACGGTTTGAATCCTGGATCTGGAGTCTTAAACCTCACGCTGGGTGAGTGTGCATAAATACCCAAAATCCCAAGAGGAAAATGGAAGAGAAGGGATTGTGGTGTGGCCACCCCCCTACCCCGGGGGATGATTTCTCACTTTCTGTCTCTCTGTCTCTCTCCATGTCTCTGGCAAGTGCACATGCCCTATAGAGAGAGAGAGAGAGAGAGAGAGAGAAACTGAGAAAGCAAGCCACACCAGGCCCAGTACTCAAACTGTGGTCAGCCATGTGGGAGTATCCAGTGCCTGAAGTTCACCCGACACTTGAAAATATGCCAATGATTGTTTCCATGTAACTAACGCTCCACTTTCTCTGTTGGTCCCACCTTCTGTCACTTTTGAGGACCAGAACTATGAAGCTTGACACCACTCAGGTTCCAAATTTGTGACAGATCCACCAGGACTCACTGGAGTGGCAGTAAATTCTCAGTTTGTTTTCCCTTTAACATTGAAGTGTTAAAAAAAAAAGTGGCAATGGGGTCAGCAGATGGCATAATGGTTATGTTTCTATTCTATGAGAATATGGCCGACCACGGTTTGAATCCTGGATCTGGAGTCTTAAACCTCACGCTGGGTGAGTGTGCATAAATACCCAAAATCCCAAGAGGAAAATGGAAGAGAAGGGATTGTGGTGTGGCCACCCCCCTACCCCGGGGGATGATTTCTCACTTTCTGTCTCTCTGTCTCTCTCCATGTCTCTGGCAAGTGCACATGCCCTATAGCAAACATTTCTTAAAAAAAAAAAATGTAGTCGCACAGGCTGTGATGGAAATAGCAGTTCTGTCTCCTGACCATCTCCCATCCCCAGGGCACACTTTCTTGTCCCTTTGAGTCTGTGTTGAACAATTTTAGTACATTTCTCCACATTACTTAAGTACTGTTTTCACAGACTGGCCTAACTCTTCAACTGTGCGTTTTGTGTAAATCTCTCTTTCTCACATTCTTCTTTCTCCTGTCCCCATCCCCTGTCAAAGAAAAGTTGATTTCATTTTTGAAAATTGCTTCCCCCTTTTAAGCTGTTACCTTCACTTTAAATGTATGGTGACTTTAAGTTATAAGGTTTGATCTTCTTTTAATAGGCTAGATCTGTATAAAAAGCTCTTATGTTCACTGAAGCATTATTTTGTGATAGGTTATCATCAGTTCAATGAAAGAAAATCATTTTTAGGGGAAAATGTACAAGTCTATGCCATGCATTTAGTCAAAGAGCAAAGCTAACATAGAATGGAAACACCTGTGCATACCTGACTTTCTGCTCTTCGAAACTATACCCAGAAAAACACTAATTTAAAACAGCAAGAACAAAATCAAATAACATGTAACTGACTTTGTTAGAACAGGTCTAAAATTCTCATTTTTAATCAGTTTATTATATGCTAGTGAACCCAGCACTTGCTGAGAAAAAAAAAAAACAGAATATTTTTTATTCTTTGCTAAGAAGTTAAGAAGCCCCAATATTAAATGGTTGGCATTAAGAGCAAAACAATTTTCACTGTCACCACTCAAGAATGGTAATCAAGAAACTTCTATAATATATGTTCCCAGATTAAAATGATTGCAGCGTGCTTAGAAACTAACAGAAGACTGCTATTCAGTGCTCACTCTCGGTTTGGCCTGCATAGTGGCTGCCATTCATTAACAGGTAATACCTACACTCCAGTGAGACCAAGAACATGTTTTAATAACTGAATTTCCGGCCACTCATGGCCCAGTCCTCATCATTTGAGCATCCCGTACTGTGTGAAGTGAAATGGGGAAAGTTCTGCTTAACTAGCCAGGGGAGCTGCATTCTAAGTATTGGTGTCCAGGGATGCTGCACTGTACTGACGGGACCTCTCCGCGTCGCACCCCACCAGACCGGTGTACTGATCTCTTCTGCCTCATTGGGAGGAGGCCAACATTGCCCTCTGTGAGTTACACCTGCTCAGGCCTCCTTGTCCTCTGGCTTCCTGTTGAAACCCAGCAGATGGAAGTCAATGGCAGAAGCGAGGGCAGGAGGGAGAGTCTAGCTTAGCCCCAAGCCCCATCCGTCCCTGCTCTGGATCACAGTTTCTTCGGCAGTGACGGCCCCTGCCGTGTGGCCCCTCCCGTGTGGCCCCTCGCCCCTCCCTCCAGCTCACACTACACTCCCATGGTTGTTCCTTCTGTCCTTTAGCCAGTAATAAATTCCTTCTGCTGCGACACTCTGCATGCTGCAGTGTTCCTTTGCATTTCTCTTTACTTTGCCTAGATTGAAACGGCATCCTCATTCAAACATTGTCAAGGGGTTCTGTTTCCTGGGTGAGGGACGCATAGCATGATGGCAGTAAGAAGTGTCACATGGCACACCTGACTGTCAGGATTCCACTCTGGGACCCAGCCTCGTGTGCAGGCGGTAGCGTAGTGACCGTGGCTCAGACCTCGCCGAGTGGGCCCGAGACACCTGCCGTGCGCATGTGTCAAGAGCCTCCAATGAGCTGGAGGTCTGGGGCAGGGACGTGGGGAGAGGACACCTGTCGAAGGTGTCTCGCTCTTGCTCTCTGACTCTCTCGCTCTCTCTCTCTGTCTCTCCCTCTCTCCCGTTATCATGAATAAAATAAACCTTCTAACATTTTTAGTTTTTACATTAGAAATAAGGTGAGAAACCTAAGAAAAATTCCCAAGACATAATCTACATGGAAAGCGTCTACTGTCTGAAATGGCCTGCCTGCCACTGCGCAGTCTCCCCTCGCTGTCTCAGAGGCCCAGCTAGCTCTTCATCTGCTGGCATCCCACCACCGTGCTGGTGTGGCCTCCGCTGCTCCACCTGCACGCCACTGGGAGGACTCTCAGAAAATTGGCATCCCACCACCGTGCTGGTGTGGCCTCCACTGCTCCACCTGCACACCACTGGGAGGGCTCTCAGAAAACGTCCAAGAGGGGCGGAGAGAGGACGAGGTGCGCTCTCGCACGGCGGCTAGCTGCCATCAACTGCACTGGGACTTACCCTATGCGTCCGTCTTTCCTGCTGTTGAACTGATGGGTGCGACGTTTCTGATCTGATTCTCTCTGCTCTGACTTGACCCTCCCTTTAGCTGAGTGGACCTGTTTTCCTCCCATTTGGCTACTCCCCATGCTGATCCCCTTAAATCCCCGCAACTACACCAGCAAGCCTTGGGCAGCAGTGACCACCGTCATGCCGCTGTCGCTGTCATGCTCCCATCGCTCCGGGCTTTTCCTGCCCCTTTGCTCTGACCATCCTCACCACCTAGTGCATGTTAGCATGTGCACACACACACGCTCACGCACGTGCATGCACACACACTCATGCACTGTGTGCACACACATACACATATGCACACGTGTGTGCACACACGCACGTGCATGCACACTCTTGCAACACACACACGCTCACGCACGTGCATGCACACTCTTGCGTCTTGATTTGCTGTCCTTGCCTTCCTGCCTTCCCTGTTATCCGCCACCTTTTAACCACTGCCACCAAACTTATGTCATCAACTCTATTTCCCACCAACTGGCAATGTCAGTCTTTTCTTCTTTATATTTGTCTGTAAGCTGAGTTTCCAAATCAGAGCCCCCTACAATGGTGAAGTTTGATATATTACATTTTGTTTTTAACACTGCAGATTTAATGTGAATGGAGGTTAGTCTTGCCTGATTCATTGATCAATATTTGGGGCTTCTAGCAGATGTACATGAATATATTTTTCTCTTGAGAAAATAGGAGTAAGGCTTTGATCATTTGGTTGGTTTTGAGACAAATTTTATTTTAATGTTTTGTTTTTTCTTCCTTTGGTCTGTATTTCCAAATCAAAACCCTTTTTATTTGACAGTGGGATAAAAAGTCTTATATCCTGGATGCATAAACGGTTTTGCAGTAAAGTTTCTATAGCAGAAATCCAATTTCCTGGTTAAGATAGGAGTAGAATTGAAATAAGGTGATGAAAAATTGAGCCTTATACATATTGTTTCTCTTATTAACACTGTACAAGGGAAAAAATGACAGAGATAAAGGAAAGAACTAAATGGGAGAGACTCGCCAACTCTTTCGGCATTTCTGTCTGGACTGTCCCGCTCCTGCGGGCTCATTCATCTCTCTGCAGTCTTTCCTAAGCAGTCTGGAAGAGAACACTGCGTTTCAATGTGGTCCTGCTCTTGCTATCTGCTAATAATGATGAATCATTGAGAAAAGACTTTTACTTTCTTTTGTAAAGTTTTATTTTAAAGTTTAGGGCTGAAGTTGTTAAGAAAGTCAAAGAAAAACTGTAAAAGATTTAGGGAGTATTAAAAATGACTCACGCGTTTTAAAAAGGGACTTTTAAAGAAAGCTTAAGGCATTAGAACGACTTAGTAGGGAGGAAAGACGATGGGACCAGGCGGCTAATAGGCCCTGGGTGCTCCTTTTTCTTTTCTGTCTTGGATGTAAGAAGAGGGGACAGCGGTATCAGGTAGTAAGAAAAGTAAGAAGCATCGTTTCTGTACGGACATTTTTAGAATTCTCTTTTCTGGCTTTTTTCAAAATTAGGCTTATCTGGAATTATTTCTTTGCTAGTTCTCAAATTGCATTCAGTAGAAACAGAATATCAAATACTCACTTCTCTAAGATTTTCTTGGTCCACAAGGTTTGGGAAATGTTGCCTCTTGTGTTCCCTTCTTGTTTGTTAGGGCTGTGTATTGCAGACAGAGGCGCTGAAAATCGCTGGATAGGGAGGAACTTTTTGAAGTGTATTTGATGCTCAGACAACCAAGTTCTTTTGCACAAGGGAAGAATTCTCCCTCCTCACGCATCACCGTCTTCCTTAACACCTGTTTAGGAAGCACTGGTGTATAGGGCTGGAGAATGAGTTTCTAAACCTGCTGAGACTCATTGTTGACTTAAAGATATTAAGAAATGGTTATAAACTTGAAAAATTTAATCCAAGGGATGAATGAGAATTAAATAAGAAATATGAAGGAAACTATACAGAGGAATGTCTTTGAGGTTGAGTCAACACTTTATGATTTTATTTCCATGAAATATGTGTCTCTGGATGGAGAGCACAAGGAAAGATGTGCTCACTCTACATATTTGGAGAAGCTGAGGTTTATTTCATGCAGTTAAAGACACTATCCATTCACCTGCAGAATCATATGGAGACTGTGCACTAAATCTGTTAAACCACCAGGCCATGACATAAATGCTTGGGTAACTTCAGCATTAATCTACATTTAGATTTTGAAATAAACCTGGAGAAATTTTTATTATAGAAAGTCAATATGCATATGAGCCTCTTTAAGTATAAAACCATGACACTTGCACTCAAATTATGTAAAAATATGTGTAAACAGCAATTAACTTAAATTTGGAAAAATGAAAATGTCCTTGTCAGTTGGAAAAATGCCAGCAACATTGAAGCATTTAATTCTGTTGCCTAGTTTTCCCAATGCAATGATTTGAGTATATCATCAATTAATTCAAGATTTAAAAAGTATTAAATATTCTTAAAGCTATAAAGAACTAGAAGAAATTTTTGGATTTATGAAGAGTATTAAGTTATAGTTGTATTTAAATACTTATTTTTTTCTGTAAAATTAGTAATCATAATTCACATAAAATTCTTTGTAAGTTTTTTGTTCAAGGGTTAACTGGGTTTAGTGCTTCCTTTTAATTAAGCAGATTGCACTTTTCTTGTACTTAACCAAAACTAATGGATAGCATTCACATTGTATAATATTTTCTAAGGAAAAGTTATTTGTACAGACTAATTTTTCTAACTGTGCTTCATTAGCATGTAAATGACTTACGTATGTCTCTATTGAAGGGCTTCAGTTTCACTTTAGTTTTTTGAATATGTTTTCAGTAATTATTGAGTCTTAATTTTAGACTGAAAATGACTATAAAGTATAATTTTTAAGATTATGTGAGAGGAGCTTGGTAGGTGACGTGGTGGTTAAGGGTGCTGGGTTCCCACATGACTGGCCACAGTTCGAGTCCCGAACCTCCTAGCTTGCTTTCTCACTTTCCTTCTCTCTCTCTATTTCTGGGCAAGTTGAAAATGATAATGATAAATAAAGTTAAAGGAAATAATTTTTAAAGGATTATATGAGAACTTGAAAATTTAAGTTTTGGAAGGCATTTAATTAATTTTATTAATCAAACTTTTACAAAATTTTATAATAAGCACTGTGGAAGATGATATAACTTCTGATTTTTGAATTTGAGGATATTAATAATCTGTTTATTGTTAATAGTAGTTATAAATCTTTCAAAATTTTTACTTCTGCCTTGTTAATTATAGCATGACTTGGTCAAACAACCAAGATACACGCACACATTATGTATGTGTATGTATCTTTATCTTTATGTAGATATAGCCTTAGGTAAGTCAGCAAATTTCCGTGCTTGCTAAATAAACTATAACTCTATGTAACCAGTTAGAGGGGTTAACAGATAGACTGATGGCAGCTGGTGCCACAAAGAGAACATCCGTATCACCAAACTTCTTGGGGAAGCAGTTCGGTAGGTACTTTAAAGGAGAAATAAGATTTAAAATTGAATGCCAAATTTTAGTTTTTCCCTTTTATAGTATGTATAGTCATAAAAGAATAAATTGATGCACTTCGTGATTAAATTATTAAGTTTTTGGAAAATGTACTTTACTCCCAGTCCTGTTTCACACAGCATTGTCAACTACCATTTCTGTTATCTTGAGATTTTAAAAAAAAAATTGTTTCTATTGGGACCAGCAGACGGTGTAATGTGACATCACTAGACTTGCACATGACTGACCCCAGTTTGAGTCCCTGATCCGGCAGCTTGAACCTCAAGCCAGGTACATGTGTGTGTGTGTGTGCCCAAGATCTCGAGAGGAGAGAGGAGGAAAAGGGATTGCCGTCCCCTCAAGGGATCATTTCTTCCTTTCTGTCTCTCTGTCTGTCTCTGTTTCTCCAGTGGGTGCACATGCCCTATAGCAAAACTTTCTCTCAGAAAAATAATTTAAAAAAAAAGAAAAAAATGTTTCTATTTTCGAAAGCATTTATTGAGAAGGGAGAAAATAGTAAACAATGTATCCTTGTATTTGTAGTGTCAATAATGTTTAGCTTCAAGTGTCTATAGATTATGCGGTTAACTATTAAGAACCATTATATACTCAATTGCCCAGAACAGCACTTTTAAATTTACTTTCAGGCTCGAACTTAGTTTTTAAATTTTCAACCCTTAGAATATTTCATTTTCTTGTTTATAAATTCTTGTTTCTTGAGGAGGAAAAAATTATAAATTTTTACCAGAATTATTATTCTAGATAACAGTTTTATTGTTTTTTTCTCAATAGACAGTACTATTGCAAGTTGAAACTATAACCATTAAATACTGATTATTGTAATTCTATAAAAAACTGAAAGAGATCGAATTCTTTTATGGTAAACAATTTTTAAATAGATCATTTATATTTGCTTATCCTTATTCACTGAGAGCTTGTCATTCTATAAATGACTAGTGAACATACTTCTTGGATAATAAACGAGATACGAGTATATTGATATTTCAGTTTTAGTTTATTTTATATATTTTTTTGCCCTACTTTATTTTTCATAATATCTGTATATAATTGTGATTTGGAAAAATCCACAAAAGTTTCATACATATCCAGCATGGTGGTTAAGGCACTGGATTTCCACATGGCTGGCTGCAGTTCAAGTCCTAGACCTGACTTGAAAACCACCTTAGGTGTGTCTGCATGCGTGGCCAAAGTCCCGAGAGGACAATGGAGAAGGGGTTGTGGTGTGGCCATCCTTGCTGGGGGGCGATTCCTCCCTTTCCCTCTGTCTGTCTCTCTATCTTAGGCAAATACCTGCACTTTTCGGCAAAAACCCAAAATAAAAAAAATTAATGAAAATATTGGCAATATTACTAGATTGAGAAAGATTATAAAAATTTAAGCTCACAGTCTCGTGCATTAAATTCTGACTTACACATTTTTTCATAAAGTTCAATGTGTTTTGAAGGCTGCCATAAAATCTGTTTTATATTTGATATTATGTTGTTTGTCTAGCTACAGCAAGTGTTAGATCTCTGTGGCTGCCTGTACGTGTAACAGGAGAGCAGGTGATGCTTCTCATCAAAATGGATAGGCTCTAATATCCATAAAATGGAAGAGAAAACTGACACTTTGGCTTGAAGGAAATGAGTCACTACTGTCATTCCATGCACATCCGGGGTGCACTGACTCCACCTATACTTCTGCCGTCTCTTCTAATCCGGACAAGTTAACCTTTGCCCGGTCGATTTTTTATTTCAACTGTTACTTTAAGTACACATGTGTAGACAATGGTCTTTCAAAACTAAATATCCTTTCTTCTTGTTACTTTGTAAAAATAAAACTTAAAATCTTCAATGTTCTTTTCTTTAATTGGGTTCCTTGAAGAAAATGGACACTGCTCAAAAGAGGTTAAAATGTGAAATTGCCCTTGCCGTCTTAGTTTATTTTGTATACTCCCTGACCTCAAAGGCTGACTGTTCGCAGCTGCAAGGAAATACTGAGATGATTAGTGTTTTCGAGTATTCATTTATATTTTATAGTGATTTAGCATTGTAGAAAATGTTCTCTTTGGCGTTTTGATCTGTACCTTCAGAAATGGACCATGAAGGGAATTATATATTTAAAAAACCTCACTTGTGCAAAGAACCGTCTTGGTTTTCTCATCTACTGGTACTTTTGATTCATTTAGTATTATAGGAGAATGACCTATCCAAATGTATAGTAGTTAGAGAGTGGTTTAAGCTTTATTCCCGGCTCAGGATAGTTTTATAACAAAGACATGCATGTTTCAAATACAGCAGCAAAACCTGAGACTTGGAGAGACTAGACAGCATGCTCATGACCACACGGTGAGTGGCTGAGCCCTGCCGGTCCTCCGGGCTATTGTCCTTCCCATGTGCTGAGCTCGGTTGTTGTCCTCTGCACGGACACACTGAGGTCTGCAGAGCTGCTGAGTCTGTTGGACAGTCTTCTTCCACAGCAAATGGCTTCAGATTAGGAGGACTTCTGATCACTGTGCGTTTTACAGACCAGCAGTCTTTTTCCCGATTCTTGTTGACCCCAGCTGGGCTTTCTTTAGGCTTGCGTAGGACAGTAGGACAGCTGAGTACTGTTGGACAGTATCAGAAGACAGAGATGTTTGAGAACTCTACATTCATACTAACCAACCTCAGATGGACTGTGAGTAGAACCTGGAAATTCTACAGCCTTTCTCTGGCGTTCTGTTCTGCACAGTGAGGATGCACGAGATTCTCCACCATGGCAGAGATTCGAGCTATGTATCCTTCCTTGTGGTGAGAACAGGTGACCTGTCTTTCTGCTTAGCTAAGAAAATAAAAGCTATCACATATAAATTCCAACAACTTGCTTGCTAGCATTCACATTCAGACCTTCTCATCGCTGCATTAAAATGGAAGTCATATTTGATTTAATATTTATAATATGGAAACTTTAGTCTAGGCACTGTGGATACAGATTTAAACATGCCAAATTAGTTGTCTAGACTAATGGACCTATCATTCTATGGTAGAAGAAGACTATAAACTCATATATAACTACATTAGAGTTCCTCAGAGTCACAGATTGAATGAGACAGAAGAATAGATATTAGATAGATAGATGATAGATAAATAGACAAAATAGAATGTGTGTGTGTGTGTGTGTGTGTGTGTGTGTGGATGGACTTCTATCGTTTGAATCTATCCCATCAAAATGTGTGTGTTGAATAGTAATTGCTATTGTGAAGGTATTAAATGGGTGGAAACCTAATCTGACTATGGTAATAAAAGGTGTGGCATGTGAGAGCTAATTAGGACAGAATCATCGGTGTGATTGATACTGGTGACTTCCTAAGTAAGAGATGAGATGCATGCTCTCGCTCTCTCATCATGTGATGCTCTGAGCCTCCTCAGGACACTGTAGTAAGGCCCCACCAGCAAGAAAGTCCTCTCCTGCTGTGAACCTTCAACGTTGGGCCTCCAGAACCATGAGCTATCTAAAACTGTATTCTTTATGCATTACCCAGTCTGTGGTATTCAGGTATAGCACCAAAAACCAGAATGTGCATGTGTGTGTGTGTCTGTGTGTACTTGTGCACGTGCATGCACGTGTGTATGTGTGCATGCAGTTGTTCACTGGTGTCTGAGGGGGATTGGTTTGGATCTCAAAACCAGCAGATAAAGCAGCATTGCTTTTGCATATCACATAGCATTGTATTTGCATATCACATATACACATCCTCCCATATACTTTAAATTTTTTCTAGATTACTTATAAGTAATCTTAGCATCAAAAATAAGTAGAAAGGAAAATACTTATTAATACATAATATCAGCATTGTTTCTAGGGATCCACTTCTTTCATTCCATAACAATTGGCATGGCCCCCGTACATGTGCTGCTAGTTAAATTCAGGGATGCAGAGCCCGTGGACACACAGGCCGTGTGTGTGTGTGTTTGTGTGTGTGTAGATAAGTAGACAGACAGAAGGAGACTTACAGTTATGGACTCATGCAGTTACGGATGGTCACGGACAGTCCCCGGGGTAGGTCATCTGTAAGCAGGAGACCCAGGAAACCGGAAGTGTTGTTTAATGACCTGAGACCTGGACAGCTGAGGGTATGGACTGCACTCTGGGCCCAAAGTTCCGAGAACCAGGAATGCTGAGGGCAGGAGAGTACTGGTGTTCCCGCTTAATCAGTCAGGCAGGAAGAAAATTCAACCTTCTTCCACCTCTTTGTCCTGTGCAGGCCCTCAGCAGATTGCTGGGAAGGACCATCTGCTTTACTCAGATGCCAGTTCAAATGCTGATCTCTTCTGTAGACATAGGAAACCTACCCGAAAGTAATACTCAGTGGGATATTTGGGCATCCCTTTGTCCAATGAGGTCGATACATCAATTTATCCACCACAACAAGTACATATGAATTTTATTTTTAAAGCTGATAGGTGCCAGGAAGAGAAAGGGGTGATGTAGGACAGTGTGTGGGTGGGGGAAGGCAGCGTGTACTCCAGTGGCGAGGAGAGATGCCCCTTGGGTTAGTGATACAGCATGGTGATAGAGAGCCAGACCACGATCTAAATTCCACCACTCGTCCGGGTAACCTCGGGCAAGTTACTTAGGCTCTCTGTTTCTGAGTTACCTCGTCTGTGAAACAGGAGCCTTAACGGGACCTCCATAACAGGGCTAATGTGATGTGTTTAGAATGGCATCTGGATCACAGAGAGCATTCAGCGATCACAGAGGTCGTCTCTATATCTGCCAAGGTCCCGAAGAGTTCCACTGAAGACAGTTCAGTGAGCAGGCGATTTGCAGAGGTGTGGGCTTAGCTAAGAGAAGCAGCAGGAGACGGAGTCATTCCGGTAGCAGCAACAGTGAGTCTGTTCCTACCCTCAAGGCTGAGGGACAAGGAGAAAGTGATGACATTTCCCAGAAACTGGTGGGAACTGTGGCTGCAGGAGAGAGTGACAGTTCTCCTGTGAAGCTGGACAGACCACCTTCTTTTTTCAGTCCTAACAATCTTACTTTAAAGACGATTCCTTTCTCTTCCGTGTCATTTATCAGATTCTCTCTGCTGGATCCCCTGACAAGAGCGATGGTCATGGTGAAGCTTGGCCATTGTCAGGAAAGTGGCTTGGCATGAGAGAAGCTAGGCAGGGGTGGGTGATGCCCTGACCTCTTCCCGCCCTGTAATCTCCTGGCAGTGCACGTTACCAAGTCACCCACTAGAATTCATGGGAAAGCAAGTCTAACTGGTGTGGCCAGTGGAAGGTGTGCTCCCAAGGCAGAGGAGGACAGCTAGTGTGCTGGGGAGGAGAGTAGGTGATCAGATAGCACCATCAACATCGTTGTCACAGTCATTACTGTGACATTTCACTTGATCTGAGAAGGCAGCCCATTCTGAGACTGGGGGAGTACGCAGTACCAGAAAGAGAGAAGGGCAGGTGTCAGTGCCTGGATGCAAGGTTGCTGCATGTGGTGGTGCAGATTCGTCCCATGTCACTCTTAGGCGCGGTACTCCCAGGCCAGATTCAGCACCGCCACAGTGAACATGAGTGTGATGTGAATAAAATAAGGAAAACTGCAGGAGAGAGTCAACTAGAGAGAGGCGGGGCCCGATTGTCTGGGTTCTTATAAGTGATGCTAAAGGGCTTGAATTTTGTTTTATTGCTTTATTTATTGAGAGAGGTTTGTTTGTTTGTTTATTTATTTATTTATTTATTTATGCTAAAGGGCATGTGTGCTTGCCAGAGAGACAGAGGACAGAGATAGAAAGTGAGAACTCACCCCCACCAGGTGGGATGGCCGTGCCACAGTCCCTTCTCCATTTACCCCTTGGGACTTTGTGCACACATGCACATGCACCTGGTATGAGTTTTAAATGGTTTGGTCCAGGTCTCGAATTATGATTAGCCATGTGGGAGTTCAGTACCTTAACCACTACCTGACCTGCTGCCCCCTTGAATTTTCTTTTATATGTACTAGGAAGGCCCTTGAGGGTTTCAAATGAGGGACAGATTTCATCTGTTGTCTCTGATAAGAGGCAACTTTGGGTAAGAAACCAACCCAAAACTATTATTATAAATACATTTTATGGTGTAACAATAGGCCATTCACAGTCCCATTATAGGGGAGTCTTTATAAAACAGGTTTGGATGAGAGCCAAGTCTTTTTTTTTTTTTTTTTTGAAGGTTGTTGCTATAGGGCGTGTCACCCGAAAGACAGACAGAAACAGAGAGACAGAAAGCAAGAACCCCTCCCCGCCCCCCCACCGCTGCCAGGAGTGATGGCCATGCCACAATCCCTTCTCCTCTTGGGATCTTGGGTACACATGCACAAGTACCTGGTGTGGGTTTAAGCCCCCAGGTCCAGGACTCAAACCACAATCGACTACATAGGAGTCCAGCAACGTAGCCATTATGCCATCTGCTGGTCCTGAATCAAGTCTTAAATAATTTGGAGTAATAGCATCTCTTTGTGTGTCAGATGCATATTTTTATTTTTTTTTTAGGGAATTATAATCAGGAAACTTATTTACAAATCTGTTATCCAGGGTTATTAGGATAGCTTTTATTTAAAACAAAAATATTATGAGAAGCAATTATCTTCATAGCATATGTAGATGAAAGCTGGTAATGCAGAATTTCTTTTTACCGTGATAGTTCTTAAACACACACCCTAAATAACAATTCTTAAAATAAACATTATTAATTAACAGATATTCAGAGAGCTACAGCATAGATGTGTACTGTGGCAACAAGAGATGATTGCAGATCTCAGAGTTGTAAGGTGTGTATTTTATAAATCATGTAGACATTTTTCTGCTTATAATTACTCTTTGGACTTACAGTGTATTTTAGGTATTCCGAGTCATTTGTAAAATATCCCCAAGATTGCTGAGAGCAGACCAAAAGAAAGGAAGAAATAGCATTAAATTAAAAGACGAAGCATGTTTTCTAACTAATACTGCCAGCACGGTCTCCCAGAAAATTTGAGGCTACAGGGAACTTACAGCTTCATTGAGAAGAGCAGACATATATGCAAAGGTAAAAAAATAACTGGAACACTAAAAAGAACCTGTGATTCTTTGTCCTTTTTTTGAACTGGCATCTATGTCTTCTCTAATCATCCAGCTAAGAGTAAACTATGGAAGTGTTGGATGTTGAGATCCAAACGCAACCTCAGAGTTCAGGAACTGAAAGCGTCTTTCTTTTATCATTCAAGGGGTAACTACAGAGTAGAAGAACCAATCAGTAGAATCAGCAATTGGTTGTTTGGAGTTTTTGCACTTGTGTCAGTGGCCAAGAGTTACATGTGGTCCATATTCCAGAATTTTTATTTCTTTAGCCCAAACAAAACTCGGGCCTACAAAGGATGAAGAAATTTCAATTTGATTATAATCTAGTTACCGGTGTCTGTATGTCAGTAAAAGAAAGGTTTGCAGGGAAGAGCAGCCTTCAGCTGCTTCTGATAGCCCACAGCATGAAGCACTGTCTAGGGAATTCTCTTTCCAGACCTAAAGCACAGTTCTGTTCAATTTGCAACAATCTTACAGGGGTGAATTTGACAGAGACCTAGCCTGTTATTCCAGAGACATCTGGACAGTGGCCCACACAAGGATGAATCAGAGAAAAAGACAGGAGTTTGGATAGACAGGAATTTACTCTAGAAATTATTGAGTGGCAGGGAGGTTCATTACAAGCAAGTCAGATACATCTCCCAGTCAACTCCAAGCAATTAACACCTATATGAGCCTTGATGTAAAGAAATCAATCAAACAGATTGAACTGTCTATGCATGGCTGAAACCCTTGATTCTGAATTAAAAGGGTGGTAAAGTACCAGATTCAGTTAGAGCTTTTAGTCAGCACTAGGGGAATTTTACTCTCTAGCCAACCATATGGTTAGCCAATTGTCTTGGGGTAGCAGAGGCTCCTCAGTGCACTAGTTTTCCCCATCCCATTTATTTTTATTTTCATTTTTAAAGTTCTGTCACTAGTCAGGCACTGTGCTGAATGTTCCATAAGCTACATCATTTAATTCTTAAATGGCAAAGATTCTATTAGCATGACCATTGTATAGCATTGACGACTGAGGCTTACCAAGGTACTGTCACCAGTTTGAGCATCACGTGACCGTAGTGCCCTCCTTTCTGCATAGAACCTTTTTATGCAGCAGTAGACTTTCAATACCTGTGTGAATTACAGTGTAATAATAACTTACACATTGGGGCCAGCAGGTGGCATGGTAGTTAAGGTACTGGACACTTCCACATGGCCAGTCACGGTTCGAGTCCTGGACCTGGTGGCTCGCTTGCTTACTTTTCTTCTCTCTCTCTTTCTCTTTGTGTCTTTTTCTGGTCAAACTAAAATAAATGAATGAATAAATAGAATTAATTCTTTAAAAAATAATAACTTAACACATGTAAAGCATTCTTGTTTAAATTTTCAAGTTGGTTTTGGTATGGTTGTATGTCTTTTTCTGGTCAAACTAAAATAAATGAATGAATAAATAGAATTAATTCTTTAAAAAATAATAACTTACACATGTAAAGCATTCCTGTTTAAATTTTCAAGTTGTTTTTGGTGTGGTTGTATAAACACTGTGTTTAGACCAAATGGTTTATTTCTCTTCATGTAAAAAAGAGAGAGAAAAACAGAGAGGAAGAAAGATCCCCTCAACTGGATCTTTGTGCAAATTAAGTGCAGTCCTTCCCTGAGTTCTGCAGCCAGCCAGGATCAGGGGCAGGCCTGTGAGCCAATCAGGCATCCGGAGTTGGAGCTGGGACATGAACCCAGAACCCTTGCACACAGCAGCGCTTCTAGTGCCCACTCCTCTGGGGTCAAAGTTCATATTGTTGAGCCACGGCCAGCAACTCAAAAGAAACTCGACAGTGGTTGCCATGCGATGTGTTCTTTATGCTCTGAAAATATTTTGAAATATTCTGTGAAAAATCTCCTTCATTTGCTTTTCTTCACCCATTTTTCCAAATTTTCTTTACCTATAAAGGCTGAATTTGTGTTACCATTTAGTAGCTGTGGGTGTTTCCCTAGTGCCTCAAATCTTCACCTGCAAAGTGGGGGGTGAGAAAAACATTTATTTCATGGCTTAGATGTGAGAAATAAATCATAAGGCATGTGGAGTTGTGCTTCTCAGGCTGAGTGTGGCAAAGGCCTATTTTCTATCAGTTTTCAACTGTCTACTGATTCTTCTATAAAGTACAAAAATGAATTATGAGAGAAATTAAGTGAAAACATCAAAAGAACATTTAGTTCCTATATTCAGCAATGTCACTATGTCAATTTGCTATAAAAGTTTCTCGAAGCTCACTCTCATTTCTGTTCTGATCTTTTTGCACACTGTTAGCAGATAGTTGGCTTAATTATCTGTTGGCCCTGTTTTAAGTGACTGTTGTAGAAGCCCCTACAATGGTGCCTGGCACATATTAAATGCTCAGCAAATACCTGCATTTCCATTGAAAATCAGCAAAGCACCAATGACCCTCTTAGTTCTCACCCCGGTCTTCACTTTTAACTGTCTTTGTCTTCCAAACCACTCTTCACAGGATTTTCTCCATGAGGTTTTACTACTTCCTGTTTTCCTCAGTGCTTCGTTGCTAATTTATTTTAAATGTTCCTTGAAGTTTAAATCTTGGACTTGAGTCTGTGTCTGTATGCAGTTCCTTCGGCTCTACGTTTCCTTAGAAGGTCCCCTCTTCTCATACCACCTTCTTAGTTTTGTGTAATCACCGTTTTAATAATCCTCTCACTTCAACCCATTGACGTTTCTTTTCTTTTTATTCTTTCTTTCTTTTTTATTAAGAGAGATTTTTGCTATAGGGCACGTGTACTTGCTAGAAAGACAGAGACAGAGACAGAAAGCGAGAAATCAGCCCCCCTCCCCAGAGGGGTTGGTCACGCCACAATCCCTTCTCCTCCATTCTCTTCTTGGGATTTTGGGGATGCACACACACCTGGCATGAGTTTTAAGCCATCAGATCCAGGACTCAAACCACAGTCGACTATGTGGGAGTCCAGCGACCTGACCATTATTCCATCTGCTGATCTCTCTCTCTTTTTTTTTTTTATTATGAAGAATTTCTATCAAGAGTTGATAAATTTTTATTACAGATTAAGTATCTTTAATCTGAAAATCTAACATTTGAAAAGTTCCAAAACTGAAAATGTTTTCAGCAAAGATATCACTTCTGGTGTGGAAAATTTCACACTTGACTTCAATTGATAGGTCACAGTCAAAACAATGTAATATAACAATGCTGCATAAAATTATCTTTATGCTATGCATATGGTGGTTATGAAACATAAATGAATTTTGTATTTAGACTTGGATCCTATTTCCAAACTATTCCATTTTATACATATGCAAATATTACAAAGCCTGGAAAAACCTAAAGTCTGGAGAACTTATCTTCTGAAGCATCTGAGATGGGGGGGGTACTCAAGCTGTACCAAAGAAATTCAAGAAAACGATATTTATTTTATTTTGAGATGTCTCCTAGCTATTCTATTCAAAATTCAGTCTTTCTTTTTAGCTTCCTCTGGTCATCTCCCTTTAATCCCTTATATTTTCTGTTAAGATGGTAACTGTCATTATGGTGACTTATTTTTCTGTAGAGGAAACATGTTTTCCACTTTGCCCAATCCTTCTAGGAGACTTTATTTGCTGAAATCTAGCTCGGAGAAGAAATTTTCCCCATCTTTGGGCTAAAGATCCCTAGAGAATGTTGGAATATTTGTAAGTGGTCTCAACTCTCTAGGTACCTATCAAGCATCGATATTATTACCTGTTCTGAATAATTAAAACTATACTTGTACTAAGAATCGTCTTGTTCAAATACACAAGTAGAGCATTATTCATTATCAATAATTTGAAAACACATCCAAAGCATGCTTATTCCCAGTCACATTCTGAAGTTTTACAGGTGGTATGTTCCCTTCCCTTGAATCCCCCAAATTATCTCCAATTTCTTTTCAGCTCTTTTCTCTACAAATCTATTACTGCTTCAGATGGTGTCATCTCATAATGTTTTGTACAGGGTGCATTCAGTTCTGGATTCCAACCTTAACCAAGATGTCACCACAGCCTAGAATGTTCTCTTGCCACTTGTTTGCCTGTTATGATTACTGCCATCCTCATCTTTGAATTTATTTCTGACTCAAGGACCCTACAGAATTCCTCAGACCCTTTCAACTACATATCTGTGTGTGCCCAGCTTTTCTTCTAGTACTTCAGGCAAAACTACACATCATAGCAGATTGAATACAGAAGCAGATATGCCAATCCTGTGGTCTTACATTAAGCCCAGAATTAAAGATCCTTATAGAAGTATAAAACAATGCAATTCTTCTCATTACATACTTCTGGTTTTGAAAATGTCATTATTCTATACAAAACATATGGTTTATATTGGTATTTAATGAGCTTATAAGTGTTCCTTATTTTTTTTTTTATTATGAAGAATTTCTATCAAGAGTTGATAAATTTTTATTACAGATTAAGTATCTTTAATCTGAAAATCTAACATTTGAAAAGTTCCAAAACTGAAAATGTTTTCAGCAAAGATATCACTTCTGGTGTGGAAAATTTCACACTTGACTTCAATTGATAGGTCACAGTCAAAACAATGTAATATAACAATGCTGCATAAAATTATCTTTATGCTATGCATATGGTGGTTATGAAACATAAATGAATTTTGTATTTAGACTTGGATCCTATTTCCAAACTATTCCATTTTATACATATGCAAATATTACAAAGCCTGGAAAAACCTAAAGTCTGGAGAACTTATCTTCTGAAGCATCTGAGATGGGGGGGGTACTCAAGCTGTACCAAAGAAATTCAAGAAAACGATATTTATTTTATTTTGAGATGTCTCCTAGCTATTCTATTCAAAATTCAGTCTTTCTTTTTAGCTTCCTCTGGTCATCTCCCTTTAATCCCTTATATTTTCTGTTAAGATGGTAACTGTCATTATGGTGACTTATTTTTCTGTAGAGGAAACATGTTTTCCACTTTGCCCAATCCTTCTAGGAGACTTTATTTGCTGAAATCTAGCTCGGAGAAGAAATTTTCCCCATCTTTGGGCTAAAGTTCCCTAGAGAATGTTGGAATATTTGTAAGTGGTCTCAACTCTCTAGGTACCTATCAAGCATCGATATTATTACCTGTTCTGAATAATTAAAACTATACTTGTACTAAGAATCGTCTTGTTCAAATACACAAGTAGAGCATTATTCATTATCAATAATTTGAAAACACATCGAAAGCATGCTTATTCCCAGTCACATTCTGAAGTTTTACAGGTGGTATGTTCCCTTCCCTTGAATCCCCCAAATTATCTCCAATTTCTTTTCAGCTCTTTTCTCTACAAATCTATTACTGCTTCAGATGGTGTCATCTCATAATGTTTTGTACAGGGTGCATTCAGTTCTGGATTCCAACCTTAACCAAGATGTCACCACAGCCTAGAATGTTCTCTTGCCACTTGTTTGCCTGTTATGATTACTGCCATCCTCATCTTTGAATTTATTTCTGACTCAAGGACCCTACAGAATTCCTCAGACCCTTTCAACTACATATCTGTGTGTGCCCAGCTTTTCTTCTAGTACTTCAGGCAAAACTACACATCATAGCAGATTGAATACAGAAGCAGATATGCCAATCCTGTGGTCTTACATTAAGCCCAGAATTAAAGATCCTTATAGAAGTATAAAACAATGCAATTCTTCTCATTACATACTTCTGGTTTTGAAAATGTCATTATTCTATACAAAACATATGGTTTATATTGGTATTTAATGAACTTATAAGTGTTCCTTAAAGATGAATGCATACTCTACATTTTTCAAAATTTAATTTCTGTTACAATAAATACACACAGATATATTCTGAATATAGAAAATTTCTTTAGCACCTTCACTAATTTCTATAGTCTCAAGATGTAGAGAGACCAAAGAGTTTGAGAACTGCTGCCTTAGGCTAATATTAAGGTAACATGGGCAGTTTGTTACTATATGTCTGCCCATTCTTTTTAGCTTCATAACTAATAATAAATACCTGTTACTGAGTGTCTATTGTAGAGAGATGTGCTAAGTCTGTTATCTCTATTCCACAGAGCATCCTGTCAATTAGTTTTCCTTATTCTGATTTTACAGGTGTGGAAACTGGGGCTTAGTAAAATTAAGGGTTTCCCCAAGTTTTTCCAGAAACTAAATGGTAGAATCAGGTAAATGCTTAACTCCAAGTCCCTGGTATTTCATAATATTTGCCACTGTCTCTCCTGATGCCATATTATTTATCACCCCCCCCATGGTTTCAGTTACAATGCTATACACCAGGAATTAATGAACAAAATGATTATTGAGTAGATGTGGACAGCCCATTTTCCAGAAGCTCTTAATGGCAAAGGTTGATCTTCAAATGAACTATGTACCTTTAGAACTATTTCTTTTTCTGAATTATTTTCACTTCTGCATTTCCTCCTGTAGACAGTGGGATATTGGTTTAGCAAATCAATAGGTTTCAAAGACTGAACACAATTTATTTAAGTTCTACTTAAGGTAAGCTTTCTTTCAAAGCTTAATTCTATATTAATTCACCTGTAGATGTTTAACTTGATCTGGAAACATTTCGTAATTCCACTTCCCGATAATATCCTTAGTCATTTTGCCACAGAGGAATTAAGACTTTCAGAGTTATCAGTGCATAATTAAGCTCTGTTCAATTAACTAGCCTGCTGCCATGCCTTGCAGGGTGCTGTGTCCTGTAACTCAGGAAACTGACACAGCGTCACGGGGGATGCTGACTTTTACAGACTGAGCCAACATTTGAAGATGTAATGCTTAGAGAATAATAAACCCAAGTAAATTATCCATTTTATTTATTTCTGAGAACTTTTTGGGGAAAGGAGCTTTGCAAGAAAACTGAATAAATACTTTATACATTACTTGAAGCAACATGTAAAGTTTGGTTGAGGATGAGCTTGAGATACACCCAACCATGGCAGCAGGAGGTTGAGAAAACCCCCACCTACATATAAAACATAGGAGTTACCTGAGAAAGGGAATTTGTAGGAAAGATGATAAATTTCATTTTAGCCAAATATGGCAAAAGGCTAGATTTTTTTTCACAGAAATGTCAAGTAGGCAGTTAGAAATCTTTGAATTTAGATAAAGAACAAGACCAAATTCACAGAAGTGAATGATTTATATTGGAAGTAAGAGATGAAGCATGCACTTTTAAAAATAAAATTATGAAGAAATAAACTCAAAAGAGATGGCTACTCAACTTTGTATAAATCCTATTGCTATATCGCTATCAAATTAATCACCCTCAGACATAGTTAGAGCTTTTTTTTCCTTTTTCCCCAGGACTCGAACCACATTCATCTACTTGGGAGTCCAGCGACATAACCATTATGCCATCTGCTGGTTCCCGTAGTTAGATCTTTTTATGTGAAAACATTATTAAATTTAGATGTGAAAAACTATAGACAATTAAAAAAATAAACTCACAGATGGTAGACAACTTTTGGAAATGCTGTAATAACACCTCACTTATCTAACATCACCAGGGAATGAGCTGTTTCACATAAATGAATTTTTCTAATAAATAAAACTTAAAAATATAAGCACTAGCACTTTTTAATTTTAACAAGTTTATGTGGAAACCTTTCAAAGATAGATTAGAAAAATGTCTTGCCTTCTTTATTTTTATAACATATATTTTGAGTTTAAAAATAATGCGTGATCATTATACAACATTTTGAAAATAGAGACATATAAAGGAGAAAATGCAAAAATCTATTTCTAATCTTATCATGTAGAGATTACCAGTGTTAGCATGTTGTTTTATTTTTCCCACTTTCCTATATATATTTTAAAACTTGACATATTTTTGATCTAGCATATGTTATCAGGTTTATGTGTGAGCATATTCCTACATTATTAAATATTCTTGGAATGCATGATTTTTAATGGCTGCATAATATTTCAGCAAATGGATATTCTAGAATATATACATGTAAGTGTATGTTGTACATTTCTAGTTTAGATTGTTTCAGTTTTTCACAACTGTGGGATGCTACAAAGATCACTTGCAAAGATATCTATGTATCTTATGTCATTTCTAATGATCAATTTCTAGTAGTGGGATCAGTGGGTATAAAGATAGGTTTTCATTATATATATTTTGTGCAGTTGGTCAAATTTTAGTCCAAACTAATCACACCTTGCTTTCAGAAAGATTGTAACAAGTACTACTTGCAGAAGAGATGTGTAAGCGTGCCTCTGTGTTCTTGCCCTTAGCAGGCACTGACATTTTTACCATTGTTTTCAAACAATGCACTACATGTCATAATGATTCAGAGATCATCATGTGTATAAATGAACGAATGTAAGGAAACGCTCCTAGATACCCCATGGTCCATCCTCATCATTAAATAAATACCTGCATGGATCATATTGTGGCTTCACCAGATAGACGTTTGTTTCTCATTCGCATTTCAGCAGGGGTAATGAGGTGTCTGCTCCACACAGTCCTTCAGAGATCCAGGGTGTTCCATCTCTTGCTCCACCATATGTAAAGTCACACACTTCATTTCAAAACTCATTTCTGATCAGTGGTGACCACAGGAAACCTCTAGTAGAGTCACATATCAAGGAGATTTCTATCTGACCAGATACGAAGATGTGCCTGTGATTTATTAGGGGATGTGAGGCTCTCAGCCAATAGCACATGCTCACCTTCGTGTCACCTTCGTGTCCTCAGTAAACACGGGCCACAGTTTCATCACTCTGCTATCTTGGAGCACCGTGAGGGCAGGGCCTAGTTTCATTATCTCGTCTCTCCAGTACTTGACACGGTGTCTAGTACTGAGCTATTGAATAATGATTGAGTTATTGAATAAATATAACCAGATAGTGAGTGTACGTTTTGGTCCATTGCCTGCTTTTCTCATTTATCCACGTGACTGTATATTTTTGCAGCAAATCTCTCTCCCACCACCAGTTGTCCTAATCTTTTTCAAACCTCTATGCCCAAATTAAACATTACTCTTTGTGGGCCTGAAGAAAATCTTCAAGGAAGTAATCTTAGGAATTTTAATAAAATTACCTTCAATGACTACTTGTGTACTTCCTGGTCCATGTTATGTGCTGGATAACCAAGGACATCAAATAAATAAATATGAATGAACGAGATGCAAGTACCCATCACTGTAGGCAGATGGCCTATTACCTAACAAAGTGGGTTGTGCATTATGCTCACATGATGGTTGATCCTTTTCCTCAGCAGTGGTGTTTAGCGTATTTGAACTCAATATTCTCCCATGGTTTGTGTTCTCAAGCTGAATTTTTTTTTTTTTTAATAAAAAGCAACAAAGAGTCCTTAGGCCATCAAGAAGATTCTATCCATTTTGTGACTTTGAAAGTACAGTACAGCTATAATAAGTGAGTCAAATCAATTCAAATACATAATGTAATTGGAAAACTGGAAAAAATGTTTGCTCTAAATGTTATCCACTACAATGAAAGTAAAAGTCAGTGTAAAATGGAGGTTTGTTGTGTATTCTGGAGTTGAAGAGCGGATCTGACTTGGCATAGGACAGTGGTGGAATCTGCTACTTCTGACTACCCTGCTACTGCATTTGTAGTGTTCATCTGACGAGCTTACAGTATCTGTTTTATCCCTGTCCTAAGGTGGCTGGGTTTAGGTGAAATCAAGCAGTCAGAAGAAATTCAAATGTTATCAACACGTATCCACTTTAAATAACATACTATACTCTTGTAAAGTTTTTTTTTTTTAATCATCAAATTTTCTAGTTGTTGCCGGTTTGCATTTCTTTAAATTATCTATTTTTTTTATAATGTATTATTTTTTATCACAGGCAATGCACCTTTAAAATGGTTCCTACAGTCTCACTTCAAAGAAGGTTTGCATTTCTTTAAATTATCTATTTTTTTATAATGTATTATTGTTTATCACAGGCAATGCACCTTTAAAATGATTCCTACAGTCTCACTTCAAAGATAGCAACTTTGTTCATATCCAGCGAGGCTTTGGCTACGCGTAGGCCAGTGGAATGTAGCAGAGCCTCCCAGATTGCCGATTAGCATGTGCACTCCTAGTGACACCGACGATCACCGATCACCTCCTCCTGCCTAATGGTTCCTAGCAATCCGATTGCGTAGGCTGTTGCGTATTTACTTATCCAATTAATGACTGTCATTTCAGAATGCTCCTTGGCTTGTATCACGTATCTCAGCCACCTTTTTTTTTAATTTTTATTTTTTATTATCATCATAATCTTCTTTATATTACATTGGATTACATATAACTTTACAGTGTATTACATTGTTTTTTCAAAAGAGAATGCTGTGCATGTCAGTCAGTACAGAGATATGGCTTATTAACTGTTGATGATGACGTGTATAGTATTCTCAACTGGATTGGTCTGAGAAGTATTTCATGATGGGCAAAGTATTTTTACAAGCAAAATGAGAAATAGCGATTGACTGTTTTAAAAAATAATTAGAATAATAAAAATAGTGATTGGGGAAAACATAGAAAAGATATTGAATGTTGAAGTGGGGAGATTAATGTCTCTCAGCCACCTTTAAAGACTTGGCGCAGTCTCTCCCGGGCGTTCCTAAGGCAGCTGGATGACGACTGGCATTTGGTGATGTCTGGGAACCAGAATTAACTTCTCAGAATGTTATATATACATGCATACATACACGTATGTGTCTATATTTATACATGTATAAATATAACTTTAAAAAAATGCTATCGGGCATGTGTGCTAGTTGGAGAGAGAAGAAACCTGAGGAAGCACTCCCAGAGGGATGGCTGTGCCACAGCCCCTTCCCTTGAATTTTGTTCTCTGGACTGTGGGCATGCAGACACACATTCTCTGAGTGTTTTCCAAGCCCTCAGGTCCAGGGTTTGAACCATATAGTTGGCCATGTGGGATTTAGCCATCTTCACCACCCACACCGAATGGCCCATATTTTCAATTTTTTTTTAAAGTAAACAGTGCAGTGGCTTTTAGTATATTCACAGTGCTGTGCATGTCTGTCTGTAGTTCCCAAACATTTTTATTACTCCTGAGTAAAACTTTAACCCATCAAGCAATTTCTCCCCATGTCCCCTTCCTCCCAGACCCTGACAACAACCAATCTTCATTTTGAGATTTTAAAAACTTTTATTTGAAAATAATTTCAAATTTATGGTAAGTTCCAAAATAAAAGTGAAACAAAGAAGGCCTATATATATTTAACCCAGATTCATCTGTTGTTCACATTTTAGCTCATTTGCCTCTCTACTTCTGTGTACATATATATATAATCACAAGCCCATGTTAATTTTGTATATATAGACACACACACACATTCATATATATAGCTACAGTTTGTGTGTGTGAGAGAGAACGTATGTATGCATTTTTCAGAGCCATTTCAGGGCGGCCCGTAGACCTCTGTGTTGTGTAGACGTGTTCTCTGACTCAGCTTCAGGATGGACTTGCCCTATTCTCATAGCCACCGGGGATCACATCTCACACTCAGATGTGGCTGTGTGTCTCATATACTTACAACTCAACAGTCAATCCTCCTGTATACACTATAACCTCACAGGAGTCTACTTTTCAGGCCATTCAGTGGGCTTCACACCATTTTCAACTTCCTGTCCCTCTTCTGCTGCAATTCTTCCCTTATCTGTCACTGCTGCCATCCTGCTGGGCTGCTTATGATCACCTGTGTGTGCTGCCATGTTTCTGGCAGTTTCTTCTTCCAGACATATCTCTTTCTCTCCTTGTCAAGGTCATCCCTGGCTCAGCTTCCTGACCTCTTTCCTGACCCCGAACACACACAGCACTTGTAGCCCTGAGGCTCGGCACTTGGCTGGGTGAATACTGGGTCTGTCACTTGCTAGCCGTGTGAATTTGAGCCGTCTCCTTGTCTTTTCATTTTTTGCTCATCTGCAAAGTACGAATAGTAAAATACCCACCTCCTATTGCTGTTATAGAATTAAGTAAGTGCATATAGCCATCCATGTAAAACAGCACAGCTGATGACAGGCCAACTGCCATTTTTGCAGGACTCATACTCAATGTATTTTGACTAGTTGTTTATTTATCACTGACCCATGGCAGGTTATGAGCTTCATAATGAAGAAAATCCTTGGCTTTCGTCTTCATATCTCTAGTTTTGCCTTCAGTTGAGAATCCTCTGGAATAATAAATACTGCTAACTCTGCAGGAAATGCCCTTCATTTCAAAGAGTGCATTATGGGAGGAATCAAAATGACATGGCTTAAAGCAAAGGTGAAATCCACACCAATGAGTCTTTATTTAGCTCATAACTGCTGTGTGCTCTATAACGAGCACATAAAAATTCTAATTTTTTTCCTGGGGAAAAAAAGTCAAATGAAAGAATAAATTGTTCTTCAGGGAAACAACAACAACAATACAAGTCTTTCTCCTTTCTCCTTTCCTTCCTTTCTTGAAGGAAGACATTGTGCTTTGGAATATTACTGTTGGCTCAGGTGAGATTCAAGTAAATAAAGATTATTTTCAGAAAATGTTTCTAGTGCATTGAAGGTAGCAGATAGTTGAAGAAGACAGACTAAAAAGAAAGACACCACTTATAATATAAACTCAAAATGAGCCTCTAGTATCTCAGAGTCAAATAGCTCTAAGGATCAGAGTTATCATATGTGCATTAATCTGCTACGGCTGCTGCTACGAAGGGTTACAACCTAGATGGATTAAATGATAGAATATTGTCTCAAAATTCTAGGGTCTGGGGACCAGCAGTTAGTGTAATGGCTATGTCGCTGGACTCCCATGTAGTCAACCACAGTTCGAGTCCAGACCTGGTGGCTTAAACTCACGCCAGGCGCGCGTGTGTGCGTGCCCAAGATCCCGAGAGGAGAATGGAGGAGAAGGGATTGCGGCGTGGCCATTCCCTCTGAGGAGTGATTTCTCGCTTTCTATCTCTCTGTCTGTCTGGCGAGTGCATGCGCCCTATAGCAAAAACCTCTCCAAAAAAAGAAAAGTAAAAAAAAATCTAGGGTCTGGAAATCTGAGATCCAGATATCAGTAGAGATGGTTCCCTCTGAGGAGTGATTTCTCGCTTTCTATCTCTCTGTCTGTCTGGCGAGTGCATGCGCCCTATAGCAAAAACCTCTCCAAAAAAAGAAAAGTAAAAAAAAATCTAGGGTCTGGAAATCTGAGATCCAGATATCAGTAGAGATGGTTCCCTCTGAGGGAGGAAGAATATGCTTTATGTCTCTCTTGCACCTTCTGACAGTTTGCTGAAAATCTTTGGCACTCCCTGAGTGTAGACACATCCATCCATCCTCTGGCTTCGTGTTCACATGACATTCTGTTTGTGTGTGTATGTGTCCAAATTACCACTGTTTATAATGACATGAGTCATACTGTATTGGTAGCCACTCTAGTATGGCTTCATCTTTTTATTTTAAATAATTACACCTTCTCAGTTTAACTAATTACATATGTAATATCCTTTTTCCTAAATACGGTCATATTTTGAGGTGCTAGGGTTTAGGATTCAGTTCATAACAATAAACTTTTTAGAGAACATGTTTAATGTTTATTGAAGGCTGATTATGTGCTTTTGTTCTTCCTTTGTGCCTTTATTAAAAGCGTTTTGATGCTGCCTTTCATAACTTAAGCACTAAGAGGGAACAAACTTTGTTTCTAAACTATGTCTATGATACTTGATATTCTTATGTCACATATCATAGAGAAATTCCTACCCAAATAGGTTCATGATTACTTAGAGATCATGAACCTGAACTTTGCTAAACAGGTAGGTTTGCAGAGTTCAGCAGTGTTGACATTATAAGAAAGTAATGAATCCTAGAAATTTAAATCTGATTATTAAAGGCAGAAATGTTGGGGTTAATATAAAACTCACCAGAGATAAAATATTCAGAGACCCTGTAGAGGCATAGAATTTAGAATTTGGGAAAAATAACTCTCTGAAGAAATAATAAGTATATCCAAAGTAGAAATCACACAGTATTCTCAATTCCCAAACCCAGAGATAGAATGCTTACAGAGAGTAATATAAATTTGAAAATGCTTAGCTTTTGACTGTGTCCAGTGGTAATAGCTTTTAAAATTTAAACATAAACTATAGACCTATATCTCTAATGAATATAGATGCAAAAATTCTCAACAAGATACTTGCTAACCATATTTAACAGCATTTAAAAAGTATTTTCATCATGACCAGGTAGGTTTATTTCAGGGGTGCAAGGGTGGTTCAACATATACAAAACCATAAATGTAATAGACCATATTATTGACAGAAAGAAAGATAAAAACCACATGACAATTTTAATCGATGCAGAAAAAGTATTTGACAAAATACAACATTCCTTTATGATTAAGAATCTCAGTAAAATCGGCATAGAAGAATCATTTCTCAGCATAATAAAAGTCACCTATGAAAAACCTGTTGCTGTTATCATACTGAATGGGGAAGAGCTGAAAGCTTTTCCACTAAAAACTAGTACAAGATACTATTCAATTACTACTGGAGATCCTAGCTAATGTGATCAGACAAGAGAATCAAATAAAAGGCATTCCACTAGGGAAACAAGAGTTGAAATTATGGGAAAGAAGAGTTGAAATTATCTCTGTTTGCAGATGACATGATTGTATACATAGAAGACCCAATAGAACCCATGAAAAAACTTCTTGAAGTAGTAAATTCATGCAGTAAAGTGGCAGGATGCAAAATTAATTTACAAAAATCTATAGCATTTCTATATACAAACAACATGCAGACAGAAACAGAACTGAAGAAAGTAATCCCATTTACCATAGCTACAAGAAGTATAAGATACCTAGAAATAAAACTGACCAAGGAAGTCAAAGACTTCTATAAGGAAAACTATGAAAATCTTAAAAAGGAAATCAAAAAGGACACAAAAAAGTGGAAGGACATCCCATGTTCCAGGATTGGGAGAATTAATATAATAAAAATGACAATCCTACCCAAATTAATCTAAATATTTAATGCAATCCCTATAAAATTACAAAAACATTCTTCAGAGATCAAGAAAAGACAATCATAGAATTTTTCTGGAATCATAAAAGACCGTGTATTACCAAAGTTATCCTGCACAAGAAGAGTGGAGTGGGTGGCATCTCATTTCTTGACCCCAAAATACATCACAAAGCTGTGATAATCAAAACACCATGGCATTGGCACAAAAACAGACATGAGGACCAATGGAACAAAGTAGAGACCCCAGAAATAAACCCCAAAACACACAGCCAACTGATCTTTGACAAAGGGTACCAGTCAATCTGGTGGGAAAAGGAAAATCTCTTTAGCAAATGGTGCTGGAAATACTGGGTATCCACCTGCATAAAATGAATCTGAACCTCTCTACCTGTCACCATTAACAAAAATCAACTCAAAGTGGATCAAAGATCTAAACCTAGAACCACAAACTATTAAACTACTTGTGGAAAACACTGGGGAAACTCTGGGAGACATTGAGGTAGGCAAAAACTTCTTAAGAAAGGCCGCAAGGCACAGGCAATAATACTCAAAAGAGACAAGTGGGATTACAACTGATTATGAAATTTCTCCACAACAAAGGACTCAGTAATTAGTTTGAATCAACAACCCTCAAAATGGGAGAGAATTTGTGTTAACTATACCTCAGATAAGGGACCAATAACCAGAATACACAGGGAACTCAAGCAGTTTATCCAGAAGAAAATGATTAACCCAATTAAAAGATGGAAAAATGAGCCAAATGAACAGTTTATAAGGAAGACATATGAACAGCCAAAAAGCATATGAAAAAATGCTCAAATCCCTCTCCATAAAGGCGATGCAGATCAAAACCTCAATGAGCTACCACCTAACTCCAATTAGAATGGCAAAGAGTAAAAAATAACTAAAATGATAAGTGCTAGAGGGGATGTGGTGAAAGGGGAACTCTCCTACATTGTTGGTAGGAATGTAAATTGGTCCAGCCACTGTGGAGAACAATATTGAGATTCTCAGAGACCTTTGAATAGAACTACCATACAATCCAGCAATTCCACTCCTGGGTATCTATCCAAAGGACAGAAGAATGCTCAGTCGGAAAAGCACTTGTACAACTATATTGTAGCATTAGTCATGATTGCTAAGACATGGAACCAATCCAAATGTCCACAAACAGATTAATGCATTGAAAAAGTGTGAAACATTTACTCCATGGAATACTACTCAGCCATGAAAAACAACAAGGTCCTGACATTTGATAGCATTTTTTCATATGGAAGATTTGTGCTGAGTAAAGCAAGTTAGGTTATGAAAAAGAGGCATTGTATATCTCCACTTAATGTAAACCGAGTGTCTGACTCTATGGTAGAGACTGAAAGACTGGAGGACATAAAAGCATTGAAAATTGTTATGGACATTAGAGACAAAGTGGAAGGAGAGTGTAGGAAAGGAAATTTGGGGAAAAAATAGAAAGGTAAGACATTCGTCAGACACAGATATGGTTTATTACCTGTTGAAGATGATGTGTATAGTATTTCTACTGGGCTGGACTGAGGTGTATAAAGAGACTGGGTAAAGACTCTTTATAATCTAAGTGATGTATAGTGATTGAATGTATAAATAATATCAGTAACAAATAAAAAATTAACCATTAATATATTCTACTTGATCTCTTTCTTTCTTGTTCTATTTTTTTGTTTTCTCTGCCCTGAAAATATCCTATCTTTTCTATTATTTCATTCATATTTATGATGCTTTTATCAATGATTGCATTGTTTTACCTTCTTAAATCTTCCCCCTTACAGAAAGTTTAAATGTGAGCCATAAAGGAAATTATGTTCCTTGTCTATAAGGGATATTTTGAGAGTAAAAGCTACAGAGTTGGAGATTATTTTGAAGAATTAAAATGGGAATAGTTTTACTTATCAAATTATATTTGAGTTAATCTTGAAAAAAATCACAGCATCTAGCATTGTGCCCTAAATAGAAGAAAATTATTAATATTACCAGACCCCTCAGCCTTATTAAAATTATTCCTTACTCGATACTTTTGATTAAAAATTAATACTTTTTTCCTTTTATTATTATTAATAAATGAATTTTTTTTACCTTGAGTAGGAAGACATAAAAGTTAAGATAAAAATACTTGACAAGTTTAATTACTGTAATGATAACATCTGGTTCTTCATATTTTTCAATCATCAATCTCAAAAAACCAAATCTGTTGTTTATATCGCATAAGGTATTTTTGTTTGACTCTAAGTCTTTGACCCCCATGTTTTCTTCTGTCCTCTTCGTAAGCTCTAGGTGTGATGAGTCTCACATCATGAATAATTAAATTATGTTGCCTTGCAAATTCTATCACTCAGTATTATAGAATTTGTATTTATATCATATAAGATAAATATACTAAGTTACCAAATCTGTCAATTGTACATGAAGCTCTTTTCCCAAGTATGAAGTTGGGAACCAGCAGTTAGCGTAATTGCTATGTTGCTGGACTCCCACGTAGTCGACCGCGGTTCGTGTCCCAGACCCGGTGGCTTAAAACTCACGCTGGGCGCGTGTGCATGCGTGCCCAAGATCCCGAGAGGAGAATGGAGGAGAAGGGATTACGGCGTGACCATCCCCCCTGGGGGGTGATTTCTCGCTTTCTGTCTCTATGTCTCTCTCTGTCTGGCGAGCGCACGCGCCCTACAGTGAAAATCTCTCTCAAAAAAAAAAAAAAAAAAAGCTCTTTTCCCAAGTATGAAGTTGGTTTTTGTGTAAAAAAGAATGAAAATCCTTTACAGACAAAATGTCAGAAAGCACACATCAGGAATCCATGAAATGTCCATTATCCTCTTGAAACTTTAATATCAAAATTTCATGTAAAAATGTAAACGTTATACCTCTTAATTTATAAATTCAAGCTATTTTTACAAAGTAAAAGAACTATAGAAAATATCTTGATAATTGCCAAATATTAAGACTCTGAACTGTCCCAGTAGGAACAGCTGGCCTTTTCTACAGTAATGACAACCTCAAAGATGACATTATTTTCTCTGTACCTATGGACTGTTGGCTATTGGGTTACATGTAAGAATTCATTCCCTGCCGTGGACAGTGAGAACAAATGCTCCAAGTCCTGACTTGCAGAGAAGACATTTAGAAAAAACTCAGCTGTCTCTTCTTAAACCTTCAAATATGGGACTTGAATTCTAGGGGAAAAACTATATGTACATTAAACTTTATTGACGTAATTGCCACCCAAGCAGTCTGCGTCTTGAACACTGCGCCTCTCAGATAGTGACAGCTCAGTCTGTTTCAGGAAGTCTTCCTGTCATCCTCCCCATCCACAATTGTCTGTTTATAAATGGAAATACTTTATAATGAAATGGTAGACTTGTTTTTTTGCATGGGGCAATAATTCCTAGTCTCTTTTGAAGTGTGCATTCACTATTTAGTCTCCAAAGGTGCGTTCTTAAATGAGCTTCTCTGCTCCTTTATTGCTGGTCAGGAGGACAAGCCTGCAGTGTGCTCTACAGCTGCTGGGATGCCGTGCCCTTTAATGAGGTGGCAGCTTTCCTACCTCTGACAATTAAGAATGTTGGTCTCGGGGACCAGCAGTTAGCGTAATGGCTATGTCGCTGGACTCCCACTTAGTTGACCATGGTTCGTGTCCCGGACGCGGTGGCTTAAACTCACACCGGGCTCGTGTGTGCGCCTGCCCAAGATCCCAAGAGGAGAATGGAGGAGAAGGGATTGCGGCATGGCCATCCCCCCTGGGGGGGTGATTTCTCACTTTCTGTCTCTCTGTCTCTCTCTGTCTGTCTCGCAAGTGCATGCGCCCTATAGCAAAAACCTCTCCAAAAAAAAAGAACGTTGGTCTCTGTTGTACTCTGGCACAGGCTGCCTCTCCCTTATCAAATTTCTCATAGTAGGTATAGACGGAGTACCACTGTTATCCTCAACCTAGAGAAAACTGAAGGAAAATGAATTAGCCTCGGGCAGCTCTCAGCCGAATTTATAGTACGGGTGCTAGGTCATTCTGTTTCTTTTCCTCCTCCTCTTCCTCTTCTTCCTGTTCTTGTTTTCTTTTTATCTTCTCCTTCTGAAGTTTCTTTTTATGTGAGAGTCTTAAAGTCAGCAGGTTAGTATATGGCCTGGTGGCTAAGGAAGCTGGATCCTTCATGGCTGAGAGCATGATTCTGGTCCCAGAACGGCAGCTTGAAAAACTCGCTTGTTGATGTACAGAACTTTGTGCCCAAAATCCAGACAGGAGGAAGAAATAGAGGAGAAGAGACTGCTGCTTGTCTCATGGGGATGCTTTCTCACTTTCCCTGCCTGCCCCCTCTCTCTGTCTTTTTCTAGGGAGTGCATGTGCTTTTGACAAAATTAAAAGCAAAATAAAACGAAAATACTTTCAACTAGCATGAGGTAAGATCTTCAATACTTCATAAAGTAATTGTCCATTTATAAACAAAACAAATGGAATCAACATATAGCTCTGGAATTCACACATTGGAAAAGGGCTACTTATTTTGTGGAATGATGCATCATCCTAAAAAACAAATAAACCAAAAAAATTCTTTTTTTTTTTTTTTTTTTTACATTTTTGCTATAGGGTGTGTGCACTCACCAGAGAGACAGAGAGAGACAGAAAGAGAGAAATCATCTCCCGGGGGAATGGCCACACTGCAGTCGCTTCTCATTCTCCTTTTGGGATCTTGGGCATGCATGCAGAGGCCCGGCATGAGTTTTAAGCCATCGGGCCTGGGATTCAAACCACGGTCAAGTAAGTCTAGCAACATAACCATTACACCACCTGCTGGTCTCCTCTAATTCATTTTTTTAAAAAATATTTATATCTGTAAATATGTATATACACACATACAAAGTATTGGTCTAACACACAAATATACAGCATTTAATGAAATATTAAAATACTTGTGAGAACAGAAGAACCTGAATAGCACTTAACTTAGCTGAGGCTCTTCTGACCTACAGATGGGGTTACGCTCATGTACCAGTTCTCGCTGTTCTCCTTGTTTGCTTTTAGCATAAAATATACGTATTATTTATTATACGTTGTTATAAAATGCCACAAGTTATGCATAAAAATTAGGATTCTGATACTATCATCTAAATATAGATTTTATGTTAGCTTAAATGCAGCATCAAATTTACTGAAATAAATTTGTACATTGGTTAACAGACTTTCACATAGAAAACAATGTAATTACTTTTATAAATTAATTTACAATCTGTTGCTTCTATATGATAACGTTTGTGAAATATATAGTTGCTATGACATGTCATTGCAATGGCTTTAGTGCTCTATTTGGTATAAATAATAACATATTACATGTGTATGAGGTTTTAAATATTTTCCTCAACCATTCTTTTGTTCATTATTTAGTAAAAGCCCTCGTGTAAAACCACCATAAACAATCCCCGTATCTATCTATGCATGCGCGTAGGTGTGGTCATTGTTTAGCATCTGATTACTCAGTTGTTTTATATGCTCTCAAACATGTAGACCTGTTTATTACTATAGCACTCTCAAATCTCCAGTAGTCTGTAGGAACTGCAATCAACTTGTCAAGAGATAAACCATCTTATGTGGTTTGCTAACTTTTGCTTAGTACTCTCCTTATTAGAGCAGACCTTTCTTGGAGCCAGTATCACATCTTAGCCACCACTGGCTCTTTACATAATGACTGATACATAGGGGAGTTCAACAAACATTTGTCACATGAGTTAATGAATGATTTACTCAATAAACAGCAATTACTACTACTCATTCTTCAAGTGTATGTTTTATCTTTTTTGACTGATAAGATTTATACAAGTTTTGAAAGCGATATAAATAATTCTTGCATTGGAAACAGTTTTTAAAAGAAAACAACTGCTAACAGCTGTTAAAAAAAATCAGTTAATTGGTTCTGTTTATTAACTAAACCAGCGCTACGCTTTAAGAGAAGTTGTTTTCAGTTAGCTAATGGGATGGGAGGAAGGAAGGGAGCCATTTTCTTCTCTGAGAAATTAGAGTCTACAGGTATTATGATATTTTATCACTGTAGTTTTCTGCCTCCAGTGTCTTATAAATATTGATTTCTTGAGAGCAGAGTGAGAATTACCTAAGGAGAAGGCCAAGAAGACAACTAAAACCCCATGTGGCTGGAAGGCAGAATTCAACTCAAGTAAGTGGTGCTTCCCTTTGGCCAGCAGAGAGCAGCCTGAGCAGGGCCTCTGTCCTCCAGGGAGGGTGCTAATGCATGGTCTCCAGGGGAGTATTAGCAACAAGTCCAAACATTTAATGACCTCCATAAACACTTTTATTAACCTATAAGGGAGAAAGTTTCAGATAAATTTAATATTTTCAGTTTTTAGAACTTAAAAAGAGCAGGAGGTAACTATCATACATGCATAATTATCAATCTATCTGCCATCTATTTGAAATTTCTCTCTCCCTTTCTCTCTCTTTCTAAATGTGTGTGTGTGTGTGCATGCTCATGAGCATTCCTGTTAAGGTTGGGTTATATGTTTTAGGAATAACAAAGTATGAGTTGAGGCCTGGAGTCATAAAAGGATATGGAGAGCCCGCCATTGGTGTGGTGGTTAAAGTGACTGGATCCGACATGGTCAACTTTGTGGTTCAAGTCCCGGACTGGTGGCTTGAAAAACACGCTGGGCACATGTGCTTGCATGCCCAAAATCCCGAGAAGAGAGGTGGAGGAGAGGGGGTTGCAGGGTGGCAGATTTGTCACTTTCTGTGTGTCTCTCTTTGGTCAGTGCATATGCCCTATAGTGATGACAATAATAATAGTGCAGTGAAAGAGAAGTTGTGAAGAGTGAGAAACACTTGGGGACTTCCAGGTGATGTTAATTTCCACCTGTCATGGAAGAGAACTAGAAAGGAGGCTGACCTGGACACGCAGAGATGGACACACTGAAGGGGGATTATTATATGGCGTTGAAAACACGAGGATTGTTTCAGAGGGACTGGGGAATGTTCTCGTGCTGCCATGCAGTGTTTGTGTGAGACTGGGCATTCCCTACTCTCTGACCATATATTTTTTCCCCTTTTTCATTTGTACAAATAAAACGTGCAAAAGTATATAGATATCATTGCTGAGCACCAACTAGCTATTACGTTATGGATTCAAAGGCTCAGAATCAGATGAAGGCCATTTCGGTGATAAGGAGACAAATACCTGACTTGCTTATTGGAAAAGAAATGAAGACTGGGTTTCCATTTGACATTAATATGTTTCATGGAACACAAAATGTAAAATAAACCAACGCTCACTTTCCCTTCTCCCGTTTTAAAATATATTAAAGAAGAACCTGCTGTGTCAGTGACGCTCTGCACCCTCGTGCTCAGGCTTGAATAAGCCGGAGGAGAACACAGGAGGAGTTACCATGGAGTCTGGATAGACACCAAGACAGATTTACAGCTGTTACTCTATGTATCTCATCACATAATTACCCAGTCAAGGATACCAACAGGATTTAGTGTGATTAAGTTCATAGTAAATGTAGTCAGTTTTCTAATTCATCAATAGGAAATCTCTAGATAATTTGGGTAGGTTACAGTTCTTGCTTTTAAATTATTTCACTTAATTAGTCAATTACTTATCTAGGTCTCTAAGTTCTTTGGATAAATGTTACTCAAATTGAGTAACTATGGGAAAGGGTCAATCCTCAGTCCCTTCTCCTCCATGTCTCCTTCCTCTCGGGGTTGTGGGCATGCACACATGTGCCCAGTGTGTTTTTCAAGCCTCTGAGTCCTACCACCCCAACAGTATGGATGGCCATGTGGGGTCCAGCTGCCTTAACCTCCCCATCACCCTCTGGCCCTCATATAACCTTTATTGAGGACCATAATCCTTTGCATAATCCCATATTTATTCTCCAAATCAAGTTTATGAATATAACATTTCATATTGATGTCTTGTCATATATTAAATGTTTTTTTTGCTAGGTACTTTGAGAATTGCAGTATTTCTTATCTTAAGTAACGTGGCCCCGCCTCAGTGGCACGGGTGGCAGGCGCCCCTAGATGATACCGGAACCACTTGAAAGGTCTGAGTTCAGATTCTGGGTTGATCTGAACATGCTCTGCAGGACCCCAGTGGCTGGCTGGATAGTGACTGGAGGCCGGATCATGACATGGAGAAAGCTTGTTGAGTGGACCCTCCTTTTGTCTCTTATGAATGAGCTTTAAAAAATGAATTCTTAAAATAATGTGGTGATTGTACTTATTTTCTTAAGGAAACTGTTAAGGTAGCTACTTAGATATAAAATTGTCCAACTGAAAAGTATATAAAGATTTTTAGGGGTCTTCGAAAGATGTTACCAAATTGCTCTCCAGGAATACTGTGATGACAGTATGCACTGTCACCAACAGTGCGAACGTACCCATCTTAACATGTATTTATTAAGGAGCATGAAGATTTTAATGAAAAATATTTGACACTTTTATAAGTGACACAAGTACATTTTGCTGGTGCTTTCATGTTCATTTCTCTGATATTATCAGATGAAACTTTTCTATGTTGCTTAGTCTTTTTTTTTTGGAGAGGTTTGTGCTATAGGGCACATGCGCTTGCCAGAAAGACAGAGAGAGACAGAGAGACAGAAAGTGAGAAATCACCTCCTAGGAGGATGGCCATGCTGCTATCCCATCTCCTCTTGGGATGTTGGGCACACACGCACACGTGCCCGGTGTGAGTTTAAGCCAGCGGGTCTGGGACTTGAACCATGGTCGGCCACTTGCAAGTCCAGCAACATAGCCATTACGCTAATTGCTGGTCCCTGTTGGTTAGTCATTTGTGTTTCTTTTATGAATTGCTGAGACCTTGTATTGCTTATCTTTCTTATTAATTTACGCATAAGGGAATTTATTTTTCAAATCCCACTCTAGTCTCCCTAGGTTGTCATTGAACTCCCAATTTTGTTTGTGATGACATCGGGTGATATTTCACTTGTATGTAATCAAATCAAGTGGTCCATCATGTATTTTTCAAAATTTTGATGGCTTATATGGGAACATCTTCCTCAAGCTAAGACACAGTAATCTATATATATATTTTAGTACTTTTTATTCATTTTTCATACTAAACCTAAACACACCTGAATATCTTTTTGGAAATGTTTATTTTATTTATTTTTTTCTGAGAGAAATAGAGAGATCAACCTGAACTGGATCTCACCAGGCTACGATCTTCACCCAGCCTCCCGATTTGCTAGGATCACAGAAGCACAGGTGTCCTGGCATGTTCAGGTGAACCCAAGATCCGAACCCAGGCTCCCCACGTGGCTTCAGTGTCATATGGTGGTACCCTACCATCTGCACCACTGCTACGGGACCCCAGATTTCTCTTTCATGTAATGTGTGAGGAGTGGCTTGACACTTTTCTAAAGTACTTTTGAAATTACTAATTTATCACGCATTATAAATTTTCAGCATACTCGATTGTTTTCCCACATGAATCTGTCTCTTCTAGTTCCGGTGCTCTTAAATTTGTATGTTCACTCTCTGACATCATCTCCACAGCTCTAATCCGCTATCAAAATTTTCTGGATAGGTTTTCTTGCCCAACTGAATTACAAGGACATTTCTCTAATTTCTCAATATTTCACATAAAGATTTATATTTTGAAATTGGTTAAATCTCTTCGTCTTTTGAATGTGACCTATTGATTTTCAAGTGTTTTTCACGGAGGCTAATTTAGACAGAGTGGTGAGGGAGAGTCACTGTGAGGTGATGCCCTTTGGACAGACAGGCATGAGGGAAGTGAGGGAGAGACACAGACCTAGATGGCATGTGAAGGAAGTCATCTAGTCAGAGCTAGGCTAAGGACATGGTGAGACCTGCTAGCAACACTAATGTGCTGTGCACTTAAAACTAAAGGTGGACAATGCCTTTAATTATTTGGTCATTGCAACACAGCATCTTAGATTACTACAGATTTGAAAGAAAGTTAAAGAACAAATCTCATCTGATACTTTCTTTCACTTGTAGGAATGGGTCACTCAGAATTTCAGTGTGTTCTGATTCCTTTTATCAGCAGTAGAATTCAAAGAAGAAACAAATCATTCATTCCCTCTTTGGTGTTTACGCTGCTAAACCTCCCACCCTCCAGTAATTGATTCTGCAGTGGCCCCGTGCTAAGAGGTACAGAGCACCTACGATGCTGATATTCTTGCTAAAAAGTCCCCTAACCCCTGAGCACATCCTTCTGATGTCATGATGTCTGCATCTCTAAAAAATATACTCTAGTCTTCACAATATAGTTTCCAAAAACAGTTTTAAAAGAGGTTGCAGTTTCCATGTCAGAATAGAGTCTTGATTGTACTTATATTTGTAATACTCACATTTCATCACAGTCTTTTCTATTAATATGGAAAAGGTCTTCTGATCTTTGATGATTTGATGAAAGGTTTTGATGAAGATTTCTTGAAGGGCAAAGTAGTGTGATGTTACTGTTATAGTTTAGGTTGGAAATTAATAAAATCAACTGGGAGGGGCCAGCAGAGGGCCTGTTGGTTAAGACACTGGACTCCCAAGTGACCAACCATGGCTCAAGTCCCGGACCTGGTGGCTGGCTTTCTCATTCTCCCTCTCTCTGTGTCTCTCTCTTTAAGAGAGAGAAATTAAAGAATAATTATAATAAATAAAATTAAATAAATAATTATTTTTAAAAAATCAATGGGAAAAGTCACAAAATTCATCTATTTAATGTCATTAATTCCATATCACAATTCTAAATGAGAGGATAATAAATGTTATCATTAGCAAATATCATAATGATTACATTTAATTTTTATTTATTTACTTTTTAGGCTATTTCTTTCATGAGACAGAGAGAGAGGGGAAAGAGAAATTTAGTTTTTAAGTGAGAAAATAAAGAATCTATAGACTGTTAAAAACAAGGTTAATGACTTTGAATTTTTACATGTGGATACATCTATTTAAAATTTGTAAGCCTTGAGAAATGATAACACCTGAAGAAAAAACCGTTTCCCGATATGTGGTCAGACTCACTGGCATAGAATAGAAGAGGCTTCGAAGATCATTCTGTCCAATAGCAAAGTGTGGAAACTGAAGATAGGTGGGCTGTCTTGGTCCACACCTCTAAGGACCAGCAGTGTCCTGTGCCATCCCTCCACTGCTGTTACGGTTCCTGGTGAGCTGTGTAAGTGAACAGGGTGATGTGTACAAATGCCCATTTTCTATTGTATTCAACACTACACCACATGTCCCAATTTATAACACAATCAGTAGTACATGAGAGCTCTTCTTTCTCCCAGTCCTTACTGCCTGAGTTTTTGCCAGTCTTGTTCATAGTGAAGTTAAGCAACCTGCTGAATGAATGAACTTCTGCCTTCTGTTTCTACCTCCTCTCCCCATTAGAACTTATTTCTCATTCATTTGCAGGAATGTGTGTATTTGTTGTATAAGGGTGATGATGTGCATATGTGCGCACAAGAGACAAGGACGGAGAGGGAGCGAGGACAGAGAACGTCCCTCTCCACAGGGTCTTGAAAAGTTCATGCTCTATTTCCTCAGCCCTCCAGCTCCTAGGCCTCATGGGGACCCGCATGGTACATACCTGGTGAGTTGTCAACCTGAGGTTCCAGACCCATGGCTGGCCATGTGGCTTCCAGCCCTGCAGGGCACTTGGGTTATTGCTATGCCATAGAGGCTCCCCCAGGAGATGTATTGTTTTGTGCAAATATTTTGTTTATTACCCTTTAGGGAATATGTGTTACACATGAGCTCATCCGCTCTGTAGATTATTTTGCAGCTTTACATTTTTTTCTTCAAGCATTTTCATCTATTTTTTAAAAATTAATGTTTCCTTTATAGATTGGATCTTTTGCATTTTAACAAACAGCTGAGAAATCTTTAAAAGAAAATTCACAACAAATCCATTCCTCTCCCCAAGATTAAAAATTTTTTTTTCCTAAAACTTTGCAGTTTGAATTTTACATACAGAGAGTCAATTTATTTGGATGCAATTTTGTTGTTCATTGTAATTTAAGAATATTTGTGTCTTTCTCAGTATATGTAGTCAAATACCTCATCACCAGTGCTCCCTAAGTGATACTGTCTCCCTCGCTTTTTACATTCTCTAAATATACATAAGCTTAACGTCCTTTGTTTTAGTAGGCCTATTGTCTATTCTCATGGTATTATATTATTTAATTTACTTTACTTGTTATAATGCATGTTATCCATACAGTCTATCTCACCTTTATTCCCCCTTCATAATTGTTTATTTTTACTTTCTCTTCTATTCAATTCCAAAACCAATTTTCCATGTCCAACACAAATACACAAAAATGTTGAGAATTTGTTAAAAAAAATGTATCAGGCTTGAAACATTTGTTTTGCAGTCTCTAGCTTTTTTTCATTGCTGTTATAAATGATGTTTTTAATACTGTACATTTCCAGATAGAAACAAAACATTTTTATATACTATATTGTATGTAGCAAGATTTTCTTAATATTAATTATATAGGTAAAGAAGATCTGCAAATACAGTTTCTTTTCAAACCTTTTCTTTTTTCCTCACAACTATTCTAAGAAATGCCATATTTCTTTCCTGGTTTAATTCCTTTTTAAAGTTTTGTTTTAATGGATGTTTTAATCTCCCAATAATCTAGCTAGGCACCTCTGTGTAAGTAATGTTGAATCATGCTGGTGATGGTATCTTCATTTAGCTTTTAACTTAAAAACAATTCTTGTAATGCGAGCATCTATTTCGAAATGAGATTGTCAAAGAGGTTTGTGGTGCGTGCGTGCACACACACCCACACACACCCACACACACAGCTCAGATTCTTAGATCATAATGATCAGTCTAGGGATTTGGAGCAGAAACTGGAGGAAAGCTCTCCTAGAGCTTGTTAGTTAGTGCCCTTCTATTTTTTGTCCCTCCACAAGCACAGCTCTGTCTCATCCAGGTTTACTTTTTGGTACCTGAACTAGAACTCTGAGTCACTGCAGCTCTTAGAACAGATAGGATTTAGCTCAAGGCAATGACAGGGTAGAAGCAAGAGCGCAATTCTAATTTCTTTTTTCTTTTTTTTCTTTTTTTACTATTTTTATGCTCTGAAACTCCTGGCTCACTGTCTCCTGCTCAAGATGCATAGCTGAACAAAACGGTTCTCTTCAGCTCTGAAGTTTCTGTTTTCTCAATTTCTTCCCCCCAAATCAAATTTTGCCTTATTTATACTCTTTCCTGTAACTAGTATGCTTCATTAACTTCTCTTCAAATTGAATTTTCTTTCTTCTAATGATTTCAAATTATAACTTCTCTTCAAATTGAATTTTCTTTCTTCCAATGATTTCAAATTGAAATATTAAAAAAAAACTGCAGTTTTTTTTGTTTTTTTTTTATTTATTTTTTTCATTTCATTTTCTTCCATACATTCAATCACATTATTATTTGTCTTACAAAATGGATATTTCAACAGGTGAACATTTCTCCCTAGTACTGTTGATGAAACTGCAAAATATCTTTAACAGATAATACCACACCTCTTTGTGCCATTAATGCTTTGCCTCCCTGTCCCTCCCCCAAATGTCCTTTCTCAGACCCTCCTCTTTCACACACACTATATCTGGTATTTACATCTATATACTGCGTTTCTATATCCTTTAGACAATTAGTTTCAGTCATAGAGTGCAGACACTTGGTATATATTAAGTGGGGACATACAATGCCTCTCCTTCATAGCATGGCTTGCTCCACTCAGCAGTAAGTCTTCCATATTCATCCACTTCCTGTCAAAAGCCAGGGTTTTGTTGTTTTTTATGGATGAATAGTATTCCATTGAGTATATGTGCCACAGTTTTTCTAACCATTCATCAGTTCGTGGGCATTTGGTTTGTTTCCATGACTTTGCAATTGTGAAAAGTGCCACGATAAACAACAACTAAGTTTAGTTCATCCTTTTCTAACCTTTTTATTCTTCTGATAAATGCATTTAAGATTATGAATATTCCCCTAAGTACTGCCATAGATGTATTCCACAAAATATGTTAGCATTCTCAGCATCGTTTCAGTTGTATATATTTACGCATTTCCTTTATGTATTTTTTAGGATCCATGAATTATTTAAAGGTGTATTTTTAAATGTTCAAGTCATGATATGAGGACTTAGGGGTTAAATTTTTGTTATTTTTTTCCAATTTTGTTGTAATACAGTTTGTATGAATTAATTTTTTGTTCTTTCTGAAGACTTGCTCTGTGGTCAGTACTGCAGATGTTCTAGGTGTTTGAAATAATACCCACTTGCTCATTGTTCTGGCTAGAGTTCTATGTTTATGAAAGACAAATGTTTGCCTTTTCCAAATTTTGAGTCCTAGTACTGCTTTTCTTTCTTTCATCTGTCATCTAATAGGATACCTATGCTAAAATTGTCAAATTCAATTTTTACTTTTGTCCTTTTCTCCTTGTAGTTCTCTGAAATTGTTTGTATATCTTACAACAGTATTGTTGGGAACATACAGTCGGAGTATTATTAAATCTTCCTAGTGAACTGTTCTTTTTACTACTATGTAACTATACATTTATCTAATATTTCCTTTTGCTGTAAAGTATTTGGACTGAAATCAGGGAAACTACATCAGTTGCCTTTCTGAGCCTTTGCCCAATTTCTCTTTCTTCATTTCTTTCTTTCATACTTTCTCTGCCATTAAATTTTTATTCTTTTTAAAATAGCACACAACTGTCATTTTAAGTTATATTTTAAGTTTCTGTATCTGAACTGAGTAATTTAATTAGTATATATTCATTGTTGCTACTGAACTATTAAGTTTTTTTTATCTTATCATATGTTCATAATTACTAGCTTTTGATTTATTTTGTCATTTGGATTTTTTCAAGTTTTGAGAAAAATTTTTCCTGCCTTCTGTTTGATAACATTTTCTTGGTTCTACTTTGTATGGTGTACATTTTATTTTTATTTTAACTACTACACTTTTTAGCATTCTTACTTGCCAAAAACATGTCTAACATTAAATAAATATATCTTCTTTTATAACAATATAATAATCATGAGATTATTTCATTCTCATCACTATCCTGCTTCATCATTTTATGTACTATTGTTCCCATTTGTTTCAATTTGTTTTAGGATTTAATTTTTCTCTTGCTTTTCTTTGTTTATTTATGGTTTCACATTTATACCAGAGGGTATGTAGCCTCACCAGAGAGAGAGAAGAGACCCACCCAGTGGTCTATCACTCCACAATCCCTTCCCCTCCATTTCTCCACCTTTCTGGATTTGGGGCACACACTAGTGTGGCATGTTTTTCAAGCCACTGGGGCTTGGATTTAAACCATGAAGTCAGTCATATAGGATCTGACTCCATTAACCATTAGGTTATGGGACCAGCTCTCATCTTGTTTTTAAATAAACCTGAATTAAACTACTGTGTGAGGAGGTAGCCAGTGACATGTTGATTAAAGCACTGGACTCCCACATGGCCGACCATGATTTGAGTCCCAGTGGCTTGAAAATCATGCTGGCACATCCATGCATGCCCAGAATCCTGAGAGGAGAATTCAGAAAAAGGGATTACAGCATGATTTCTCACTTTCCCTCTCTTTCTGTTTCTCTCCAGTAAGCGCACATGCACTGTGGCAGAAACCAAAACAAACTCTACTATGTACTATTTACCATCAAAAGTTTTTTAGATATGCATACATATTTTCCCTATCTTTCGCAGTCATTATTTTTCACAGCTTCCTTCTAGATTGAATTCCATTTGTGCAAAGTATGTCCTTATATCATTTTATCTTTTTTTTAAAATAGAATCTGTGAGTAGTACACTTTTGACTATGTCTATCTGAAAATTTCTTTATTTCACTCTTACTTTGAATTATATTTTAAGTGAGTATAGACTTTTTTTTTTTTTTGGGGGGGTTTTTTGCTATAGGGGCGGG
>NW_006159935.1:1728974-1775169 GCF_000334495.1 Tupaia belangeri chinensis | reverse complement strand
TGGAGAGATTTTTCACTGTAGGGCGCGTGCGCTCGCCAGACAGAGAGAGAGAGACATAGAGACAGAAAGCGAGAAATCACCCCCCAGGGGGGATGGTCATGCCGCAATCCCTTCTCCTCCATTCTCCTCTCGGGATCTTGGGCACGCACGCACACGCGCCCGGCGTGTGTTTTAAGCCACCGGGTCTGGGACACGAACCGCGGTCGACTACGTGGGAGTCCAGCGACATAGCCATTACGCTAACTGCTGGTTCCCCTAGTGAGTATAGACTTTTAAATAGCATTATTTTAGAGGCAGAACAACTTGAATGTACATATATTCCATTGTATTCTGGTGTCTATTATTGCTGTTGAAAAATCTGTTGTCATCCCAAAGTAATCTTTCTTATTTCTGGCTCTTCTTTTGTCCATTTCTCTCTCTCAGATGTGCTGTGTTTATCTTATGGTATGTTGATGTTTTATTTCTATTTATTTTACTTGAGATTCCTTCTGAATCTGAACATTAACATATTTAATCTATCATGGAAAAAGTCTTAGTCACTGCTGCTTTCAAAAATTTTTTTCCTTAGAGTTTCTCCATTTTTCTCCTCTGGAACTCCTATTAAGTAACTTTCAGCTTTTTTTTTTTTTTTCCATTTTAACCTCTTTATTTTTCTGCATCTTTCCTGTGCAAATTTTTTTTTTAACTTTCACTTCACTAATATCTTTTCAACTACACCTATTTTGAGCTTTCACTTTAAAGACCTGCTTTCCAGCCTGATCTTGTTCACACTTCTCTTAGCCTTCTTTTCCTGCCTACATTAAGTATAATTTTCCTGGACTTAATTTCTGCTCAGTTTCTAATTGTGTTTGTCTTAGGTTTCAGTTACCTTTCATTTATTTGGCATTCCAATACTTGTGTCTCTAGAATGATTCTTTGGGTCTACTTTGATATCTTAAGTATCTTCCAAGATCATCATCTCCTTTCAGGTCACTGTTTTACTACTTACTGAAGTCAGTTTTAGGAGTTGTGCCAAACTGCTGTTAATGTCACTGAGTAACAACCATGACCAAATCACATTCATTCTACTACTAAGTATAACCCCTCTCTCATTCCACATTACCTTAGCTCTTGTCACTTATCACTCAATCCTTATTTTCTCATCGCTGAAAAGGAGGTAAATTAGTGCAGAACGAACAGGATCTGAAGCAAGGAGGACTGGGTTTAGTCTACATTCTCTGACTTGCTGTGTATAATTTCTCCAAGCCGCAGTTCTTCTCATGAAATTCCAGGATAATAACATTCTCATCAAAGAGTTGATGGAAGCATCAAAAACAAAACAAAACAAAATAAAAAAAACCCCACCACACTGAAAGTGTTCATTGCAAAGTGCTCATTGCAATCAAGGTCTGTCATATGGTAGGTGTCAAAGAGTGTTAACTTGTATTACTCTTAGAAATGGGTCTCCCTGCATCTGCATTCAACAATACCTCCATGTAAGGTAGAGTTGACACATAATCATTCATGAGCCTAAGCAGTGAATGTGCACCCTCTTAGATATGGTGCAGATATTAGATATTATGCCTAGGGAACTAGGCATAATAATTGGTACATGCACAATACTGCCAGCTTGATGTACACTTCTCTTGAGTCACTCAAGCAGCACTTGAATACAGAGAGAGACAAAGTTATAAATGATGGTGTTTGTTACCTTAGGATTTTCTGTATGGTTGGAGATATTCTAGGCAAGATTAACATTAGTGTGCATATATGTGGTTCCTGTTTCTATTAAAATGAATTAAATTATAAGAGATTAGGATATAATAATTATTTAGTCATAATTACATAGTAAAAAGAGTATAATTGACAAGGGACAATATTTTAAAAATCAGAATCCAAGTACAATAGTTTGCTGAATCAGAAGGCCAGTGGAAAAGTAGGGTAGGTTAAAAGGACATTAAAGAAGGAAAAAGGAACTGATAACCTTTGATTATGTTATTTGCCCTGAATTATTAAAGAACATAATAGATAGCATGAATAAATTTTGCCAATGCAACCCTTTGCTTTAGGCTTAAAATTTGGAATACTGATGTTCTAATATGGCAAATATGAGTAGCTGCCTAGGCGCCCTGGTTTAAGAAATTTTCTGGATCTCTGAGCTTATCTTCCAACTTTAGGTCATTGTCAGTGGTCTTTGAGACATTTTATTATTATATATCCATAAATATTTCTTGAGTAGTAAAAAAAATGAGAGCTCTCCTTATTGAGTTTATATTGCATGCCATACTTTGAAAGTTTTACTTATAGTAAATTTCATTTATTCCTCAATATATGCCTGTGGGTATTATCAACCTCTTTTTACAAATGAAGAAATTGAAGTTCAGCAGCATTAAATATCATGCCCCAGGTCACACAGCTGTTGAGTCACTTGTCTGAGAATTCAATCCAGCGTGTTTATGAGGTATGAACCACAGTCTCTGCCTCCTGGATATGTGCCACATTTTGCCTAGTAGTGAGGATTCATTTTTCCATGCTCCCTGGTCCAGAGGATATAAAATGGCATCATTGCAGCATCTAATAACAAACTGCAATCTGTGTTAATGGCTGAAGCTGCTAATAAAAATGGGCATGAGTTACCCAACAAGTTCAGTGCATCAGCTTGTCTGCTGCAAATACATTTGGAGTGAGTGATGTAAATAAGTTAATGTATGTATATAATAATATTATAATAGCTAATATTTAAGTGCTTACTATGTGCTAGGCAAAACTCCAAGTGCTTTAAATGCATAAACTCTTTTGATGCTAATAACAGCCATGAAAAAATTGTACTCTAATTACTCATATTTTACAGATGAGAAAATTGAGACAAAAGAGACCAAATATTTTGTCTACGTTCACACAACTAGTATGTGGAAAACTGAGATTAAAATTCAACTAGTGAATTGCAGAATGTAGAAAATCACTATTTGAGGAAACAAAAACAGATAAAAAGATTAAAAACATGTGTAACTAATGATTTATATACAGGTAATCCTTGAACATTGTGAGTTTGAACTGCAAGAATCCCCTTACACACAGATGTTTTTCAAGAAATATATTGGAAAATACAGTACAGGATTGTAAATGTATTTTCTCTTCATTATGATCTTTTTTATTTTCCTCTCCTTCCTTCTTTTTCTCCTTTCTTTCTTTCTTTCCTTCCTTCTTTCTTTTTTCCTCTTCCTTCTTTCTTTTTCTCTCTTTTTTCTCTTCCTTCCTTCCTCCTTTTCCTCTTTCCTCTCTCCTACCTCTCTCTCTCTTTCTTACTTTCTTTCAATTGCCAGAGGGTCTGTATGCTTTCCCAGAGAGAGACAGTGAGGGAGAGAAAGAGAGACGGAGAAAGCACCTCTCAATGGGGTATAGTCATACCTGAATTCCTTCTCCTCCATTTCTCCACTCTGTAGGGATCTGGGACATTCACACATGCACACTCAGTGTGTTCTGCGAGCTGCCAGGATTGAGATTCAAATCATGGTCAGCCATGTGGGATCTGAGTCCTTTAACCACTACACTATGGGGCAGACTCCCTTATACTTTTCTCTAACTTACTATATTGTAAGAATATAGTATATAGTACGTGTAACATACAAAGTATGTGTTAGGAAGCTCTTTATGTTACCAAGAAGACTTCCAGCTAACAGTAGGCTATCAGTGGTGACATTTTTAGACAGTCCAAAGTTACATACAGATGTTCAAGTGTGTGTGTGGAGGGGTATTAGTGTCCCTAAACGTCCTGTTGTTCAACAGATGTATATATGTATATACAAAGTATTTTCTCATAGCTTATATTCTTATTTTTTAAACTTGTTTTTGAAAATTTCTAAAGATGTATAGAAACTAAAAGTAAACCAGAATAAACTCCCATATGACTGTCTCTGGATCCAACAATGATGCCATTTTGCTACATCAAAAATGGTTGATTTTTCCATAAAATGGTGCATAATCCAAACTTCTCTATTTGGTTCCTTGCCATTTCCTTTATGTTGCTTACTCTTCTTCTGTGTTTCCAGTTACTCTGGACCCTTCACTGTGCTTGCTGTTGGTACTTAAGTGTGTGCGCATGCTTAGTTCTAAGTAAAATCACCATTTTGGTCTGTATTTAGTGGCATGTCATTGTGGTTTTAATTTAAATTTATCTCCTGACGTGACATTGAACAGTTTCTCTTGTACATGCTCATTGGTTAGCTACATAACTTACTTAGTGATTTTTCTTCTTTCTGTCTTTTTCCCCCCCCAGGTGTTCTGCTCATTTGTTTTATTGATTGTCTTTTTATTACTCAACTGTAGGCATCCTCAACATATCCTGCATACTAATCCTTGGACAGAGATATGTTTCACATTCCTGTTTATTTTCCTAATGATGTTAATAACGTAGATATTATTTATCAGTTTTTTCCTCTTTTGGCTTGTTTTATGTGACCTGCCTAAGAACTTCATTACTTTCAAACTAGACAGCCATTCCATGTTTTTCTTTAACAGCTTCCTATGTTTGGTTTTATGTTTAAATGTACAATTTGAATTATTATGTTTGATATGAAGTAAGGGCTGAGAGTCTTGTTTTACATATGAATGTACAGTTATTCTAGCACCATTTTTTGAGGAGATTTTCCTTTTCTCATTTGATCCCTTTTGCGTTGTGCCACATATCAGATGACTAAATAAATGAGAATTTACTTCTGGGCTTACTGTTCTGTTTTAGTGATGAATTGTCAAATCTTATGCCAGTACCATATATAGTCTTGACTATGATAGCAGTATACTAACTCTTGAAGTCAGGTAGTATAAATCTTTGTTCTTTTTGTACTAAATTGGTATGACCATTTTAAATGCTTTGCGGTTCAATAGTTTCTGTAAGTAATTTGTCATTTTTTACAAAATAGTTGCTAGGATTATCATTAAATTTTGTTGAACCTTGTGCAATTTAAGGAGCATCGTCATATTAATAGTCATATCTTCCAATTCAGGAGCACATTTTAATATTGTGTTTATGTCTTCTTTAATTTCTCTCACTGGTGTTTGACTCTTTTTGGCTTACACGTTTTACACATCTTTGGCTAACTTTGTTTCTAAATATTTTATGGTTGTTGATGTTATTTGAAATGTAATTATTTTTTAAATTTCAAATTACAACTGATTCCTTTTGGTATATGAAAATACATTTAATTTTTTATATATTATATAATTTAACATTTAAAAATTACTTGTTAATTCTAATAATTTTGTAGATTTCATTGAATATTCCACATAGATTTCATATATTCTGAAAAAATATTTTTACTTCCTTCTTTATGATATTTTATAATTCTTTTTCTCTTGTCTTATCACCATGGGTATGGCCTCTAGTACTAAAGTACTGAATAGAAGTTGTGAGAATACATATTACTATCTTTCTTGTGATTTTTAGGGAAAAACTGTTCACTACTAAGTTTGCTATGAACTGTGGCAATTTTTGGCATCCTTATCAGATTGTGGATGCTTTCTTCTTTTCCTAAATTGCTGAGAAATTTTTTTTAAATCACTTTTATTGAGATGTAAATTATAAACAACAAAATATACCATTTTAAAATCATACTACCATAGGCAAGATACAGAATATTAAACTATCTCCAGATTTGCCCTGTGCCCCATGCCAGTAAATTCCCGACTCCACCTTGGACACTGCATTTATCCTTATAGATTGGTATTTCCTAGAAGACATGATTTTTCCTATCATAGGAATCTTTCTTTTGATTTTTGATTTTTATTATCATCATAATCTTCTTTATATTACATTGGATTACATATAACTTTACAGTGTACTACATTGCTTTTTCAAAAGGGAATGCCATGCATGTCAGTCAATACAGAGACATTAATCTCTCCGGTTCATCATTCAATATCTTTTCTATGTTTTTCCCAATCATTATTATTATTATTCTAATTATTTTTTAAAAACAGTCAATCACTATTGCTCATTTTGCTTGTAAAAAGACTTTACCCATCATGAAATACTTCTCAGACCAATCCAGTTGAGGATACTATACATGTCATCGTCAACAGGTAATAAGCCATATCTATTTCTCACTAACGTCCTGCTTCTCTTTTTGTTCTCTTGCTATCTTTCTCTATCCTCTTCTCTTCACCCCCCCACCCCATTCCACACTGTCCTATTCTCATTAAGTACCTTCACTGCTTTTATGACCTACAATTTTTCGCTCTCTACCGGAGTGTGGATATTTGGTATATATTTAGTGGATACATACAATATCTTTCTTTCATAGCCTGGCTTACTTCACTCAGCAATAGGTCCTCCATATCTGACCACTTTCTATCAAATGCCAGGGTCTTGTTATTTTTTATGGCTGAGTAGTATTCTGTAGAGTATATATACCACACTTTTCCAATCCATTCATCGGTTTATGGACATTTAGGTTGGTTCCATGTCTTGGCAATTGTGAATAATGCTGCAATAAACATTGATGTGCAAGCACTTTTCTGACTGAGCGTTCTCCGCTGCTTTGGGTAGACACCCAGAAGTGGGATTGCTGGATCAAATGGTAGTTCTATTTGTAGATCTTTGAGGAACCTCCATATTGTTCTCCACAGTGGTTGAACTAGTTTACATTCCCACCAACAGTGTAGGAGGGTTCCCTTTTCACCACATCCCCGCCAACACTTATCACTTTTTATATTCTTAATCTTTGCCATTCTGACAGGGGTTAGGTGGTATCTCATTGTGGTTTTTATCTGCATCTCCCTTATGATGAGGGATGTTGAGCATTTCCTCATATGCTTTTTGGCTGTTCGTATGTCTTCCTTAGAGAGACTTTTGTTCAGCTCACTTTCCCATCTTTTAATCGGGTTAATCATTTTTTTTCGCATAAGGCACTTGAGTTCCCTATGTATTCTCGTTATCAGTCCCTTGTCTGAGGCATATTTAACAAAAATATTTTCCCATTCTGAGGGTTGTCGGTTCACACTTGTTACTGTGTCCTTTGCTGTGCAGAAACTTCTTAGTCTAATATAGTCCCACTTGTCTATTTTAGGGATTATTGCCTGTGCTTTGGGAGTCTTATTTAAGAAGTCTTTGCCTACTCCAATGTCTCCCAGAGTTTCCCCAGCATTTTCCACAAGTAGTTTTATTGTCTGAGGTCTTAGGTTCAGATCTTTGATCCATTTTGAGTTGACTGTTGTTAATGGTGAAAGATGGGGGTTCAGTTTCATCTTTCTGCAGGTGGATACCCAGTTTTTCCAGCACCATTTACTAAAGAGGTTTTCCTTTTCCCAATGGATTGACTGATATCCTTTGTCAAAGATCAGTTGGCTATAAGCTTTGGGAGTTATTTCTGGGGTCTCTATTCTCTTCCATTGGTCCACATGTCTGTTTTTATGCCAATACCATGCTGTTTTGATGACCACAGCTTTATAGTATATCTTGGGATCAGGGAGTGATATGCCTCCTACTCCATTCTTCTTACGCAGGATTGCTTTTGCAATACGAGGTCTTTTATGGTTCCAGACAAATTCTATAATTGTCTTTTCTAGATCTCTGAAGAATATCTCTGGTATTTTGATTGGAATTGCATTAAACATGTAGATTAATTTGGGTAGAATTGCCATTTTGATTATGTTAATTCTACCAATCCAGGAGCATGGGATGTCCTTCCACTTTTTTATGTCACTTTCAATGTCTTTTTTAAGATTCTCGTAGTTTTCTTTATAAAGGTCTTTGACTTTCTTAGTTAGGTTTATCCCTAGATATCTTATACATCTTGTGGCTACGGTGAAAGGGATTCCTTTCTTCAGCTCTGCTTCATTCAACTTGTTGTTCATAAATAGAAATGCTATAGATTTTTGGATATTGATTTTGTATCCTGCCACCTTACTGTATTCACTTATTACTTCAAGCAGTTTTTTCATGGATACCTTTGGGTCTTCTAAGTATACCATCATGTCATCTGCAAATAAAGATATTTTCAACTCTTCTTTGCCTATTCGAATGCCTTTAATACTGTTCTCTTCTCTGATTGCAATAGCTAAGACTTCCAGTACTATATTAAAGAGCAGTGGAGAAAGTGGGCAGCCTTGCCTAGTACCTGTTTTCAGAGGAAAAGCTTTCAGCTTTTCCCCATTCAGTATAATATTAGCTGTAGGTTTTTCATAGATTGCTTTTATTGTGTTCAGAAATGACCCTTCTATACCAATCTTACTGAGAGTCTTAATCATAAAAGGATGTTGTATTTTATCAAACGCTTTCTCCGCATCAATTGAGATGATCATATGGTTTTTATCTTTCTTTCTGTTAATGTGGTGTATTACATTTATGGTCTTGCGTATATTGAACCACCCTTGCATCCCTGGTATAAAGCCTACCTGGTCGTGATGAATGATCTTTGTTATATGTTGTTGGATACGATTTGCGAGTATCTTGTTGAGAATTTTCGCATCTATATTCATCAATGATATTGGTCTGTAGTTTTCCTTTTTTGTCATATCCTTATCTGTTTTGGGGATGAGGATGATGGAGGCTTCATAAAATGAATTTGGAAGGTTTCCTTCCTTTTGAATCTTTAGAAATAATTTTAGTAAGATAGGGGTTAATTCTTCCTTGAAAGTTTTGTAGAATTCACAAGTGAAGCCATCTGGGCCTGGGCTTTTCTTTGTTGGGAGATTATTAATTACTGATTCAATCTCCTGGCTTGTTATAGGTCTATTCAGATTCTCTATGTCTTCCTGATCCAATCTTGGTAGTTTATATGCATCCAGGAATTTGTCCATCTCCTCCAGGTTATCTTGTTTGTTGGCGTAAAGTCGCTCATAGTATCCTCTAATGATATTATGTATTTCTGCTATGTCCGTGGTAATATTGCCTGTTTCATCACATATTTGATTAATCTGGTTTCTTTCTTTCTTCTTCTTGATCAGTCTAGCCAATGGAGTATCAATCTTGTTGATCTTTTCAAAGAACCAGCTTTTGCTTTCATTTATTTTCTGTATGGTTCGTTTATTTTCTATTTCATTTATTTCTGCTCGAACCTTTATTATTTCTTTTCGCCTGGCATTTTGGGGGTTCGTTTGTTGTTGTTTTTCCAGTTCTCTGAGGCATGATGATAAGTTATCTACTTGCCATCTTTCCATCCTTTTCTTATGTGCACTAATTGCTATGAATTTCCCTCTTATGACTGCTTTTGCTGTGTCCCATAGGTTCTGGACACTTGTGTCCTCATTATCATTTGTTTCCATAAATTTGTTTATTTCAGCCTTAATTTCTTCAGTAGTGAAGAAGTCATTCAGAAGTAGGTTGTTCAGTTTCCATGTGTTCGTGTGTTTTCGGGGTTGTTTCTTGAAATTAATCTTGAGTTTAATTCCATCATGGTCAGAGAAGATGCTGGGTACAGTTTCTATGCCTTTGAATCTGTAAAGGCTTGATTTGTGTCCTAATATATGATCTATCTTTGAAAAGGTTCCATGTCGGGGTGAGAAAAATGTATATGTTGTGGATGTAGGGTGGAAAGTTCTATAGATATCTGTCAAGCCCATTCCATTTATAGTATCATTTAAGTCCTGTATCTCTCTATTTATTTTCTGTCTAGAAGATCTGTCTATAGGAGATAACGGGGTGTTGAGATCTCCAACAATTATAGTATTTTTCCCTATGTCTCCTTTTAGCTCCAGCAGTCTTTCCTTCACATATTTAGGCGCACCTGAGTTGGGTGCGTAGATATTTATAAGGGTTATATCTTCTTGCTGGATTACCCCATCTACTATTATATAATGCCCTTCTTTGTCTCTTCTTACAGTCTTTGTTTTAAAATCTATTTTGTCTGAGATCAATATCGCTACTCCAGCCTTTTTCTGATTTCCATTTGCATGGAATATCTTTTTCCAGCCCTTGACTTTTAGTCTATGTATATCTTTATCCATAAAGTGAGTTTCTTGTAGGCAACAGATAGAGGGTTTCTGTTTTCTTATCCATTCAGCTAGTCTATGTCTCTTAACTGGGGAATTTAATCCATTGACATTCAATGTAATTATCGATATTTCCATACCTGATCCTATCATTAAGTGAGCCATTTTCTTAGTTGTTTTTTGTTCTCGTATAACTGTCTCTGATTTTTTAGTTTTCCTGGTATAGTACTCCCTTCAAAACCTCTTGAAGAGCTGGTCTGGTGTTGGTAAATTCCTTCAAATTTTGTTTATTTGAGAATGTTTTTATCTTTTTTTCCCATATAAAAGATAATTTTGCCGGGTATAGTATTCTTGGTTGAAATTGTTTTTCACTCAACACTTTGACTATGCTTCCCCATTCTTTCCTTTCCTGCATTGTTTCTGCTGAGAGATCCGATGTTAGCCTGATGGGGTGACCTTTGTAAGTAACCTGGCGTTTCCCTCTTGCCAACTTTAGTATCTTGTCTTTATCTGTTGTTTTTGCCAGTCTGGCTATGATGTGCCTTGGAGATGATCTTCTTGGGTTGATTCTACTTGGGGTCCTCTGTATTTCCTGGTCTAACCTACTTTTAATACTTTCAAGGGAGGTTTTGATTTCCTGTATCACATTCTTCAATCCTAGAAGTTCCGTCTGGTTCTTGTTTAAGGTATCCATTTCTTCTTTCAAGTCATGAAAGAACTTCCTCATCTCCTGGAGCTCCTTGTCTCTTTTCTCTTCCATCTCAGTTAGTTTGGTCAGTACAAATATTCTGAATTCCTTATCGGACATGTCCACGACGTCCATTGTATTGACTGTGGGTGATGTAGGCTTGATGATTTCCCATGAGGGAGAAGCCTTTTGTTGGTTGCTCATATTTCTTGAGCCTCTGCAATTGTTCCTAGTCATCAGGTAATCTATATGTTGCTTCCTAACTTATTTAAAGTATCTCTGAGTGTTAAAAGTTGTACAGGATTAGAAAATTGATGATTTCTCTTATGGTTGGCCTACCTGTTGCTCAAAATTACCATTAACTGTTGCCACTAGCCCTGGATGGCCTAAAGTCCTCCCTGTTTCTTAGGAGTAGTGAGCCACCAACTGACCTAATAAGCAACACCTCAAGAGCAAAGAAAAACAAAACAAAAAAAGGAAATCACGCAGCACTCTTTGTGCACCATGTTCTATTCAAATTACCAAAATTCAGAGAGTGCAAAGGCTAGTGGGAAAGGGCCAGAGGATGAGTGACAGGGCCAGGTTGGTCAGGCCTGCAGCCTCAGTCCACCGGGTGTCCAGAACTACTGGCCGGCTTGATCCGGTTTTCGGGTGGGGTGGGGTGGGAGTTTGCCTTAAAGTCCCAGACAACCAACCTGGCGTCCAAGGAGGAGGAACGGTGGGAATGCACAAAGGTTCAGAAGGGTCGGGCCTGCAGCCTCAGTCCACCTGGTGTCCGGAACTACTGGCCCCCTATCATAAGAATCTTAAAATTTATACTCTTCTGTGACTGGCTTGTGTTTTGAGATAAATCTATTTCATGACATGTAGTAATTGTTTCTTTTTTATTGGTACATGCATCATATTACATAGATATAGAAGAATTTATTCCTACAGTGATCTGTTGATGGAATTTAGAGTGATTCTAGGTTGATGTAGTATAAACATTTGTGTCTAAGTCTTTGTGTGGGTTTGTGTTTTCTTTGGTCTTGAAGAAAGGAGTAGGACTTCTGGGTCATATAAAAGTGTATTTACATTTATAAGGAACAGTCAAACACTTTTCTCAGTGGTCAGCACATTCTACATTCCCATCATGAATATGGGTCTCCTGTATGTTCTGTCCACTTCTTTGCTGACATTGGCATTATTTTAGTCATTTTTGTGGCATCTAGTGGTAACACTGCAGCTTTAATTTTCCCTCCTTTGATTTCCAGGGACATGAATATTTTTCTTGTTCTAAATATGAAATCTCTTTTCAAATATTTTGCCCCTTTAATAAATTCAGGTCCTGTTTCATTTTTATTAGATTGTAAGGATCATTTGTGTATTCTGGGTATAAATCAGATCGATGTTTTGTGAATATTTTCTCTCTGCCTTTGGCCTGTCTTAGACATGAAGGTGTTTTTCAAAGAACAAAAGATTTTAGTTTTGAGAATGTACGACTTATCTTCTTTTCTTTTAAGGGTTTGTACTTTAGTGTCTAATATTAGAAAGCTTTGCCTAACCCAGAGTTTAAAAGACTTTATGTTTTATTCTATAAGATTTTATTTTTAATCTCTTTATCTTCTGGTTTGTGAACCTTACTTACCTACTTATTTATTTATTTATTTATTTATTTATTTGTGTTTGTTGTGAGTGATACGTCTAAGGTAGATTTAGCTACTTGAATATATAGTTATCCCAGAACTATTTCTTGAAAAGACTATACATTCCTACCCAGCTAATTATTGTGGTTAAAAAAATTAATGGCTAGAAATGTGTGGATATGTCTGTCAATTCATTTTTGTGTTTCATTGAAATATATGTCTAAACTTGGACTAATTTAAACCATTTTGATTACTATAGTTTTATACTGAGCTTTAAAATCAGGTAGTATAACTCTTTTGATTTTTTTCTTTCAAAATTCTTTTGACCATTCAAGATCCTTTATATGTAGGTATAAATCTTGTAATCTGTTTCTCAATTTCTGCAAAGAGGCTGTGAAGATTTTATTTGGGATTGCACTAAATGTAGATTAATTTGGGAGGATAAGCATTAAGCATCCTCTTTTTATTTTTATTTTCTTTGATTATTATTTTTCCCAGCATGAATACATCATATATTAGTCTAGACAAAGATATTACCATATACATTATCATCAACAGATAATTTTTCATCTTTTCTGTTCATTAAGAGTTTTGCTTCCCTGTCCCTCTATTCCCCTTTCCCTCCCCTGTCCCCATTACCCATCCCCTCCCACCCTGTCTCTAGTATCTACAGTTGCTCTCCCTGGTTTTATACAATCCCATCCAGTCTTTCAGTTTCTGCCATAGAGTGCAGATATTTGGTTTATATTAAGAGGAGAAATACAATGCCTCTTTTTCATAGTGTGTCTTATTTTGCTCAACATTAGATCTTCCACGTTCATCCACTTTGTATCAATTTCAGGTTTTCATTCTTTTATGGCTGAGTAGTATTCGGTAGTGTATATGTGCCACATTTTTTCAATCCGTTCTTCCGTTCTTGGACATTTGGGTTGATTTCATGTCTTAACGATTGTGGATAATGCTGCAATAAACATGGATGTGCAAATGTTTTTCTGACTGTGTTTTTCTGTCCTATGGGGAGACACTCAGGAGTGCAATTGTTAGGTTGTACGGTAGTTTTATTTGTAGGTTTTTGAGACACCTCCATATTGTTCCTCACAGAGACTATGCTAATTTACATTTAGGCTTCTAATTCATAAACATGGCATATGGCATGCTCTATTCATTCAGGTCTTTCTTAGCTCCTGTTAGCAATGTTTTATGATTTTCAGTGTCTTGAGTAGATCTTCTAGATGTTCTGTTAAATTTATTATATTTATGCTATCATAAGTATAATTGCTTTTAACATTAATCTCCAGTTTTTCATTAGTCTACATAAATAAAATTTATGTTTTATATTCATCTATTATTCTGTTACTTTTTTAAGATCACTTTTTGTTTTAGCTTAGCAACTTTTAAATAAATTCTTCATAGTTTTCCATGCATGTTATTCATGATATCATGTTTTATAACTTCCTTTCTGCTCTATCTTGTTTTATTAGTATTCTTACATTACTGGCTAGGAATTCCAGCACAGATTGAATAAAAATGGTGAAAGCAGATATTATTGGTTTGTTCTCAATTTTAGGGAAAAGGATTCAACATTTCATAAATTTTTATAATTAAGTAGTTTAATAGCCACAGTTGAATTTTTGTTTTATTTTCTTTTTCAAAGAGTTTTATTCAATATGAGTGTGTGTGTATACCTATATATGGAGGTATATGTATGAATATATATATTTATATAATATTTATACATCAAGACCTTTGTTACTGACATTGGTTTAGATGATTAGCTGTGCTATATATACTAATGTAAATATACAATGCAATGCAATATACAAAATGTACAGAACTTCCTGTCTCGAAAATCTAAGAGGATACAAGAGGATATTGGTTTAAATCCACTTCTCATACTTGTTTGCTTTATTTTTTTCTTTTGTTCTTTTTAAAAATTTTTATTTGCTAAGAGCATGGGCTCATTGGAGACAGAAGAAGAAAGAAAAAAGTGAGAAAGTACCTCCTATTTGGGTTGGTCACGCCATAATCTTTCTCCTCCATTTCTCCTTTTGGCATTTTGGGCACACACACACAGGCATGTGTTTTCATGCCACTGGATCTGGGACTCAACTGTATTGTCAGCCGTGTGGGTTCCACCCTGTTAACCACTACAGCATCAGTTAGTCCCATACTTGTTCTCAGCCTAATTAAAAAAAAAAAAAAAAAGCCCTCTTTATCATTTTTAGGAAATTCCCTTTTATTTATGATAATATAATGGTGTATAGAAAGATAGTCTACATAAATGATGATGCAATATCTTTATATACACATGAATATACCTGGCAATATTTTTTAGAAAGAGATTTTGGCTATAGGGCACAAGTGCTTACTAGACAGAGAGTCAGAAAGTGAAAAATCACCCCCCTGGGGGAATGGCCATGCTGCAATCCCCTCTCCTCCCTTCTCTTCTCAGGATTTTGGGTATGCATGCATACACACATGCTTGGTGTGAGTTTCAAGCTGCGGGGACTCAAACCGTGGGAGTCCATTGATGTAACCATTACACCATCTGCTGTTCCCTGTCTGCTAATTTTTATAATAAAAACCCATTTATTATTCAGATGTGAAGCACTTTATATAAGATATTAGCTAGATTTTTCTTACTTCTCAAATTTGAATTCATTTGTACTCCCACTTACAGGGTGGTGAGTGCTGGTTTTTCTAAATTTTCCTCCAAACTGAGTAAAACCATTCTTTTAGAGAGCTTCATTTTTTGTGGAGATGCTTCTATGGCTCCCCAGTGTGGGTTTAGCTCCTTTGCTACAAACTCCCTAGCTGTCCTGGGTCATCTTCCCGCTGGAACATTCAGGACATGTGTCAATATCACTTGACGGATTGTCTCTTCTTCGCTGTGCTGTGAGTCTCCCAAGGCTGTGGGCCTTTTAAAGTTTTTTTTTTTGGTGTGTGTGTGTGTGTGTGTGTGTGTGTGTGTTTTGTTTTTGTTTTTGTTTTTTAGATTAATTTTTCCAGAGAGAGGTTGAGAGAGAGAAAGACGAACAGGTGTCTGCCAGCATCTCACCATACCACCATCCCCCATCAGCCTGCCAGGCAGCCAAGATTGTAGAATCCTTCAAGCATGCCCAGCATGTTCAGGTCAACCCTGGATCTGCACTAGGGCCTCCCATGTGGCTATAGTGCCATGCAGTAGTGCTTGTTGTCTGCCGCTGCAGTTGGGGCTTCGCTAGGTTTTTATGATAATCTAATGGCTATGTCTTTATACCTTCTACTCCAAAATGCTCCAGATTCATTTAATATTTTCAACAAGATAGTTCAAGGAAAATCTCTGAAAGCTTCTCTCTCAGACTTCCAGAGTTCTGAGTAATAGTATGTTGTAAGAGTCTACCAAATATTAAAAATAAACAAGCAACTAAACAAAACTTGGAGGCCAAAATTGAAGGGGACTTTTCTAACGCACCTCTCACTTAGAAATTTTTCTTTATTATACATTACAATGGTTCTGTTTACGGTATATCATTAATGTTACCATTGTTACTAGTGATTTTGAGTGACAGATTTTGTCCTGTTTCTGGAGACACAGAGAAAATACAGAAACAGTAGATAGAGACCAGCAGTTAGCATAATGTCTATGTCACTGGACTCCCATGTAGTCAACTGTGGTTGAGTCCTGGACCCAGTGCTTAAACTCACGCCGGGTTCATGTGCGTGTGTGCCCAAGATCCCGAGAGGAGAATGGAGGAGAAGGGATTGCGGCGTGGCCATCCCGCCTGAGGGATCATTTCTCGCTTTCTGTCTCTCTGCCTCTCTCTGTCTTTCTGGTGAGCACACACATGTCCTATAGCAAAAACCTCTCCAAAAAGAAAACAAAACAAAACAACAACAATAAAAGAGTAAATAATTTCATGTATATTAATAATTTTCTTTTTTTAGTGTTCAATGCCCATAAAAACAGTTCATAATGTTAATAATAGAAGTAGATATAAAATTTTTATCTAAATAAAGTTGGTTTCTCTCTGGTTCATTAAATAAATGCTGACCAATCATTTAGGGATTATTTGATAGAATGTTTGTTAGAAAGCTGTGCAGGGCACCCACACAGCTTGGTAAAGTGCGATCCTATAACAGACAGTGCGTCTGAGTACCCACAGTCTTCAAGTCACGGCAGATCCTAGTATGGTTTTCATTCATGCTTGATTTAATAGTGATTGTCATGGCCTAGACTGTGAGGTCACTAGACACTTACATGTCTATATTTTAAGTCATACTATAATGATTATTTTCCATAAATATTTTTGCAAGTATAGATATTTCAAGTGTTAAGTACTTCATTTTGACAACAATCAAACTCTTTTATTAAATTGGGTATTCGATTTTTCAGTGTTCAGAAGTGATTATTAATTTTTTTGGCCATGAACATTAACTTCCAGTTCTTGGCAATTTTCCTAAAGACTTAGGAGAGAGGATATTATGTTCCCAAATTTCTAAAGTATATAAATAAATCTTTAGGTCTAAAGGAGTAATTTCAGTGAAATGTGGTACCTTTATTCATGTGTGAACTCTTAGGTGACACAAATTAAACTGATTTGAAGTTTGTGCTGTGTCAAGCTATGTATTTAATAAATGCTTCCAGAGAATATAAGCTACTGCTCTAATGTTGCCACAATTCTGCTTTGCACAAGAGGTGTGTATGATTTTTTAGCTAATGTTTTCTAGATGTGAACATATTTTGAGTTCAGTCGTGTGTGTGTGCACACATGCATGTGATTATGTGTGTGTGAGTTTTGCCAAGTGCTTAATTTTGTTCTTATAGTGAAACATATATGTAGCATTCTTTTTTCTTGTATGAAATTAATAATTTATCTAGGCATATAAATTTTAAGTGTAAGAGAACTGGGAAAGAGAAATAGAAAATGCACTGAATTAGAATCAGCACCCTCTCATCCAGAAGTTTCTTTATAACCTTCACAAAGGGATTTCATGTTAAAATATTTAAGGCCAGCAGCAGAAGCTAAAATTGTATTTCTAAATCTTGGTGCCTATTTATATTTGAACTGCTGTTTCTTGTAGTTGCATAAACTAAAAGTGAATTATATATAAATTATTTTTATGAATTAAATATATAATTGTATAGCCCTTTTGCAACTTACAGTCTTATATCTAGTATCTCCTTTGACATAATTAACATGCAATACTCACACACACGCACACACACGTATCTTTCTATCTAATCTTTAACTCTATTGTACAAATTAGGAAAGTGACACTTAAAGATATTGAATGGCTAACCTGAGACCTCGTGACTATTAAATTCCATATATAATGGCTTGTATGCCTAGAATCTTGGTTAAAGTCTACTGAGTAAATGTTAGTATGTAAGAATTAGGTAATATGGCAATAAATAGAACAAGTCATTAGGAAATATTTGCTGAACACCTACTGTGTGCAAATCAACGCAGGGATCCCATTTTCTCAGGGTTCAGCACTTTCTAAACCCCTCTGCTGCCTTACAGTTGCATTTTCCATCATTAAAAGGCATGACCCTCTTCTGGGCTTCAAGCCAAAATACTGAACAGCATGAGATAATGTGCAAAGGCTTATTCTTGTCATCTGATAATTTATAAAAACGAAGTCGTCCATGAAAAAGACTTCTATAAATATGCTTTGTATAAAATCATTTGTAAAAGATTTTACTTTTTGAATTAAACTGTTTGTTTTCACTTGCATTTTAAGATTGTTGGTACATGTGGCCTACTAAGCTGTTATAGAATCAGATATTCTCAGGGCCGACAGTGCTCCCTGGGAAGTCTTGTCACTCTGTAGGAACGATATTATCTTTTTGAAGCCACCGGGGGATAGTTTATTAATTTGTTGGTTTACCAGTCTCTAATTATCCTGAAAGACTTAATGCCACTTCCAAAGGTACTAGAGGGTGCAAGGCTGTAAATCTGACACTTGTTGGTAATTTTCACTTTATGACATCTTACGTGAGAAATTTCGAATGTGTATCTAGAAAGGAACCCTTCCTGGGATTCTTTGCTCTTTCTCTCATAATCTCCACGGAAAGCACTTTGTTTTCTTTGCTCATGGAAGAGAAAAAATAACACATATGAATTATTGGCAATAAGACAGGAAAATAGAGCATCAGAAATGTGTGCATTAGGAGGTCTAGCGTGGCAGGTCCATGTCATGAGCCGCCAATTAATCTTGATGATAAGAGACATTGTCAACTTTAGTCACCAGTAATTCCTGTTTCAGACACTCTAGGGGATTGTCAATGTTCTGAGCAGTTCCTAACTTGCTTCTGTTTCATTGGACCTCTGTGGCACACCTTCTTACTCCACTGAAGAATTTTCATCTGTGGGACCAGATGGTGCAGGGGCGGTGCAGGGGGGATCCATATGGGAAGGGCTTAAGTTCACATCCTCTGGCTCCCTGTGCGTGCTAGGCCTGCATGGATGTCCGTGATGCCGGATGGCTGAGGGCAGGGATGGATCACGTGGCTGGATAGATGGATCAGTCCAATTAGGGGTGCCCAGCTTTTCCTCCCTCTCTCTCTCTCTCTCTCTTTCTCTGTGTGTGTCTTTCTCTCATGCACAAAATAAATAAATAAATTTTAAAAGAACGACAACAGAAAAGAATTTTCATCTATGCGTTGTAAGGAATGTTTTTTCCTAATTACTGAGTCTAATGCTCACACTCAATTATTTATATATTATATACAACATAAGTTCATGGCTTTCAGTGAATTCATGAAGAAATGTGTGCAGTATGTATTCCAGAATCAATGTTTTTATGTCTCTTACATCGAATTTACTTCACACTTTTTCATCAACTTCAGTCATTTAAAATATAGCTTAAAAGAGGAAAATTAGCATTTGCAAAGTACATATCTTCCAGTTCCAATGTTCTGACCACGTGAGGGTCTTTGGGACCTCTCAGCCTCATACCCACTACCCACCAGTCTGCTGCCACTCACAGTCCAAGATTAAGAAACGACATCCAGGTTTCCACGTCCTCTTTTCTCAGCTACTCTTCCACCCACATGAACTTGTACCTGAAAGATTTTCTCAGGACTTGGTGTCCCCAACATCACCTTTCAGCTCTCTTTCTCGTTAACTTCTTAGCAGCATTTGATCGACCATTTCATTTTACCTCATCTTTTCCTCCTGCCATTCTCATTTCTTTCTGACTTCTCTGCTTTTTCTCTCAAGTCTGCCTGTTTCATGTCAGAGTTCCCCAAGACCTGTAACTCCTACGTAGATATTTACTGTCAGAGCCCCAGTTCACAGCAGCACACCCTGAGGTCCAAGAGCCTGTCGGACATCTGCAGTTGGGTGTCTCATGGACGCCTCGAGTTTCAGAATTCTGTGACTCAACCAAGCGTCCTGTTCCTCCCTCACACAGCCATCATGTCTGGACTTCCATTTCTGCTCAGTTTCCAAGTAAGTAAGTGGCATTTCTTGTCAATCATTATGTAAGTCAGGAAACAGGATATCATTCTGGACAGCTAACTCTTTTCTATCCCTTTTGTCTAATGATCACTTACAATGTATTCATCTTTCTTGAATTTTCTTATTTCCAGTTTGTACAACCTGATGTCAAGGCTTTTTATCTCTTGCCTGGGTTAGTGCATTGCCAGATCCTCACTGAGCTCCCTGCATCTAATTAAAAGCCACCACACCACAGTTGAAGTGAAAATTTAAGAGCACAGATGTATTACACCACTGGCTTATGTAAAACTTTGCATAGACTGCCTGTAATCCTTAAGATAATGATCACACACTAAATATAGTCCCTCATGGCCTATATAATTTATCTTTGCCACCTACCTAACTTTATTCTCTTCGATTCTCCTCTTAAGTGTTCTTCAGCCTCCGAAGGTCCTTTCTGTTTCAGAACTTTGGCACAGCCCATTCCCACCATCATAGACATCCTCTGCACCAACCGTGCCTGCCTTTACCTGAACTCTATATTTATTAAGCCCCGTGTTCTTCAAAGCTCAGAGAATGTCACTTCCTCAGAAGCCTCCACTGACCATCCAGGATTCTCCCGCTGTGAATTATCAGTTTATTCCTCTCCATTGTTAAATTTAACATAATTACAAATAAAGGCTTAAGAACTTGCTTCAAGTCTTTCTTGAACCTCTACCAGGTTATGAACTATACCTTTTATTATCAATTTGTTCTCTACCTTTTGCTTTGGCAAAAGCATCTTTGTATCCTCTTGAAAACACACTCAAAGGAGCGACCTTGGAATTCTTACAGGTCAACATCCTAAAGCTGATGGTTACCATTTTACATCAAGGGAACTTCTTCCTGTCAGGGTCTATATATTTTCAGATTTATTTATTTATTAGTTTTTAGAGTTTTAAGAAATATTTATTTATTTTTTTAATAAATAATTTGACCAGAGAGGGCCAGAGTGAGAGGGAGGGAGAGAAAGCGAGAAAGCAAGCCACCAGGTCTGGGACTTAAACTGTGGTTGACCGTGTGGGAATCCAGTGCCCTTAACCACAATGCCACCTGCCAGTCCCTATATTTAAAATTTTAAGAAAATGATGCTGAATAAAAATAGCTGCAACATTTAGATTTAACTAAATTTGCCATTATATATCATTCAGATTTTTTTTTCACTCTTAAGACTTCATGGGCAAATTCTTCCTTTGCTAACTTGTAGTATTTTCCTTAATTACAAACTATTTACTTATAGAACTCATAAACATGTCATATAATTTTGGAGTTTTCACAGACATTTCAAATTATTATTTTCTTTTTTTCAAAATAGTATTTTAGTCATCTATACTTTGATATCATGGTAATTACTAGACCTGCTACCATTTTGTTTATTAATGTACTGATACCGAAACGACCATATCATAAGTTTGATTTATTTAAAATATCAATAACTATATGATTGATTAAGTCTGCATTTTTTTACTTCCTTGTTTTGAATACATTTTAAAACACTCTTCAGGGAAAAGGACCTTGTTTTCACCAGATATCCTGAAAATGGCAAAGAACTCCTGCGCTATACTAGGCATTTTGTTTAGCTGTGTCATTCATCCTGTTTGGTGTCCGTTCAGTAAAAGTCTTTGACTGGGGTCTCTGGTTTTAAAAAGACAAAAGCAAAATAATCACAGGCTTTAAATTCAAAATCAGTTGTAAAAAACATGGCTTCTCAAATGACTTTGTAAACTCAGGGTTAAGTGGGCAGAATTCTTTCTCATTTCCATCTTGTTTTCCTTTAAGCTGAAGCAGATTTTAAAGTAGAGCCGGGTCCCTGAACACTGCCATTTCCCACTTTCTACAGGGAAGTCGTTCTTTTGTATTAAAATGTTCACTTCCATTGCAGGGACTCATCACTATGTTTGCTGTTAATGAGAAAGAATCAACTTTAGGCTCACTTTATCCTGGGTCACTGAAATTTATGCTTTGGAATAAAAAAATGGCCCAAGAAGCACACTTACCGTTTCATCACACTGAGAGTAGAGGAGTTGGTAGACAAATCTTTTTATAGTTGGTAAGGGACAATCAAACCTATCCAATTAAAAAACTGAAGAAATCAAAACAAAACGAAACAAAGAACCCTAAGAGCACAATTAGCCTTCTCTTTTAAACTTGATTTTGTTGTTGCTTAAGTGGAGGTTTTCGCTTCTTATGGTCATAACTAACTTGCAGTAAGGGATAATATATTGGAATTCTGTGATTGCTACTGAAATGATTATCGTTCTACTCAGTCTTTTCACATGGTACATGACTTCAAGCAAATTATCATTTAACTTTATATTTTAGTGAATTTTCAGGTAATTGTTGGTTATTTATATAAATGTCAACATTTTATTTCCTGTGTGGTACTGATGGAATGATATCAAAATGCAGTATATTTTTCTTTGCTTTCATAAACAGTGGGGGTGTCTGTGTGACTGTGTATATATATATATATGTGTGTGTGTGTATTCTTGTCTACATCCTAAAAGTGTAATCCTAACCATAAATACTATATTCTGTAAATTACAGTCCGTTTTTACCTGAAAACTGTGAGATTACAAAAACCTAAGAGCAACTGTCGGTATTGGTATACGTCCACAGGCTTTGCAACAGCACACCTGGGTTTGATTTCTGGCTCTCTTGTTCAACACGTGATTTTATGACCATGGACAATTTATTTAGCCATATCTCAGCTTATTCAGCTGTAAACAGAGGGTGTTAATACTACTTCAGCAATGAAATGAGGCAGTAGATGGACTCGGAGAAGCACATGGCCAGTGCCTAAGAAGTGGCAGTGATAGCATTCGTGTGTTGTAAAATTCTGTCATCAGGACAATCGGAAACTTAGTGTTTTTCCTATACGAAAGGCCTACTTTAGTGTTCTTTGGTCTGCTTTTAGAGGCGAGCATATCACTGCTGACGGAGTAGTTGTAACCTATGTCTCCTTCTTTACTCTTGCCTTGGCTTTTTCTTCTCTTCAAATTTTGGTTTATAAATTTTAGTGTTCTTAACGATTAGCAGTTGTTTCAGTAGCCAGGGTCACTAATACAGAGTTACTAGTGTTCTTTCTATGTGATTGGGGAACTAGCAGGTCATACTATGATGTATGGATTGTCCTTTTCTCACAGATCTGTTGTGCCTGAGGTGATTTTAAGTTGCTCAGAGACCTCCTTTCTTTTCCTGATTGTTCTTGTTTGAGATGACAGTCAGCAATGAGCAAGCATGTGTAATCCAGGTGTGCTTTCTTGTCTAATTGGCAATGTTTCTCGGGCTCTCCAGGTTATGCATCTAGAAGAACATCACTGTATCTTCAGGACTGCCAAGAGGAAGGGGGTCAGAAAGCGGGGCATGATTTTTCTGAGGAAGTGCCTATTGCCAAGTACTTCCTCCCTTCCAGAGCTCACTATTCCTGCATTCTCTCTACTTCTCTGTGTCCTGGGACTGTGAGATTTCTGCCAGCTTCCCTTGAGCGATGCTGTCTTGTGTTCTCATCCTGATCCCTAAGACAGAGGTCTCCAGCTCTCAGGTTTGCACCTGTAGGAATGTAGTTCTCCAATCATGCTGAAATCTCCCCTCCAGGACTGACAGCTGTGAGGTGGAATTGAGGGAGACAAAGTAGTTGCTAGTGGGGTAAAGCCCACCCTAAGTTCTACTCTTGAACTGACTGGTTGTTTAGACACTCTGTCCTATCTACAGGACCAGCCCATTTCCACCAAGTGTCTTCTCATTCATAAAGCACAGCTTGCCTTGAGTGTCTTGATGAGCTTCTGACATTCTCACTTCATCCTTCTGACTTCCAAAGTCTGTTGGAAAGATGGGATCTCTGGAGTAGACCTTCTCTGTCTTTATGGATTTTCTTCTTTTTTTTTTTTTTTTAGTCAGATTTTTGCTAAAAAGAAACTTATTTAATTATAAATATTTTATATGATGGATTTTTCATATTTTTTTCATTAGCAGGCAATATCAAGATATATAACTAAACAGCATACTCAGGTAACAGTGGTGCCAACATTTTTAGATAAATTTGAGGAGATCAGCAGTTGTACTACATGTGAAAATATAAGATTAATGGAATTTTGAATTTCTAAAATATTATAAATGTTCTTTTTCTCTAGACAGATGAATTGACTGTATTGATGTGTTTTTCATCTAAAAGTTCATCTTAGGAGGGTGGGTTTGCTTATCAACTGTGGGGAATAGTAGATTTCAGTGTTCCACTGACCCGTGACTTGAAGGAGATAAGCACAGGAATAAGCTTCAGTACACAGAACAGGGTACTTCGTCGTAGGAGGAGGTTTGATGGGAGTCACATCGGCTGTGATAGGAATTTACTTACGAGCAATGCAGCAAAGACAATTCTTCACTCAGAGATCCAAACATAAAGTGGACTTAATGATCTTCCAAGTTTGCCGCATTAAGATGATGAGTTATTTTATCATTATTCTTCTCTAAGATTTCTCTGCGTGCCTTTATGGGGAGGAACTTTTGTTTGTTTTTGCTGTTGTTTGTTGTAACCTGTTTACTTCTTTATTAATGAGCCACTATTTCCTTCCACAAACATTTACGCTGTGCTAAGTCTACAAAAAGATTTTTAAGTTCCATGGAATGACAGAAATGAATAAGATATAAACCCGAACTAGGTCCTCACCTCATGAGACAAAGAAACATACAGACCGTTAATCCGTACAGGGCAGAAGCGGATGAAGCTGTGGCCAGTGCACGGGGGCAGTTTCAGATCTGGGGTGGGGAGAAAGACATGAGTGCATTTCGTGAGCAGATTTTTGACTGAATTTGGGGTAGGATTTGGGTTGCAGCACCGGGCATTCAGTTAATAGGATGTGAATAATATGAATTGTTCTTACAGATTGTTTTTTTTGATTCAAGAACGATAGCTGAAAATAATTTAAAATCTAAAGTGTGCTAGGTGAAATGTGCGTTCAAGATGTAGTATCTCATTTGCTTTTCTTTGAGGAGCCACACGAAGTCAACACAGAGTTGCTGTTAGCAGAAGGGTTATTCTAGAAACCACTTACATTTATAAGTTAAAATTAGGCAATTACTTCAAATAAATATAGCTTTCATTGAAACAGTTGTGTATAACTCCAAGAATATATCTAGTCTAGACACAGGCACTTTGTAATTGTCCCTGCACTTGCCATGTTGGACCAAGCAGATGAACTGAATCTGCAAGTTTGGGGATTTGTTTTTGTTTGTGAGGATAAATCCAATGGCTTTTGAGTGATTTGGGAAAGGATGTGCTATTATGGAGCTTATTTTTCTATAAGAAGTTGAAAGTGTTTTATAGGCTCGATCTGGAACATATTTAGAAATCAGAGAAAAGGTTTTAATCAGACCATGCTTCAGAGTGTCGTCTGAAGCTTTCACATATACGTTAGCTCAGTCACCAAAGTCGGGGCCATTTCGTGATGCCATGGGGCACTTAGCAAGTGCCCTATTTTCTTCTTCCAGTTACTGAATTTGAGCAAAGTGTGAATTTTCTTCTGTACTAGTAAATAATGTGCTGAATGGTAAAGCATATGGCCAATTTAGGAGAGAATGCAACTAAAAACATAGTCTTCCTGAAATATTTTCTTTTTCCTTTTCAATACCATGGAGGTTTAGTATATTATTTCTGTACAAATTTTATAAACCTACATGATCGCTTAGGGGCAGGATTACTTTTTTTGTTCCTAAAAATAGACAGCATGACCCTTGCATGTAAAATATAATTGGTAAATATTAGATTGAACTATATAAATTGCTCTTTTTCTAAATCAAATATTATTCATTTCAAGTGACAACCTAAATTTGTAGAATGAAGAAATGAATAAGTGAATGATTTTCCCAACTCATTGTCTATAGATTTTTATCATATTACTCAGAATTTTCAGTGGGTAGTATACAAGACTGAGTCTTCTTGCTCTAAAACTACTTTCTGGGCCAGCAGGTGGCATGGTGGTTGAGGGCATTGGACTCCCACATGGGCGACCATGGTTCGAGTCCCAGAACTGGTGGCTTGCTTTCTCACTTTCTCTCTCTCTCACACACACTCTGTCCGTCTCTGGTCAACTTAAAATAAATGAATCAATTAATTAAATTAAATAATTCATAAAAAAGTTACTTTCCAAGCTCTTTGATCATACAGTCCCATCAGTATACCATGTCAGAGGGAGCACAACTAAATATGGGCTCTTATTATAAGGTACATATATTTATTTTATTACCATAAATATTTTATAATTGTGTAAAATAAATATTATTTAAATAATATAAAATGAATACAATTTCTATTTTTTTCTTCTTGTTATTCTGTGCATTATCTATCAGCACTCTGGGATATGTGTACACCATTTTGAAAAACTCCACACAAGGCTGAGTTTTCTGACCTTCTTGGACAACTGCAAGTTAATTAAAACTGGTGTTCAATAATAGTGATTTTGGAATAATCTCACCCAAAAATATAACTCCTGTATAAAGATGCAATGACGAATGTCAGTTAAAGTGGAGGGAAGTTCCATAGCCACATATTAGCTAAACAACAAAGCAAACCTTCAGACATGTGAACAAGTTTTTCCATTTTCAAATTTCTCCTTCTTATATATACTTTAGATTTTTGCCATAAGGCACGTGAGACAAAGAAAGATAGAAACAAAGAAAGGGAAAGTGAGAAATAACCCCCAGGATCCCTTCTCCTCTTGGGATCTTGGGCACACACACACACACACACATATGCCTGGCATGTTTTTCAGGCTGCTGTGCCCAGAACTTAAACCATAGTCAGCCAAGTGGAAATCCATTGCCCTAACCAACATGCCACATCCCAAAGCCCTCAATACTATTATAATTCAACTAAAGTATAACCACTTTTTTATCCCAAAATATGTTGTTTTTAATATGCATCTCTTGCTCTCACATAAAGTGCAATGTATTATATGTAGGATTTATTATTTGTGCAGTTCTTACAGCAGTGTAAAGTTCTTTAATACTTTAGCCCCCATTTATTTCTCCTTGAAAATTCTAAGAGCAAGTATTGTCTCTTTTACACAATCACAGTATTAACGGGATACTGTCCTGTATTAGGAAACCTCGGAAAGAGGCTTGAACTGGATGAGCTGCTAAGTTTGACTCTAAGATCTCAGTGCATGGTTTCTAGGTAGTCTTATTGTCTTAGTCAGTTCAGGCTAATATAATGTACTCCATAGACTGGGTGGCTTATCAACAATGGAAATTAATTTCTCATTGCTTTGGAGTCTGGGAAGTTCAAGGTGAAGATGCTGACAGATTTGGCTTCTGGTGAGGACCTGCCTTCTGGTTCGTAGATGAGTGTCTTCTCCTTGCGACCTCATGTGGTGGGAGGGATGAGGAAGGTCTCTGAAGTTCTTTTACAAGGGCATTAGCTCATTCACGAGATCTCCACTCTCATGACCGAATCACCTTGCAAACGCCTCACCTCCAAATACCATCACACTGAGAATAAATTTCAACATACAAGTTCTGGGGGACACAAACATTTAACATATGAGACTATCTCAATCTATGCAAACCACCACCATATAACACAATGATTTATTTTCAAGGAAAAACAGAAAGTTGCTGAAGGATAATTAGAGAAACTGAGACTCCAATTCTTACTTAAATTTGACTCCTATATTCAATTTGATGATTAATATCACTCACCTGCCATTTAACTTAATACTGTGCACTTGGCAAGTGCTATTCTCCATTAGGCTCAGGGGGTGACATCATCACTGTCCATATGATTAAATGACACTTAGTAATATGGATTTCCCAAATTGTGTCATATTTTCCTACTATATCATTGCTATCCCCATTTTATAGCCAGAACATGGGTAAATTTGGCTCTGCCGTAAAGGATTCAGATAGATAAATACCAGAAGGGGAGGTTTTCCTTTGCCATTGGCATTGTTTAACATTCATAAAAAATTGCTTTACTGCCCAGATGTTGGAAATGTATTAATTATCATATTGGCTCTTGGGCCTGGTTCTTGCAAGAACGATAGGAGATGCCAGAAGCTAAATAACCTTTTGTCATTCTGCTGAATAAAGGATTGTTTGTGCTCTCCAGTTGATAAATTATCTCTGTGCCTTGTCGTTATAAAAAGAAACTCATCTTGTTCACTAGCCTGGCAGGAGATGAGAAGGCCCTGGAGAGAGCTCTGAGAGTTTTTCCTGTCACAAATCACATGTAGGATATAACTGTTAGTCCTGTCTGGAAATGCATGTGGAAAGAACCCAGGAAGAAGCATCACATTTTCACTGTTACTATGATAGATTATTACAGGCTTGCAGGATCAAACCTTTGCTTTTACCCCTTCTAAATTATCTTAAATATGGAAATCAATTCTAACACAGATAAATGTACTTTTGTGCACACGACAGAAAGAAATGGAAAGCTTAAAATTCTAATCCAACTAAGATGATATCAATAATTTTATGGTTATTCTACTAGTTCATAACAACGTCTAATGGAAATATTTGTTATTGAAGCATATCATTTCATACTGAATTGAAAAAAACTGGCAATGCCTTCATACCACTGGGTCCTCATGAAGTAACTGGGTCAAAACTTGCAACTGACATTTTTTTTTTTTTTTGCTATTTTCTCTTTTTTATTAAATAAACTATATTACACAACAGTTTTAGATTCACAGCAAAATTGAAGGGAAAGTAAATAGAGTTCCCATATAGCCCTGATTCCTGCAATCTTGCCAACTATTGACTGACATCCTGAATGACGGCAGTACTTCTGCTACAATTGATGAACCTACATTCCTCATTATCACCCGAAGTTCATAGTTCACATGAGCGTTTATTTATTTTTTACATTTGCTATGTTCACAGAGAGAGAGACGAGGGAGGGAGGGAGGGAGGGAGGGAGAGAGAGAACCACCAAATATTTTCTCTCTGTTTTATACCTACTCTTCTCCTGTCATTTTACCCAGGGTGGCCTCAAGCTTCAAATCCTCCAGACTCAGTCGCCTAAGTAACTGAGATTACAGACATGTGCCACCGTGCCTGAGTGATTTGCTAATATTTTGTAGATTTTTTTTAATGTTTATGAATGATACTGATCTTGAATTTGCCCTTCTTAAAATGTTTTTTATCTTTTTTTAAATTAAGCTTATGCTGGCCTTACAAAATGAGTAGGAAGTATTCCATCTGCTACATTTTCTAAAAGGGACTACAGAGAGTTGGTATAATTTATTTTTCTTAAATGTGTAGTAGAATTCACCAGTAAACCCATCTGAGCCTGGAGCCGTCTGTTTTGACAAACTATTAGTTATAAATTAAAAATTCCAAAACCAGATATAAACCAATTAGGATTGGGTTTTATGATTTATTTATGATTGATTATTGTGTGAGTTTTGACAGATCGTGGCACTTAAAGAACTGGTATGTTTTATCTAGATTATTTGTGACTATAGAGCGGTCATAATATTTCTTTAATATCCTTTTCCTTTCTTTTTTTCTTTTTTTGTTTTTTTGAGAGGTTTTTGCTATAGGGCGTGTGCGCTTGCCAGAAAGACAGAGAGAAGCAGAGAGACAGAAAGCGAGAAATCACCCCCCAGGGAGGATGGCCACGCCGCAGTTCCTTCTCCTCCATCCTCGTCTTGGGATCTTAGGCACACACGTACACGCGCCCGGCGTGAGTTTAAGCCACTAGGTCCGAAACTCAAACCGCGGTCGACTACATGGGAGTCCAGTGATATAGCCATCACGCCAACTGCTGGTCCCTCTTTAATATCCTTTTCCTGTCCATGAGATTTAAAATGCTATCCCTTATTTAATTTCTTTTATTAGTAAGTTGTATTTTCTCCTTTTCCTTAGCCTGCAAGAGGCTTATTGATTTTAATAATCTTTTCAAATTACCAGCTTTTGCTATGGTTGTGGGTTTTTGGTATTGATTTCCTGTTTTCAATTTCATTAATTTTGGCTCTAATTTTATTTTTTTCTTCTGCTCACTTAGGATTTCATTTCCTCTTTTAGAAGTTTTTCAAAGTGCATTCACATTCACCTATTGATGTCAGGTCTTTCTTCTGTTTTGTGTATGCACTTGATGCAATCAATTTCCCTCTAAACATCGCTTTCACGGTATCACACACATTTTGGTAAGATGTACTTTCATTTTCATTTAGTTTAAAATATGTTTACATTTTTCTTGAGATTTCTTATTGGTGTACATGTCAATTAGAAGATTTTTATTTTTACTCTAAGTATTTGAGGATTTCCAGCTCTCTTTCCGTTAGTGATTTCTAATTAATTTCTAATTAATGATAAGGTTTTTATTCTTTTACATTTTTAAGGGGTATTTCATGGTCTAAAATGTGGCCTGTATTGGTGAACGCTCTACGTGAGCTTGAGTCTGAGACGTAATCTGCAGAAGTTGGATGAAGTTGTTTTCAGTTGTCAGTTACACTGAGTTGATTGATGTCGCTACTTCATTTAACTATATTCTTAGTGATTTTCTGCCTGTTGGCTCTGTCTAGTTCAGACAGAGGAATGTTAAAGTCTCCAACTTTAGTAGCAGGTTCATCTATTTCTCCTTGCATTTCTCTTGGTTTTTACCTCACGTAGTTGGTGTGCTATGGTTAGCTACATACACATTAAGAATTGTTATGAGGACCAGCAGTTAGCATAATGGCTATGTCACTGGACTCCCATGTAATCAACCGTGGTTCGTGTCCTGGACCCGGTGACTTAAAACTCACGCCGGGTACGTGTGCATGCGTGCCCAAGATCCCAAGAGGAGAATGGAGGAGAAGGGATTGTGACGTGGCCATCCCCCCTGGGGGTGATTTCTCGCTTTCTGTCTCTCTGTCTCTTTTTGTCTGTCTGGCGAACGCACACGCCCTATAGCAAAAACCTCTAAAAAAAAAAAAAAAAAGAACTGCTATGTTGTCTTGGAGCACTGACCCCTTGTATCATCATTTTCAATCCCTCTTTATTCTTGAATTTTCCATGCCATGAAGTCTGATTTGTCTGAAATTAATATGGCTACTCCTAATTTCTTTAGATTGTTGTTAAAACAGCAGCATATCTTTCTCCATCCCTTTACTTTCAGTCTCTAGGTGTCTTTATAGAACAAATAGTTGGGTCTTATTTCATCTTTCTGATGATCTCTTTCAATTGGTGTAGAGTATTAGTTTTTCAACAGATTATTGATATATTATTTTTGGATTATTATCTACCATATTATTGTTTTCTGTTGGTTGCTTTTGTGCTTTGTTCTTTTTTTTGAGATTTTTGAAATTTTTGTCATAGGGCACATGTGCCCACTCAGGAGAGACAGAGAGACAGAGGGAGGAAATTGAGGGGTTGGTCATGCTGCAATCTCCTCTCCATTCTCTTCTTGGGATTTTGAGCACACATGCTCTTGCACCTGGCATGATTTTCAAGCCATCAGGTCTGGAACTCAAAGTGCAGTCGGCCATGTGGGAGTCCAGCCCCTTAACCACCACACCTCCTGCAGGCCCTCTTCTTTTGTTTTATTTTGTATTAGTGCAGAATGCCAATTGATGGTTTTCCCTTTCAAATATCTCACTTGACTCTTTCCTTATAAGTTTTCTGAGAAAAATTTGGGCGTAATTTTTATCTTTAGTCCTCTACAGTTAATTCGTTTTTACCTCTGATTTTCTTCAAGGTTTTAATTGACTTTGCTTTTTTGCATTTTTTGATTTTTTTGGTTTGAACATGCTATGCCTAAGAGTAGATTTTTTTTGGTATTTATCCTACTTGGTCTTCTCTGAGCTTCCTAGAATTGTGGTAGGTGTCTGACATTAATTTGGGAAAATCCTCACTCATTGTTATATTTCTGTTATGTGCATTTTATACCTTGGTAACGGGTCCCACCTTTCTTGGATATTCTGGAGGTCTGCTTTGTCTTTTTTCTCTTCACCTTTCCGTTTGTTTGTTTGTTTGTTTATTTATTTATTTATTTATTTATTTCCAACAGCATCCAGTTTACTAGAAGCCCATTAAAAGCATTCTTCATTTTTGTTACAGTGTTGCTGATCTCTATTTTTTAATTCTTTATCAGAATTTTCATCTTCTCGTTACATCATCCATCTGTTCTTTCGTGTTGTCTACTTCTTCCATTAAAGTGCTTAGCATATTAATCATTCTTGCTCTGAAAGTTAGCGTGCGGGATTCGATATGTGGGGAAGGTATTCTGGCTACCAGCTCCCCTAATGCTCGGCATGCTCTGTGTCAGGGAGCCAGGCAGCCACTCCATCAGTGCCTGGTCTGCTCTCTCGGTCTTTTTCAATTTTATGTTTCTGGAATCTATCACAATAAATGGTATAGAGTAGGTACTTAAATTATTTTCTTAGTATGTTTTCAAAATTCTCCAGTATTTGGGTAATTTTATTTCATTAGTTGGTTAGCTATTTAGCTTATGTTTAAATCCTTAACTCAGGGGAACTTTCTTTTTAATAAGTTAACTAATGAGGGCAGTAAACCCTAGAATCAGCATTGTATTTATGGCTTGGTTCCTTGTGTTTTGTTTTATTTTTAACTAATTTTTCAGGTCCTGAATCATGGGCTCCATTTTTTTTTTCCTTGTTATATCTGCTCCTATACAAAATTTGACCTCTTATCCCACTAAGTCTTTGTTATTTTCTGAACCTGTCAGGTTGGTTAGAAATTCCGAGCCTGTTACTACTAGTAATGGTACTTTCATAACATTTATTATTTCCTGGGCACTGTTACAGGTACTTTACATATTCTAACTCTCACGTCACACTCTGAGGTAGGCTCTCACATCAGGAACTGAGTCCCAGAGCTTCTAACACAGAACTGGATTGGGACTCAGACCCTAACCATGCCATCGGCTGCTCCATCACTTCCTGTGCGCTGACGTGCACTGAGCGCCTTACTCACATTGCTCTCTTGTTCCCACTATAGCTCTGCACTGTAGGCATTATGATTCCTACTTGGTGAATTAGAAAAATGAGCATCACCCCAATGAAACGATTTGCAAGGAGGTGTGGAGCTGAGAAGATACTGTAGCTGGAGCCCAAGTCTACTCGACCCCAAAGCCTTGGATGTCATTCCATTCCTGAAGCCTTCCCCTTATTTAAATCTAGTGTATCTTCCTCTAGGCTGGCCCTTGAGAGAGGGGAAAGGAAAAAAGACTCTGGTGAGTTCATCCTTTGTCATTCTAAATATTAAAGAGAATTAGTGGGCCAGCAGTTGGTGTAATGACTATGTCGCTGGACTCCCATGTAGTCGACCATGGTTCGAGTCCTGGACCGGGTGCCTTAAACTCACGACGAGTGCATGTGTGTGCGTGCCCAAGATCTCTAGAGGAGAATGGAGGAGAAGGGATTGTGTCATGGCCATTCCCCCGGGGGGGTGATTTCTCACTTTCTGTCTCTCTGTCTCTCTGCTGAGTGCATGCGCCCTATAGCAAACAACTCTCAGAGAGAGAGAGAGAATTAGAGAGAGAGAGAATTAGTGCAGGTGAATGGAACTGAAGTCAGCTCATCGGGAGGGAGTGATGGTAGTGGTAGGGGGTATTAGCAATTACTCTCTCTCAGGAAAGCTATTTCTGAGGCTAATTTCCTGAGGTCACTTTAGTTAGGCTACTTCTAGATATTTAACCATTTGAATGAATACAGAATTTCCAACAACCTCACTTAATTCAGCACTTTTTATTGAGAGCTGCTGGTGTTGGTCTGCTCTGCAGAGACATCGTTCTTACATGAATGTACATTTAAGGTGTTAATTCCCTGATTCTCTGATTTCTCACCTTTCTATTCATAAATCTGATTTGATGTTAAAGAAATGCCTGCTCTTTTGCTTTAATTATGAAAATAGAATCTAAATAATTACTTTGTAGACTTTTTATGATTCATCACCTTTTTGGCAACTGCTTAGTTTATCATTTTGTTTAAAATGGTCTTTGGTTTTAGTTGAAATCTTTTTCATTGTATGATGCTCTTTTTTTAAAAGAACATTAGCTTTCTTTAAGATTTTTATTTTTTTATTGTCTTAGGCTTTGCTTTAAATGACATTATCTTCCAGTTCTCTGGCTTTTTTTTTTTTTCTTTTTTCTTTTTTTGTAACCCTCAGATTCTTTTTTTCTTCCAAAATTCTGTTATTTTCAGTATTCTTTGACCTACCGTTCTTTGCTTTCTGCATATACTATTATCCAGTTAGAAAAGTTGCAAGACAATCTACAGGGACACTTGCTTTTCTTGAAACTAACATATACTCCATTAATTTTATGTTTTGGCTTACAAATATAGAGAATTATTTTATTTTGTTTTTATTGATGTTTTTATTACTATTGTTATTTCCCAAAGTATCTTGATTTATTTGCAAAATATGCAAGACTATGTAGAAATATAGCATTTGGAGACCATGTGTTTTTAAGTACTTTAAAGTCTGGTATAAACTTAGGAAAATAATGCTGAAGTGAAATTATATGGTACTGTGGTAAGCATTATGAAAACTTTTTAGTATTTCATAGTGTTGCTCATTCTCTAGGATGTGTGAAAATATAATAAGCCTTTATAATACTCAACCTCTGGAAATTCTATTGAGGACCAGTAGATGGTATAATGATTACATTGCTGGATTCCCACGTGGTTGACGCAATTCGAATGCCGGACCTTAAAACTCACACCAGGCGTGTGTGTGTGTGTGTGTGTGTGTGTGTATGCCCAAAATCCCAAGAGGAGGAGGGGGAGAAGGGATTGTGGCATATCCACCCCACCCCCGGGGGTTGATTTATTGCCTTCTGTCTCTTTGTCTCTCTGTCTCTCTGGTGAGTGCATGCACCTATAGCAAAAATCTCTCTCAAAAAAATTCTATTTAATATTTTCTTTTCCTTTTTAAAGATATTTCTAGGGCCAGAAGGTGGTGTAGTGGTTATAAACCCAAAATCTCAGGGAGGAGAATGAAGGAGGAGGGATTACAGTGTGGCCATTCTCCCTGGGGAGCAATTTCTCACTTTTCCTCTCACTGTCTGTTTCTCTCTGATGAGTACATGCGCCCTGTGGCAAAAATCTTAAAATAATAATGATAAGAAAAGATATTTCTAGCCCATAAAATGTACTTGATTTTGACTCATTTTTATTTTACCTAAATATTTTATTCATGCATACTTGTATAGAAAATACATACACATTTCTATAGAAATCACATTATTAGTCAAGTTCTCATGACCTTTATTCCATCAAAACTTCAACTACCTATAAATCTCATGTTTCCTTTCATTCAAAGTCAAAGTAACCAATTATTTAAACATGTAATTCTCAACAGATCAAAGATTTCACCTTTGATTGGCAGCCCATCTAAAGCTGTACCTTGCGTTTCATTCCTTTAAGCCTCCAGCTAGGGTATTTGATCCTCTGTAAGTCCTCTGTACTCCTCTGCCCTCACGCCACTCATCTCCCTGTAAAATCCCTCATTTCATTATTGGCCTTTCGCAGACCCACAAACGGCTGTTTTCTCTTATTACGTTTCCCTGGGCTCTTTAGCTAAAATGGAGTTCTACTTTATAGAAGCTCACCGTTACGATTCCATTGCTATCTCCTTTCACTCATTGCTTCGATTTCACTTCTCGAGATTTCCTTTGAATTTCCTTTAATTTGGTCCCTTAACTCATGAATTCAACAAAGCTATACTTCCAACTGTCATCACTAATCATTTCTTGTTAAAAACCCAAAGAATTTATTCTGTCTTGTCTTTCCTTCACTCATGATTATTTTAGATATATTTAAAATGCTCTTGATTTTTTATATATTTTTCTCAGTCCCAAGAACTTACCGAATAGTAGATATTTGATGCTGTCTCTTTAGATACATTCTTAAGCTTTGAAAAAAAATCATTTTTATTATTCGGTGTCTTGAGGCAGATCTGTGGCTATTTCAAGGTACAGCTGGCCTTCTGCATTTCGATTTTTAGGGGCTGGAAAAGTGAAGGCTAATTGGAACTACATTGATAATCCTAATGTGATACGGCTTTTCCCTACGTTTCTTCATTGCCCGGAGCACATATTCAGTGGGATAACCCATTGCTATTTTAAGTCAAACTAGAATTTACTAACTTCCTTCTATTTTTAAGCCACTTGCCTTACTGTGTACAAATGAGTTTCTCGAGAACATTTTAGTGATTAATTAGGTGCTGTCGATACCTGTTTAACCTGAAGAGGATCTGCTCTGGCTTGGTAGGTGCACACCACGTACTGCTATCCAACACTCGACATGAAATTAGTGTTTATTTTTACTGGTTTCTTTTTGCATTTTTAAATGTGACCAGTAGAAAATTTAAAATCACATTTTTGACTTTCTCTATCTATATCTATCTATCTATCTATATATAAAATTTTTAATTAAATTGAATTCATTCATTTGTTTGTTTTTTTTTCCATAGGGCACTTGCACTTTTTAGAGACACACAATAAGAGGAAAAGTGAGAAACCACATCCTTCCCTATGTGAGATGGCCATACTACAATCCCTTCTCCTTCATTTTTCTCCTGGGGTTTTGGGTATGCACGCACACGTGCCTGGTATTAATTTCAAGCTGACAGATCCGGAACTTGAACTATGGTCGGTCATATCGGGGTCCAATGTGCCTTAACCACCATGCCACCTGCTGGCCCTGGCTTACAATGTATTTATATTGAGCAGTGTCAGCCTAAGTTCTACTGTGACCACAAACACAGAATCTTAGTGACTCACAGCTACATTGGTTTGATTATTTCCCAAACTTCTTGTACAGTATGGTAGGGTAACTAAAAGCTCTGTTCTATACCCTCTTCCCCAATAACCCAAGTTGATGGAACAGCCAGCATTTTGAAATCTGCCATGTGGCCCAGAGAGAAGGAGAATTCACAGGATCTTATACTAGTAATGACATGCTCTGTCCTGGAAATGAGACACTTCCCTTCTCTGTTCCTAACTCACCTACCAGAACGAGTTCCATGAGCCCACAGGGACTGAGCTGATCAGGGAGTCCAGCGTCACTGTGTATCCAGGGGGTGGATTGTCAGAACAGGCCAAGAGCAGTTGGGAAAGTTCCTTCTGATTGTTTTCTCTAGTAATTACATTCTTGCGAATACAAAATGGTCTGTATTGTTTCTGTATTGTTTCTTTTCCTGTAGTCGGTTACTTGAAAATGCTGTTTTGGCAGGAACACTTTTTTTGTTTTTGTTTTTGTTTTTTAAAGCATAAAAAATCTTCAGAATGACCTCAAAATTATTTTAAATTTCTGATTAGGGCTTAGTCATCATTGGACAAGCAATACTAAGCCGTTATAGTTCAATTTAATCTGTATTTAAAAAAATTAGAAAAGTAAATATTGGAATGTTGCCACTTCTTTCTTATAGACTGTTTACTTTGTGTCTTTCCCCAGTTGTAGAACTCCATCGTCCTTAGAAAACTACAGAGATAGAGATGCAGAGATAGAGATGCTTTTCCCATTAGCAGAGACTTCACAGCTAGTGATATTGTCATGAGCTGAAATCACTACAATACAGAAAATGCTGAGACCTTTTACACTGTGAGTGTGGAACAGTCACCCTTTCTAGGAGACAAGGCTGGTTCTTCTGGAAAATAAATTCTGTAATTTTATTTATTCATGTTCACGTGCGGCTCTCAGAGAATGCTCACAAAATCTTACACGAGGGGCCCATTTTATGAAAACAACTGAACACATATTTGACACAATAATCAAAACTGATCCCTTAAGAAACAATTATGTAGAGAGGTGACGGATCACAGCGATCTCTTCACTAGAAGTGCAGGTGGATTTCGTAGCCAGGAAGCATCTCTAAGTGACGTTAGCTAAAGTGTTTAAGCTTATGAAGCCTCATGTCTCGGTCTGGAAAATGGGATAATTCTTGCCTCACAGTATCATTATATTTCTAACAGACTTTTGGCACATAATTCCACAATAAATGCTAGCTATTATGAAAGAACTGTAACGTAGCTTCATGTTCTAAATGGAGGCAACATGAAGAGCAGTTCTTTTCACCGATGGATTGCTTTGCACAAGAAGTTTCCTCCTTAGTTTCTTCTTCATAGCTTTTTCATTTTAGCTTGAAATCGCACAGCCTCTTCCACTTGGCCCTTCCACCCTGAGTCTTGAAGCACCGTCACCATGTATTTTCAAGCTCTGCTTAGATCATTAGAGGCATTTCTTCAATGGCTCCAAAGCTGGATCTTCGGCTTTGGTCCTTTCTCTGTACTTCAGCCTCAGTACTCTGCTTGCAACACTTCCATGACATATACTGCATATGCTCCTGAACTATAATCTGGTGTAACAACCTATGCCCTCTACATTTTAACCTGTTTAGACCAGGGACTGTGATAATAAGAACCAACTAATACAGATGGAAAATACATTCCATATTAAGTTCTCTAATTTAACTCAATCTTAAAGACACAAAGAGGTGTAATGTTACTCTTGTTTTATAGATGAGGGAAATTGAGACTAGGAGACTAAGTACCAAAGGTCACACCAAAAGGAAGTGGCAGAACCAGAATTAAAATCTAAATGTAAGGCTTGAGTTCTAAACCGTACCGTTTCCTGTCCTCACCCTTGTCCCTTCTTGTGTGATTTTCCACCCACTGCAGTACTTATAATGCTTGGTTCCTGCTTTTAACTGCACAATACATTCAGAGCTTTCAAACTGTTATTATGCTGATTAGTAGCAACCCTTGTTCATAAAAACTGAAGGGAACAAAGATGCTGATAACTGACAAAGAGTAATACTTCCCTCCCCCAGTCTCAGGGTATGCTGTGAGAGCCTGTTTTACTGGGGGAAAAACTAACCTTTGAGTTACAGAGTTGAAGTTTCGAGCTTCCTTCACAATGCATGACTCATTTATATCGTGGATAAATTTGTCTGTTTTATTTCTCTTTATTTAGTCCTTATTTATTACTTATAATCTTTGAGCTATGTTTTAAGATAGCTTGCAAAAATATATGCAATTTAACAGAGTAATAATGGGTAGACAAAAAATTGGAGAAAAGGAAAATAAGAATAGAAACAATAAGACAAAAATAAATACCATTGGGGTAGGGTTAGTTCACAAGGATACAGCTCAGAAGGCCCTAGGCAGTGAGCGGGGAAAGATGGCAAATTTGATGCTGATCTTTTTCACACTAATGTTAAAATACAATCTAAATACAATCAGTTATGTAATTTAGTGTTTCTAATATAGACAAAAATAAAAAAAAAAAACTTCTTGCTCAGGGAAAATTTCTTAACATGCATGGGCATTTTTTGTTGCAATGAAAATAAAAAAGAGAAAGAAAAATATTTACATTAAATACAGCATCACTTTTTCCAGGGCTACTTGATAAGTTTTGCTTTGTGATCCAGCAGCAAAACAGAACTCCCTTATTAAACAGTATGCATTCTTAGGACCAGCAGATGGTTATGTTGCTGGGCTCCCATGTAGTCGACCATGGTACTAGTCCTGGACTAGGGCCTTAAAATGCAGGAGTGTGTGCAAAAATCCCAAGAGGAGAATAGAGGAGAATGGATTGCATCGTGGCCACCCCTCACCCCCAGGAGGTGATTTCTTGCTTTCTCTCTCTCCTCTCTCTGGCGAGGGCATGTGCTCTATAGCAAAAATCTCTCTTAAAAAAATAAAAAATAAATAAAAAAAAATAAAAACAATGTTCAGTCCTTGTTTTAGGCACATACCCATCTTAATCTGCCCTACACCCACACATCTGGTTAAAGGGCCAGGACTAAAGAGGGAGGTTTGTGCCTTAGTAATACATAAAATGAAGAGGAAAAATATAAGGAGAGTTCTATCTAGCCTGTTCATATTATCAGACATCAAAATTGGGGTGAAATGGTCAAAACAGTGTAAACATTGACCGCAGATCTTATCTCACTTACTTTTGGGGATGATGGGCATGGCCTACATTTAATAATGGTTTCATACATTTTTAATACTTGCTTACATTTTAATATTGTTTATTCAGTAACCATGCAAGACTTTGATTTTCTGTTGTCAAAATCTGTAAGGAAAACAGAAGATTAAATGGTTATGGCATTTTTTTTTTTTTTTACCTGAAAATAGGCCATGTAGTTTAGACACAGCCAAGGGTATATAGAGATGAGATTGAGAGAACCAAGAACACACTGTCATCGGGTCAGCTCTCATGATCTGACACTGCAGAGTCGTGTGGTGAAAGAAAAGAAGAGTCTAGGTCACAGAATTTGTATACAACGAAGTCCCGCAGCTAAGTAGCATCGGGGAGGGATTCCCCATGAGATTGGAGAATTCAAGCCAAGTTGCTTTCTACGCTGCACTTTCTCAGTGCGGATGGATATCTTAGGGAACTTGGCTCCTGCCTATGTCTGCGGGGATGGGAAGCTGATTGGTCCAGTCAGTGCCTCACCCATTAGTGAATTCTTTTGAGAGGTTATAAGACACAACTCTTGGGCTCTTGCTTCATCTTAAGCAAATCCCATTTCTATGATGGTTAATCTTCCTTGATAATGATGATTTAATTCCATCTTAATTTTGAATCTTATTTGACTTCTTTCTACCTTCCATTTCCATGGTCTTTGTTTACTGAGAGTTACTCACATCAATTTATGCGGAAAAAGGTAAATAATATGTTGAATCTTGATGTGTAACTAGTAAAACATTAAGACAGTATTTGCAAATGTGCCTAAATCTGTCCACACCAGAATATCTTTATGTGCTTGTTAAAATGCACATCTATGGCCCCCTCTTCACTGAGAGAACCAGTGAGAACCAGAATCTCATATAAAATAGCATAGCAAAAAATAAAAAAAAATTGAAGCAGCTTTAATTTTTAGACCTGGGTCTACAAATAGAAATATGTGTATTTTATATTAGGTTCTAGTAGACAGAAACACAACAACACATATGTATGTGTAAATGGGGGATTCTTTTAAAAGTTCAAGGAAAATGCATGTTATGAAAAAAATGTTCATGGATTTCATCTTGTTTGCTTTTATATCACATAAACTCATACATACATATATATTTTTCACATTAAATACATACACACTTATGTTTTATACATATATACATATATATATATATATATATATATACACACACACACACATAAATTCTTTTTCATACCAACAAAAACAAGTCTTACTTAATACTTATGGTTTTAATTATATGACATTATATAACAATATTGAAAAATGGCTATCTCTTCTTCATAACATTAGTCAGAATTCTTGAGAATCAAAACCATTAGAAGAAAAGATGAAAGAAAAGAGAGATATAGATAGATGAAAAATAAATGATAGATGATAGATAAATGATAGATGATAGATAAATGACAGATGATAGATAAATGATAGATGGATAGACAGAGACCAGTAGCTGGCTCACACGATCGTGGTGGCTGAGCTACCCCAAGGTCTGAAGTTAGCTGTCTGTTTAGGATGCAAAGGAATGTCTGAAGGAGCTTAATCAAGAGAGTCAGGTAAATGCCTAATGATTTTTCATAGAAACTCTTGCAAAATTGCCCTTATTTGATAAAAAGAATGAGTGGGAACATTATCGTGGTGGAGAAAGACTTTCTGGTGAAGCTCCCTGGGCATTTCCCTGTTAAATCTTTTGCTTTCTCAAAATACCTTATGATAAGCAGATACTATCATTTTGGGGCCCTCCAGAAAGCCAAAAAGCAAAATATCTGTAGTTTTAGTTATTATTTATGCTGTGTATCATCAGCCCTTTTTAATTTAGGGCATGAACAAGATTAATTTTTTTCCACAAAAATTGTTGTGGATGATCTGCTGCTGCAGGCATCATCTTCAACACTGTCTTGTCCCTTCTTCTTCTTTTTTTTTTTTAATGTTTCTGCTATAGGGCACATGGGCTCACCAGAGACAGACAGACAGAGGCAGTAAGAGAGAACGTGAGAAATGATCCCCCCAACGAGCATGGCCACAGTGCAGTCCCTTCTCCTCTGGGGATTTTGGGAACATGTAACTATGTGCCTGGGATGATTTTTCAAGCAGCCAGATCCAGGACTCAAACCACGTGGGAGTTCCGCACCTTACCACTGTGCCACCTGTTGGCCCCCGCTTTTTCCCTTCTTAGATAGATAAAACAAGTTATCTATTTGTGAACCGCTGGCTTCTCTGGAGCATTGTCTCCATGGAGTTTCAATGAAGAATCATGGATCTCACCATTATTCTACACAAGCTTCACCATAAAGCCAATGTTTGTTTTTGTTTCTGTGTTTGCAGAGTTCATTGTGCTCTGATAGGGACTCTCCAAACTGATGTCTCACCGTTCTTTGTGCCTCAAACTAAATCCTGTTTAGACGTCTTATAACAAGTCAGTCTGTGTTTATTTTGCTGGAGAAATATTTTAAGTACTTGCATAGTTTTTCATAATATTCATTTTCCACCAACCCTTTGAAGATGGTGTGTGTGTGTGTGTGTGTGTTTGTGTGTGTGTGTATCTGGATTCGTAACAAGATAAGGAGTATAAATTCGTGACAGTTATAGTCCTGTTTCTGTAACTAGTTTCATGGCCACAGCTCGTATTTATACCTGCTTTCTTCCTCTATTCTCTATTCCCTTTGCCCTTAGCAAGCACCTTGTTTGGCCATGGTTCTTTAAATAAAGAAATGACTAAAATCTTTATTATTTTTTTAAGTTTAATTCTTTGATATGTATAGAGAGATAATGAGAAATAGCAAGAGATGGGAATTTCATGGGCAGAGAGGCACTCCTGACAGATTCAGGGAGGTCTCCGGTCATGAGCTCAGAACCTTCCCATGTGGGTCAGCCTCAAGGACCATTGTGTTACGCCATGCCACCAGACAGTCTCCTAGAACCTTCTTTCTTAAAAAGTCCAGGCCATTAGTAACCCCACCTGAATTGAACTGTTGTAGCCTTTCACTGACCTTAATCACAGGACATGGTAACACTAAGAGGCTCCCCACGGATCTCCTACCCAGAAGTACTCTTTCTTACTTTCACTGTGGGGTGTGCACTTCGATGTCCCCTTGGTAGTTAGGATCAGTCAGCCCAGCCAGCACAGTAACTCTTTATTTGCCTATTGATTTAGAGGCACAAGGAGTTCAAATTTGATGTTAGTTTTTGCTTAAATTTTAGCAACGCTAAATAACTGCTATGGTCCCAGGAAGAGTATCATATCAGGGACTCAGACCTGGTCTCTGCTGCTGGCAGATTAGGCACTCCGTGGTGACTATGTCCGATTGGCTTCGGGAAATGAAGTCCATGTTTTGGGCCCATGTGTAACCATCACCTTGCTGCCATGGTCACTTTGTTCTCGAGCCCAATGGGCAATGACAGTGGTCGCTGGGAAATAAATTGGTATCTACAGAGTGAGTCATCCTAGTCATTAGATCATTAAAATTCTCCTCTATGGAGGTTAGCCTTTGGTGAAATTCACGTAGGACGCAAATATCTTCATGATTTTTCACATGAAGTGGAATCTGTTGTGGTACTTCCTTCCTGAATTTCCTTGTCACCAATTTTCCAATCATGTTGCTTTCAAGTCCCTGACCATTGGCCATAGCTCATGAGTCACTACAGAGTCACACGTCCAACCATCTCTCCTTCCAAGCAAAGTGCCGCAGTGAGTAAGCAGAAGTCCCATGTATTGCAAGGACTTTCCTTCACTCCTGTCCTTCGAGGATGTCCCACAGGGGGGCTGCAGCGCTGCAGTTGTTGTTTTGTGTGGTACTTGCGTGTTGCGAATATTGTGCAGAACCATCTGTAAACCACGCCCAGGTTGTCACTTTCTCTATCACCTGATCCTAGAAAGCTCCCCATGAGGTCACAGATGAGGCGGGGAGAGAGGAGGCAGTGTAGCCAGTGAGACCATAGGCATTTGGCCACTTCTTCATGGAGCACACCTGAACCTTTATAGCATCATGTGTCAATGCACACCACTTCCATTGGGTTTTGAGTGTTCCTGTAATTGTCCAGCTTTATGACTTGGTGGATCAGGTAACACCCAGTCTGTGATGGGCAGTTCAGGTCACATGCTAACTTGGCGGCCCATGTTTAAGTCTTCCGTTTCAGTGAAGACCCAGTTACCATCTACCACCTGTTCTCTGCAGAGGATGGCAAGGCTTTCTCCCAAATCCCAAAGTTCTGTGCTGTGGTTTATCAGAGGGGTCTGTCAAAGGCTCCAACAGAGTTCCTGTCTGCCACCGCCACTTCGGGCACCACCGGATCTGCGAGATCATGTGGCCCAAGTAGCAGAGCAGCTTGCACAGCAGCTGAGACCTGCCGGACAGTCTTCTCTTGTTCTGAGCCCCACTCAAGACTAGCAGCTTTCTGGAGCTCTTGGTAAAATGGAGGGGCCAACACATGCAAATAAAGATTATGTTTTCTCCAAAATGCAAAAAATCCCAAGGGTCCTTGTGCCTCTTTTGTGACTGTATTAGGGGCTAGATGCAGCAACTTACCCTTCAGATAGAGAGAGTAGCGAATCGTGCATTTGCCCTTAAAGTTTCCACCTGGAAGTGGCATGTGCTACTTCCACTCACAAGTCCTAGGCAGTGACTAGTTCCATGGGTCTGTGACCTTAAATAGGGCCATGGTGTAGCCCTCCCACACTCTGAGAGGGCAGAGAACTGGGACTATTCAGTGAACAGCATGAATGACTGCAAGCTATATTGAAAAGCCAATGTTTTTGTCCTCAAACTCCTCCCTCCTCCTAGGTTCTATCTCGTAGTGACAGTTATTTGATGCTATTTCTGTTTTTCATGTATGTGATGCATATTTTAAAACAATGTATTGATATATCTTTAAAAAAAACACACACACTCAACATGTATGTTATATTGACTTCCTGCAATGAAACTGAAGGGCTTAGTTCATTTACACATCAGCTTTCTCTCTTAGTCACTGGATTGGACTGTTTCCTCCACTATTTTACTTTCTTGGGAAGTTAACCGGACATACTCTCATGGAACAAAGAGGATATAGCAAAAGAGGTAGGCAGGCGTGCGCAATGACCTGCCTCTCCCTGTGGTGACCATGTTGCTGACATAGTGGTGGGAGAACAAGGGTTCTGGAAAAAGGACTCTAAAAAATATTATGGGAAATGTATGCTATGTAAAGATTGACTTACAGATATTACACAACTGAGACTATGACAAAGCCACTTTGCAGAGGGCTACAAAGGAGAACTCGTAAATTGACACTGAATATATTTTCTAAAAGAAGTGCAGGGCGACTGGATTTCTAGGGGATGAAACATAATTGTAGCGTGACTCAAAGTTGTAACAAACTATGTTTGCATCATTATTGTGATAAGAATATGTTTAAATTTAAAAGTTTAGAACTAAAATGTGTAAATATAAAAGTAAATATAAGCGGTCAAAGTTGGGTAGATCAAAAGAAAAGTTAAGGAAAGATTGGGAAGATTAATATCCTCTCATACCACACTACGGGGGGTCAGTGCATATTGTCGATGCTTCATGAAACTCGAAAGCTTAGCTATACTAATTTGAAATTATGAAGGTATCAGTTGAGGAAATTAAGGATATTGCTTTAATTATGTGTGGATGAGAGATTAACTTTCTAATAAAGGAAGCAGGAGTGGTACATTCTGATTCTTTGCCTATCTAACAATGTCTTTATTCTGCCCTCATATTCAATTAATAGTTTTATGTTTCATATATATATATATATATTTGATTAATAGTTTATTATTTTCAAGAGTTTGTTCTAATTGTTTTCATATATTCAGTGTGGCTGGAATCTAATTTGATTCCTGTTCCTTGGCTGGCAATTTATATGTTTCTCTTTGAGAAGTTTGTGTTGAGGGCAGCAGGTGGAGCAGTGGTTAAGGCTCTGGACTCCCATGTTCCCTCTCTCCTCCCTCTCGAGCTCTCTCCAGCAAGTGCATGAGTCCTATGGCAAAAACCAGACCAAACAAACAAAATAACTAACTAAAAAAAAATTGTGTTCTCATTATTAAATTTGATGTTACTTTTTACAAAGATGTACATAATATGGATTTTAAATTCATTTTTCTGGGCACTAGATAAGCCCTTTCAACTGAGAAATGATATACCTCACCTGGGGCCAGCAGGTGGCAGGGAGGTTAAAACCCTGACTCCCACATTGCTGACCACCACTCGAGTGTCAGACCTGGCAGCTTGAAAATTACGCTGGGCATGTGTGAATATATGTCCCAAATCCCAAAAAGAGAACGAAGACGCAGGGATTGTGATATGACCATCCCCATAGAGGAGTGCTTTCTCACTTTCCCTCTCTCTGTCTCTGGCAAGTGCACGTGTCCTATGGAAAAAAAAAAAAAAAGAAAAGAAAAAAAACACTAAGCCAAAAAAGTTTGTGTTCTCATTATTAAACTTGATGCTAATTATTACAAAGATGTACATAATATAGATTTTTAAATTTGGGGGGGGGCACTGGATAAGCTCTTTCAACTGAGAAGTTATATCCCACACCTGGGAAAATTATCTAAAAATATTTCATTGATAATTTTTCCC
>NW_006159935.1:1712304-1728961 GCF_000334495.1 Tupaia belangeri chinensis | reverse complement strand
ATTTTCTCCCCTTGTCTCTCACTCTTGAGCTGTAATGAATAAGTTATTAGGAATTGTTATTTGACCACCTGTATTTTTTTCTGGGATATTTTCCAAAATTAAACTTTCCAGTCCATCTACTGGGCAATTGCAAATGTCATATGTTGAGTTTTATTATATTCTCTTTAGAGAAAAGCCCTCTGGTTTTTGTTTTGTTTGTTTTACTCTGATATGAGGGATGTATTTCTATGTATTTTGCTTCATAGGCACTTCTGTTTAGAGATTCGCATTTAGTCTCCTTTTTAATTTTTTTTCTTCCCCTGTCTCAGTTACCAACTCTGGTATTATTTATAAACAATTGTCTTTATATTTAAAGATTGTGTTGCTATAGGTGTCAATTGTTATTCTGAAAGTGATTGAAAATACATGCCAGATGTCTGTTTTTCTATCTGTTCAACTACAGAATGTATCCTTCCATCTAAGTGGTAGCTGCTATGATGTATCTCTAGAGCATGGAATATTTCCTCTAAGTTTCCTACCCCATTATGTCCAAGCCACCTATCTTCAACTTTTAATTCACATTAGGTGGCCTATAGAATGTGTTAAGGAAAACTTAGTATTAAATTGTGTTCTGTCTCTCTCTCTCGCTACTTTGCCTTTACTATGTATTTTGCTTCCGAGAGACTTCTGTGGCAAATAAGATAAGCAGATAAGCTAGCTAAATCTGTTTGATTTCAGGACTACATTATTGGATATTTTTCTTACATACTAAAATGTCAAAAAAAAAAAAAAAACTAACTATGTCTTTGAACCAGAACTCTTCATCAGAAAAAAGTTGTTGCTTTTGTAGCTTTCAGTTAATTTTGCAACATATGTTCTGATATTCTACTTTTGTCTATTAGCATAACACTTAACAATATTCTACCAAGATAGCAAAAGCGGATGTACTGCTAATGAAATCTGTCACTTGGATGTGGGACTTCCCTGGCACAACTTAGTAAAGAACTTTGAGCTTTTTCAAGATCATGAGTCATTATCAGCACCATTCTGCCTTTCCAAAGCAGTATGTAAACTCCAGATATATTTCAAAGCAGTATGTAAACTCCAGATATATTTCAAAGCAGTATGTAAACTCCAGATAAACACTTTTGAGCATATCCACTGGGATAAAACAGATCGTGAATAATGGTTCTGAAGATTTTAGATGACCTGCCAGTGTCCATTGAGTGGAAAGTTTATCAGAAGATAACATTCATATTCAAATATCTTATGTTCTGAAACATACATAAGAAAGATTGAATAAAGTCATATATTACTGGTGAGATTCTTGTAAGAGTAGCCGAAGAGTTCTGGGTTTCTGAGAATATTTCCATAAGATTGATGATTCCCTCATTTTTATTTGTGATTGAAAATATTTATTGAGGGACCAGCAGTTAGCATAATGGCTATGTCACTGGACTCCCACGTAGTTGACCGTGGTTCGCATCCTGGACCCGGTGGCTTAAACTCACGCTGGGTGCATGTGCATGCGTGCCCAAGATCTCTAAGGAGAATGGAGGAGAAGGGACTGCGGCGTGGCCACCCCCCTGGGGGCTGATTTCTCGCTTTCTGTCTCTCTGTCTCTCTCTGGAGAGCACACACGCCCTATAGCAAAAACCTCTAAAAAAAAATATATATATTTATTGAGCTCTCAATCTGTGCTAGTCACTACAATGCAGTCCTTGCCCTCATGAAGCTTAGAGACAAGAAAAGGTCCTTGTAGTGAGGGGCAGGTGCAACAAACCTTATTTATTATGGGAACAGAAGGGATTGAGTGTAAACAAGACTTGAGTTTGGGTCAGGGAAGCCTTCTCAGTGGGAACACTATTTTAGCTGTAATCTGTTGTAAGCGATACATCGAAGTTAGCCAAACCTTCAAGTGCTCAACGATGTATGTCTAAGAGAAAATCTTTGTGAAAAGATCTGAAGCTGGGATACGAACATGCTATAATTGAAAACAGAATGACATTCTGAGTGATTGGAATGTTGTGTTGAACTGGGGGTGAGGATGGAATTAGAGGGTAAGACATAAGGATGTGCTAAGTAATACTAAAGACATCGGCTTTATCCTAATAGAAACGGAGCTATTGATTGTGTGTGTGGGCGTGTCTGTGTGTCTTTGGAGAAAGGTAGGGAGAGAGAGGGCTATCCAGTTACTTGTGTAACTATGAATGATAGGACATATGAATATGACATGTGAATGATAGATTCTAGTAATTGACTGAATATATTGAATAAAAAAAAATCAAAAACCACCATAATTCTAGTTTGGGCAATTACATAGCTTTTAGGTCCCTTCTCCCCAAAATGATACAAAGAAAAGACTGAGTCTGAAAAAATACCTCGAGATGAGTTTGAGATGTATTGAGCTTGAAGTATCTGCAGGGCATCCAAATAAAAATATGAAGTAGGTGGTAAGGAAACAAATTTCGAAAAAGATTTGGCCTAGATATACAGATTGACAGCATTTCAGTATATAGGTGGTGGTTGCAGTCATAGAGTGAGGACATAATCCAGAAAGAGACCATCAAATGAAAGGGCAAGGGCCCAGAAGAAAAACTAAGAAACCTCAATTTAAGAAGATAAGAGATCGTGAAGGGCCTGGGGTTAGGAGAAAGAGCGGGAGGGAGGTACATCACAGAAGCCAGGGGAAAACGTGTGGTGAGAGGGAGGGTGTAAGTAACCAAGAATTCAAAATAATACTGACACATCTGAAAGATAGGAAGATTCTATTTAGTTATAAGAAACTCACTGATGACTCTGCCAGGTTCTTGTTGTTCTAGGTGAACTGAAGGGGTCAGCAGGTGATGTGAAGGTTAAAGCATTCCGTCCGATCCTGTGTGGCCAACCCTGCAGTTTGAGTCCTGGACCCAGAAGCAAAGCCTAATAGGCAAAAGCAGAGATAGAACTAAATGTACATTTTTAAATTTTTAAAGATTTTTTTGCATAGGGAATGTGAGCTTGCCAGAGAGAGAGAGAGAGAGAGACAGAGACAGAGAGAGGGAAAGTGAGAGATCACCCTCCAAAGGGGACACCATGTTGCAATCCCTTCTGCTCCATTCTCTTCTCTGGATTTTGGGCATGCACACACGTGGGCCCAGTGTAATTTTCAAGCTACCAGATTCGGGACTCAAATCACACTCAGTATTGTGGAAGTCTAGTGCCTGCCACGCCAAATGCTGGCCCTACTAAATATAGAAGACTCATAATTCTAATATAGTGTGGGAATTTGCTTTTTTTGAAGTACTGTCAGGGGAGAATACAAATTAAGCTAGATTGATAAACATATGTATTTTAAATAAAATTTGATACTCCCTCACAAATATAGCAATAATAGAAAAAGACAAATAATTTATATTTCACAAGATCCCTAAGTTCTCTGGTTCATTTCAGCCTAGAGTTCTAAGAGTCCACTCTATTTTCTTTCTATCATGCATGCACATGATAAAGCTCTGGCAGTTGTGCTGTTGAATTCAAACTTCGTGTTACTGTTCAACTGACAATGAAATGACTGCGTATGTCCAATATCATTCCTTTATACATTCATTTATTTATCACATAAAGTCGAACATTACTCACAAATATTCTACACCTTGTAGGAAAAAGAAAATCATTAAATATCTCACATTCCTTAATATAATGAGCAATACTCTTTCTTTTTAAATGCTATTTTTAATTAGAAAAGCAGTATGCACGCATGCCGAAAAAAAGCAAGCAGTTCAAAATTAAGAGAGTAAAATAAAAATGTAACCTCTTACCAGGAGCCTCTTCCTTGCTTACTCCCTAGAGGAACCCAAGTTTTAGGCAGTGTCCCTGAATCCGGAGGTGAGATAAAAATGTCAAGGAAGGCTTATCTACTTTGGAGTACTTTTTCATTGAATTTGGGGTGCGAATGACTTGCATTATTTAAATTATTCTTGGATACAATTACTGTTTTCTCCCATGACTCCTTCAGTGACTAGCAGTCTGAGTCTCCTCAGATCTCCTTGTTTTCATATCGCATCACCGCCACCATCAACTGTCATTCGAGTTCTCTCTCATTCTGAACCACAGTCTTGTAAATCTTTTATTCACTCAACAGGATTATGGCCCATACTTTGAAAGAAGTACTTTATCCTAATTAGTTCCACAGGTGCCTTCCTTTTAAAAGGAAATAGTTTCCACACTGTCTCCAGAAGAATGTTTTCGGGTCATTATCCCTCTGATAAATGAACTCGGTGCAGAGCCTGGGTTTCCCTGAAGGGTCTCTGCGATGCACAAAAATGCTGTGTTCTAACTTTTGATCCATGATTGCCCTAATTTTCTCAATTTATCCAATATCATATCCAGATATGCAGTCCCAGATCTGCAATGAACCACACTGATGCTTCCTTGTTGACTTTATGTACTTGCTTTTCCTCAGGTTGCTACTAAACATAAGTTCTTCTCTTCACATTAGGCGTAATATGTCAGCTTTTCAAGAGTTAGATCGTTGATGGCATTGGTATAAGAATGAAGTACTTACAGACAATGGCTTAGTGCTTTGAACTCTTCCCAGGCTGTCAGCCATCGAGAGTTGTTTAGTACTCCCGTGGGTTCTATATAAAGTGAAGGTGGTCTGATTGCAATTCGGGACCAGCAGGAACAAGTCTGATTTCTATTACAGAGGGCAGGAACAGATGTTTGGTAAGGGGACCAGATGTCTTCTTTGAATGACTTATAAGAACAAAACCTGAATGTGTCCCAGTTTCCCCCCAAACCACTGTCCCTGCAATAGTGCTACGTTGTTCCCTTCCCTTTCCACAGTCATCTTCTCCCACTGTAGTAAATTACTGGTTGGTTTACTTAGCGCTTTCTCCAGTACTCAAAAGCCCTCACGTTCCTTGACATTGTTTTCTGGTTTTTCTGTTCCAAACCAACAGCGCCAAAGCAAACACCTTGGCCCCTCACTTGGCGTGTGCATCACCCCTTGTTACCACTGTTTCTCTGGACTTCAGAGCTTGTTGCCTTCCCAAATCCATCCAGCCTTTCTAGAACTAGTTATCGGTCAATGTATCAAGGAAACTTTTAGAACATGTGACCGAAGCACACAAAGATTATATATATATTTACACGTATATACTGAAATCCTTCGTACTATATCAGCCAGACTTAAAATTTTGCGTGTTTCAGTATAACTAAGACGGGCCAGTCTGTGGTTAGGATGGCTGGATCCCACATGGCCTATCTTGCACTTCAAGTCTCCAACCCAGTGACTGGAGAAACATCTGAGCATGTTTGCACGCTTGCCCAAAATCCTGAAGGGAGGGAGAAATGAAGGAGAAGGGATGCTGACATGACCATCCTGATGGGAGGTGTTTTCTCATTTCCTTCTCTCTCTCTCTTGTCATCAAGTGTACACGCTCTCTGATAGATAGATAGATAGACAGACAGACAGACAGACAGATGATAAATAAATAAAGAGAAAACATGATCAAATTAGAGTAAACGGGAAGGTGTGCTTGGAAACCAAAATGTTTATTTGAGACCAGCACCTAAACTTTTCTTTCCAGATCATGTGATAATTCTGTAGTGGTTGTGGAAGAAATGTGGTCTGCCTATAGAACTCAGGGATCAGTGAGGGCTTTTACATTTTTTGTTTGTTTATAGTTTGTTTATTTTTTCTGTGAGAGACAGACGAGAGACAGGCACTCCCATGCCATTCTTACTCTCCGTCTGGCCTGCTCAGGGGAGTCCTGGGACATGAACTCTGGATCATTCCCACATGGGTCTGGTTGTGTCACCACTGTGCCACCACTGTCTGACCCTGGGGTACTGAGGGTGAGTTCTAAGACAGGATTATGAAGGAAAAGAAGACAGCTTTTTGTAAGGATAATGTGTGTATTTGCATGAGAGAGAGAAGTGCCCTCAACAAGCAGTGTCTGGCCTTGCTTCAGTGCCTCCCCCAGCGTCAACTCATCAGGATCCTGGGAATGCCTACATGTGCTTGGCGAGTTTCAGGGGACCGAGACAGGGATCTGAACCCACAGCTGACCGCATGGCCTCTAGCACTGCAGTTCAGTTTGGTACTGACAGTGCCACAGAGGCTGGGTCAAAACTAGGCTTCGATATTGTTGAAGCAACTTTAACTTTTTTTAGACCAGGGTCTACAAATAGAAATATGTGTATTTTATATCAGGATCTAATAGACAGAAACACAACAACACATATGTGTGTGGAAAAAGTTCATGGAAATGCATATTATGAAAAAACTGATCATGGATTTCATGGATTTCTTATTTGTTTTTGCACCACATAAACTCATACTTTAATTCTACTTTTCCAAAAACTTGTTGAGCTCTCCTTGTGTGTATATATGTATATGTGTGTATGTATATATACATACATGTATGTTTCACATTACACACTTGCATATATATTATATACACATGTATTATATATATGTGCACACACGTGTGTGTATTTGATGTGCACAGATATTAAATTTCTCCTACTTTACTATGTTCAATGCCGTTTGATATATTCTAGTCCTTATTTTACACTGTATTAGTTTTAAAAATATCTGGTCTCATCCATTGGATGTGTTTTATGCCTTATTAAGGGTCATATACTACAGTTTGAAAAACAATCTATTGTTACTCCTTGAGAGTTAAAAAAATGTATTTCTATATTGTGTCTTTTCTTTTCCAGTTGCTTTCATTTAAGAAAAAGATTTGTACCGAGACATGTTTATGCATTGGGGATTTTGTTTGTACTGCTATCTCAAAATTTCTGTGAAATTAAAGACATAGCACTTTGTGCATAAAGACTGCAAGTATAACACCCATCATTATGAATGGAAATAGTCTATAACTGTTCCCCTTTCACACAACCAAATAGAAATTCAGATAAACCACATACTTAAGAAGTATCAAGACTTTTTAAAAGATCCTTACCTGCTCCGTGAATAAATAAGCGAATGCTTCCTAGAGAATTGAGGGAAAAAAAATAAAAGAAAACATTGAAATTTTGGTCAAGCAAAGTGGTTGCACACATTTCACCTTGTATATGTATTGAGTTGTAGGAAAAGTCATGACCTGTGCTTCTGTTTTTCTATGGAAAAATGCATCTGACTTTCCGAAGACCCAATACTCTAATAAGTTCTCAGTGTTGCCATGCAGATTACTCCTCCTTCATTGATCCATACTGCTGTGTCAATAAAAAGGTTGCTTGTCCCTGAATGAAAAGTGTTTCCTCTCTCTCTTTTTTATTAGGTTAACTTATTTACGGAAGGGATGCTAAATCATGCAATACTTGTGATAAAAATTGTTTGAAGCAGTTTTTTTATATGCTTTCATTACTGGTGGGAGATGACCATGAATATTTCTGAAGCAAATTGAGCCAGCTGACAGTGTTAACCCTTACGATTTGGAGGACAAGCCAATCTCCTGCAAATTATTTTGAATTTCCTCTGCTTACAAATCATCCAACACTGTTCACTCTATTATAGAAATCAGCTACCAAGTCCCACCTAAAAGGTAGCTTTTCCCAGTGGGCTGTTATTGGTGATGTAACCTGATCTTCTACTTCAATGACGAATTCCACAGGTTACTGGCAGCTGATGGTTTTCAAAATCAGAAGGTTATGAGGAAATTGTGAGGATCTGTGTCACTTGAGTTAGACTCTGAAAGCGAGAAAGCTGTGATGAATCCTATTGTTTCTCAACCAAAGTTTGACTTTTATTATCACAGTTGAACTTGAACGTCTCCATCTTGCCACTCTGGTGCAGAATTGCAGTTGGGTGTGAATTTTTTTTTAACATGCTTATTGGTTTTTCCAAGTGAAATAGGAAGACACATTCTATTTAGACAATTAAGATGGAGAAAATTTTGTTTGTACAGATTTGTATGTACATACTGAAAATTCTCACCCACTAAAATGTGCACCACAGTTCCTTCTCTTCTGACTGGATCATAGAAGAAACACATTTTTACTTAATTTATCTGAATTCCAGAGGGTTTTCCCTACATACATGGCATTTTGTCTTCTCTTGTTGCGAGCATTTTTATAGGTCTGACCAGATTTCTTCCTTTACTGCATTATCACCTTCTCTGAGAAAGTTTATTCTGGTCCTTTTAACCACTTCTCCTTTTGTCTGACCTGCACTTCAGACTTTAACAGTGGAAAGGTCACAGGTTAAGTTGGGCTGAAGTTGTGAAAATGAGGTAAGGTGACTTTTCTACAGAAATTATATGAATATTAGTGATAAGTTGTATGATCTTCAAGCGTTACCCAAAGCCCCACCCCCAATATGCTAAAATGGAAAGAATTAACATTAAGGATCATCACATTTTGGAAAACAAACCACAAAACTAAGCCAGCTCAGGGTTAACTTAGACTAAACAGAGAAGCTGTTATTTCTGCTAATGTCTATATTATATTCATCAAACTAGTTGTGTATTCTTTGCCACTTAGTTAATGTGTCCGTTTAAATAGCTTAAAAGCTGGAGTAATTGTTTTTAATTATTTGTCTTTTACATAAATACTTTCTAAAAATCTCTGATCCTAAGAAGGTTTATATTTATGCCCTGAAGATTCCCCATATTAAAAAACAAACAGAATAAGATACTATGTGTTAATACGAGTCTCAGGTAATGAGTGCACGTTTGAATTGGGTTAGATCACAAAAAAACAAACAGAGTAAGATACTATGTGTTAGTATGAGTCTCAGGTAATCAGTGCACGTTAGAATTGGGTTAGATCACAAAGCTATTGTGATTTCCTGACTTTGGCGCTCCTTATACTTCCAAGTTGTAAACACTTAGAGGAGGAGCCTTGTAAATTCATATTTCCAAAATGATCACCACAGTTAATATATTAAGAAATAAATCTAGATACAAAGATACACAATTTCCTGTGGGTATATGTGAAAAGGAAATTGTATTGTTTACTGAGCCTGATACCAAGATCCACAGAAATGTCAAGAAGAGATTCTAAATCTGTGAAGGGCTCTCCACTAGGGTAGGAATTGAAATCACTCTGTCGTAGGTCCGAAGAGAATTACTGGGATCAACAAAGAGAATTACAGGGAGACATCTTTCTGTGCCAGGTAATAAAGCTGTGCAGTGCAGTGCGTATCCTCCCCAGTATACTGACTCACCACCCTTCCACAAGCAGAGGTAACCCATGATTTGTCAGGGGCACTGTTGAAAGAGGTACAAGTTTAGAACTGAAAGACCTCAGAGGTTGCTTTCAACTCTAAAATTCTAGGATTTGTCCACTTGGGACTAACAAATGCCAGGGAATAATTGGATATATGTGACAAGTGAAAAGGGAACTGTTTGAATGAACATAAATAGGGGTTACATTTAGCAACTAATAAGAATAATCAGCTACACAGCCTGTGCAGATTTAAGAGGCAAATTACATGTTTAACAAACCTACTAACAGAGGTGCTCTTAGCTTCTATGAGAACTTAGAAATTCACTGTTTGAGCCCTCTGCTGGCTCTTTTTACCTGGAAGACAGCACTGGTTTTTAGATAGGAAAGGAGACTAAACTGTCCTAGGATAATGTTCATTGATACTTTTCATAAACGAGAGGTAGTAAGGAACAGCATACATCAGTTCATGTAGATGGCTCAGGAACTCTGCAACCCGCTTGACTCGGGACATTTTTCTCGATTTTCTTTGTCTCCCAGTCTCTGATAACACTAACAACTAAGTTTATTCATTTTTTTACTATTTAAATCAACTTTATTTTCTAAACCTTTTCTGAGCATTATTGTTCTATAAGTCTTCCAAAAATATGGTTGTGTTCTATAAGTCTTCCAAAAATATGGTTAATAAAGTAATAGCAGTTTCTTAAACCAGAAATAAAAGATAATTAAAAATTACTTTATAAGAGTGGTAAACCTGGATAAAGTGTTTTTCTGTCACTCTGTATCTTGAGAAGTCAGTTTCTGTTATGACTGAGTTGTAATGAGGATTAGATCGCTCCCATTGTCAACGTGTAGTGATAACCACGAGTCAGAATCCAGTGCATGGAAAAAACGAACGCTAGCTACAGAATAACTCTATCATCCCCCAATGCTCCTTCGTCTGATACTGGTACAACTCAAAAAACAAACTAGTCTTTTGACTTTCATCACACTTTCATTGCCGTAGATTAGTTCTGTTCATTCTTGAACTTCAACATAATTCGTTTTTGGCTTCTTTGGGTCTGAGAGCGTCACCATGGTCGTTGAATTTATCAGCAGTTTCGTTTCTTTTTATTGCTGAATAGTATTCCCCAATCTGTCAGCTCCCATAAGGATGAATAGTTAGCCTTGTTTTCAGTTCTTCTGAATAAAGCTACTATGATTTTTAAAATGTCTGTTGTATAAATATGGCTCCTATTCTAAATGTGTACTTATAAAAAGCTCCCAAACTTTTTAAGAGTAGTTGAACATTTCTGCATTCTCAACAAACGATGTGGGAGAGAGTTCCAGTTGTTCACATTCTTGTCAATATTTGTTGTATTTTAGAATTAGTTATTTAATTTTATTATTATTATTATTTTAAACTTGTTATAGGGCATGTGTGTTCACCAGAGAGACAGAGACAGAGAGAGGGACAGTGATGTAGTCAGCCACGTGGGAATCCAGTGCCTTTAATGCTACACCACCTGCTGGCCCTCTTGTCAGTAGTTAGTGGGTTCTTTTTTTTTTTTTTTTTTTTTTTTTAATTTTTTTTTTTTTTTTTTTTTTTTTAATAATTTTTGGATTAGCCTCCCTAGGGGACAAAAAATATTTTTTCACTGTGGTTTTAACTTGTATTACTTTATTGGATACAGATGTCAAGTACCCTTTGTGTGTGTGTGTTTGTATTGACCTAATATGCCTTCTTCTCTGAGTTTGTAAAGTATTTGCCCATTTTTTAAAAGAATTATTTGATTAACTTTTTTCTTTCTTCTTTCCTTCTTTCCTTCCTTCCTTCCTTTTAATTCCACCAGAGGGAGGGAGGGAGGGAGAGAAAGCAAGAAAGTGAAAAAGCAAGCTGCTAGGTCTGGGACTTGAACCATGGTCAGCCATGTGGCCCTCAACCTCCATGCCACCTGCTGGCTGCAATATTTGCCCATTTTTTTTAATTGAGCTATTTGTGTGTTGTTAAGTTTGTAATATATTCTAGATATGAGTCCTTTATCTGCTAAAGAATATTTTGTTAATTTTGGTGCGCTGAGATATATTTTTAGATCACAGATGGTGTAGGGTTCTCTAAAACTTTCTGTCTACCAATTGAGATGATTATATGATTTTTATTCTCTAAGAGTTGAATTATATTGAATTATCTTTGATTTTTGGACTCTCTTGCGTTACTAGGATAAACATTGCCAGTTGAATCTTTTCTACGTATTGCTGGATCCATTTGCTAATATTTTATAAGGAATGTGGTGCTATGTTCAAGAAAATTATCAGCTTCGGTCTGTCTAGCGATCTACTATCTTTTCTTTTTTGCAATGTCCTTGTCAATTTTGTTACCAAGATTATGTAGAGCTATAGAATGAAATGAAAAGTGTTCTGTATTCTTTTATTGTCTGAAAGAACTTTCAAAGGACTGACATTATTTATTCCTTAAATGTTTGGAAATTTAACAATGAAGCCTCAGTCCCATATCTTGTTGTAGTAAGATTTTTAATTATTGATTTGGTTTTTAAAATAGCAATGAGACTGGGTTTCGTATTTTCTCAATCATTTTTAGAAAGCCGTGTCTTTCTAACAGTTTGACCATTTCATCTAAGTTGTCACCTTTATTCATGTAAAGTTTATAATACTCGTGTGTTTTCTATTCTCTGAAGGATTAATTGTTGATATTTTCTCTGTTGTTTATGATATTGGGCATTTGCATTTTCTTATTTTTCTTGTCCAGTCTTTTTAAATGTTTTTTTTTAGTGCTATTGATCTCTACTGAAAAGCAAGTAAACGTCTGGTGTTTGTTTGTTTGTTTGCTTTCTTGCTTTACTGTATATATACACATACTCCTTTGTCTTTCCTGTTTCTCTTTTTCTAACATACTGATTTTTACCTATCAGTCTCCCCCTAAAAACTGCTTTAGCTGCATCTCAAAAATTTTTATATTGTATGTTTTATCATTTAGGTAAAATATTTTCTGAATTGCCTTATGCTTTCTTCTTATTTTATTAATATGTGCTTAGGAGGATGTTTTTAATTTCCAAATACATGAAGGATTTTTACTAAAGATATTTTGCTATTGATTTGTAAGCTACTTCAATTGTTATCAGAGAAAATATCTTTGTGATTTTAAGATTTAAACTTATTTTATGCACCAGCATATATCTTACCTTGGCAATTTTCCCGAGTTCACTTGTAGTTTTGTTTGAATATATGTAAAGATCCATTAGGTCTATTTTCAAATTTTCTGTGAATGCACTCATCTTTGTCTACTTGTTCTATCAGTTATTGGAAAAGAATTAATTACACAGTCGTAACTTTGACTGTATAATATTTGTTTCTCCCTGAAATAAAATTTAGGCTCATTTACTAGGTGCATATATTTTTTATTATTATATCTTCCTAATACATTGATCTTCTTCTTATGAAATGTTACTCTTATCTCTTATAAATCTCCTTGTTTTAAGCTTGTTTTTCTGGTATTATCACAGTCATACCAGTTCTCTTATAAGTGGATTTTCATGGTACATGTGTCTATTTAATATTTTTTGACTTATCTTTGTCTTTATATTTAAAGTTTATCTCTTATACACAACTTATAATTTACCTTACCATTTTTCATTTTACAATCTGATATTCAAATTAATTAATTAATGTAATTTAATACAATTGTTTATAAGATTATGTTGACTTCAACTATTTTCTTATTGTTTTTTATTGTTTATTTTCTTATTGTTCTATTTTTTCATTGTTTTTTCCTATCTAATCTTCTTTATTCTGTTCCTGTTTTTCTGTATTCTTTAAACTATTGAGTATATTTCAACATTCCATCTTATATTTCTACTAACATTTTAGCTGAACTTCTTTATTCGGTGATTATTGAGGAAATTAAATATTTGAATTCTAAACTCATCAGAATCTAACTTGAATTAATATTTTATCATTTTCATGTAATATCAGAACTGCCTGCCTTATGTTTTGAACTACTGCTGTCATTTGTTTCTACCCTACCTGTACTGTTACTGTTTTGCTTTAGTTAGCCACTTGTCTTTTAAACAAATTCAGAGAAAAAGTCCTTTATGTAATGATATGGTTTATATAGTTACTGTAGATACAGATTTTTATCTGACATCAGGTCCTACTGAAGAACCTTAGCATTTTTGTAATCCATGTTTGCTAGCATCAGATTCTTACAGTTCTTGGGACCAGCAGAGGTGTAATGTTATGTCACTGGACTCCCATGTAGTTGATCATGATTCGAGTCCTGGATCAGGCAGCTTAAAAGTTATACCAGGTGTCTATGTGAGTGTGTGTGTGTGTGTGTGTGTATGTCGCACACGCCCCAAATCCCAAGAACAGAATGGAGGAGAAGGGATTGTGGCATGGCCATCTTCCCTGGTGTGTGATTTCTCTCATTCTGTTTCTCTGTCTCTCTGATGGGTGCACATGCCCTCTAGCAAAAATTCTCTTAGAAAAAAGAAGGATTCTTTCAATTCTTATTCATCTAAAAATACCTCTGAATTAAATTTTTTAAAGATTTTTGACTGCATATAAAATTTTGTGTTAACAGGTGTTCTCTTTTCCCCTTGCAAAATTTTAAAGATGCAGTTTCATTATTTCTGGCTTGAATTATGTCTCACAGAAGGTCAGATGTAATCTTTAATCTGTAAGTGTATACTTTTTATCAAATTTGAAAATACGTGGTCATTATTTCTTTACTTGCCCCTCGGCCCATATTAAATATATTCTCACCTTCTGGATTCAAATTGCATGCATACTAAAGTGGTTGATATCACTCTACAGGTCACTAACACTCACTTTTTTAAAATGCTTTTTCTTTGTCTCAGCTTCAGTAACTTCTGTTGACCTGTCTTTTTTTTTTTTAAGTTTCTATTGCTCTTTTCAAATACTAATGCTCCTTTCATTCAATAGTTTCTAATGCTCTTTTCACTCATTACATTTATGTTTTCCCTGATATTTAAAAAATCCAGTTATAGTGGTTATTTTAAACCTATAACTCTTCTAATACCTGAGTTATTTATGCAAACTTAAAAACATGAAACTCTGGGGGGACAAACCATTATCCATGCCATGACAATGTCTCTCTGGTCTCTCTCTTTCATAAAGCCCCCAGAATTCAATCACTCACACTGATCAGCTTGCCCAATGCTAACTACAACCCAAAGACTCTACTTCTTAAATCTATAGGCAAATTAAGTCTTCATCATCTTAATAATATTACAATGGTTCACCAAATTTCAACATATGAAATTTAGGGAACACATTTAAACCATAGCAAGCTATAATAAGGAACATAAGTACATTTAGAAAAGAAAGAAAGAAAAAAATGAAAGAGAAAGGAAAGATGGAGAGAAGAAAGGAAGGAAGAAAGAGAAAGAAAGTTAAAGAAAAAAAGAAGGATAAAAGAAAAAGGAAGGGAGGCGGGGTAGGATAAAAATACGGGGGGAGGGGGCAGAAAAAAAAAAGAGAGCTCAGGAAGGGTCAACTGGCTACATGCTCCTGCATATTTAAAACAATCAAGAAATTTTTCCTCATTGTTCTACCTTCAACAGATTTAGGTCAGTACAAATTGTTCTGCAGGCCTTTAAGTTTTGGACTTGATTCTTAGGTATATTCTATTGCATTAAAATTGGAGATGTTTTAAAATATGCAGAAAGTTTTAGTTAGTTGAATTTGCCACCAGATAAAGAGACAAAAATTAGAAATGGTGAAATGCCTCAAGATGAACTAAAATTGTATAAACTACCTTATAAACAATGTGTCTATTTTTCACCTCTGGAAAATCCTTCTTTTTGAGGTGGTTCAGTGTGGATATTTTCAGAATTTGATAAGAAACCAAAATATCTATAACTGCTCATCATTTGCATTGGTAATAAGGATGAAATATGTTGAACACATGATCATACATTGCTATGGACTATTTAACTGAAAAAAAAGATGTAAAATTATGCGGCAGTCTATCAAACTTTATCTACCAGTGAGTTTTTTTGGTTTCTTCCTTTGTTTCTTTTTTAAGCTTATGTTAAAGAGAAGCCTAGATTATTCTGAATTTAGTTCATAACACCCTAGAACTAACAAGTATTGCCTGTTGGGCACAAATTTCAGCCTCTGCAAAAAGTCTGTCATTACTTGCCAGGAGCTTCAGGTGCCTTCCCGACTTAAAGCTTAGCGATGGCCATTCTCTAGAAAGGAGGCTATTGGATCCTGCCTTAGCCTGTCAACTAGCAAAGTATTTCTACCAAAGGAAGTCCCGCCTTCACTCTCAGAGGCTCTTGTCTCTGGCAGTGCATGTGCTGGTTGCTTTTGTGGTTGCCATATTGATGTGCACAGTATTATATTCCTTCTCTCTTCAACAATTTCCACTCTTTGTTTCCACGTCTTAAAGATCCCAGGTCTTAGCTTAAAATCTCATCTAAAAGCTCTTTTTATCTTCTTTTCAGACAGATATAGAAGCAGAGACCACTTGACTATAGACAGTTCATTCCCAGGAAGATCTTCTGAGGGCTGTAAACAGCCTAAGGACTTCAGTCTTTAATTGAGGAAGTACAATGGCAGACATCAAACACGTCTGGAATAATATAGAATTAATTACAATTAGAGACAAAGTAATATATAAGATAAATATTAGTTGAAGACCTTTCTGTGCAAAAGCAGTGAGGTATTGCTCAAAATAAATATATATTCACTATATTATTCATAACTGATTCATTGAATTATTAAATAATTTATTGAGTCTATATACCATATCGAGCATTAAATTAAATTCTTTCAAAAATACAGAGAAGGCTTTAGACATTATCTCCGTCGGTAAGAAGTTTTGCCATCCAATATGAGTGATAAAACATGTCCACGAAGAAGTATACTACAAGGGATAAACTAATGAGGGCTAAAAGCCATGCAAAAACATGCCCCAATGATTGATTTTTATTTTTAAATAGTGAAGCAGAAAGATTGGAGGAGTTGGGCCATGGAGGATCAGCACAGGTGGGCTTTAATTTTAAAGGGTGGGAAAGGATGAGACCATTCAGACAGCAAGAATGTGAACCAGAATTGAAGGAGAAGCACTGAAAGGCATGCTAAAGAAAGGAACGGCCGGGCAGCTTTACCAGATGCCGGAGGATGTGGAGGGGCGTACCTGAACATAAACCGAGGCCAACCAATAGGACTGACTGGGTGTGTGTGTGCCTGCCTAGGTGTCTGGACTGTGGGGAACTCTGCACCTGGGCTGAATTCAACCACCAAAGACAACAGTAACTTCAATTTACATAGCCCCTTGCAGGTCGCGAAGCTCATTCATATGTTGGTTTACTTAGGGTTCCCAGCAGTCATCCTCAGGCATCACTCCTTGTTCTCTTGGTTCCACCTCTTCATCTGGACTTTTTTTTTTTGGGGGGGGAGGTTTTTTGCTATAGGGCATGCGCACTCACCAGAAAGACAGAGAAAGAGAGACAGAAAGTGAGAAATCCCCCCCCCCCCAGGGATATGGCCACAC
>NW_006159935.1:1686200-1710862 GCF_000334495.1 Tupaia belangeri chinensis | reverse complement strand
CCCCAGGGATATGGCCACACCACAATCCCTTCTCCATTCTCCTCTTGGGATCTTGGACATGCACATGCCGCAGCCTGAGTTTCAGCCGCCAGGTCCAGGACTCAAACCACGGTCAACTACATGGGAGTCTAGTGATGTAGCCATTAGGCCATCTGCTGGTCCCTCATCTGGACCACTTAACATCTAATACTACTTGTTGACACTCCCTCCCTTGGTTATTTCATGGCAAAAATTTCTATCTGTGTGCTATAGTTTTTCAAACTGATACCTGTATTCCAGATGCTCTTTTGAATTCCAGATTGATATGTAAAGATACATGTCAGCACTGCCTGCTGGATATTTCCACTGGAACGTCTAGTAAGCTTGACCTAACATGCACAAAACTGAAATCAATCTTTCCACCACTTCCTACTCCACCCAAGAGACCCTGTGCCACAGCCCTGTTCCGCCAACAGCCTTCACCCCCTGAGAGGACAGGGACACCAACATTTGAATCACTCTGACTTTTAGGGATGTGATGCTGTGGTAGAGGTGAAGATAAGTGGAATTAGTTCAGTCTGGGTCATCTGAGAACATGAGTTGACCAGAGCACACGCCCATAGCTTTGCAGTCATCAAATATTATGTAACGAGAATGTGGTGTGCTTGCTCATGGTGAATTATTGTTAGAGAAAAATTCACAAATAACAAGTGGATATTGACCATTTGCCCATGCTTGCTACTTGCTAAACATCAACTGCACCCTTCAGAGGTGCCTTACCCTCATGTGAAAAACCGTTCCGTGAGAAATTCAGGATGAACAAATACATCTGTTATGAAAGCTAAGGAAAGGTAAGCATAGGTAAATCTAACACAAAAGCAGGATAATTTTTCCCCCATAAGGAGAAGTAGCAAAGTTAAAAGCTGAAAGGATAAGAAAGCAATCATTTTATCTAATTAGGGACTCCTCATTATTGCCTACACTCCTGGTTCTCTTGGATCCGTTTCTGTCTGCTCTCAGATTCCCATCTCACCGACGTCTGTGAAAGTGCGGTACTGTTCTTCAGGAAGGTCACATGTCCTAGAATCATCCTTGGGTTGTCTCTTTTTCTTGCAGCCTCATATAGTGAAGAAGTCTTCCTGGAGTGACCTTCGAAATATGTAAGAACTTGACCCCTTACTCACCATCTTCATTACTTTAACCCCGGTTAGAACCATCAGCATCTCCCAATTGGATTCTGCAGTTGTCTTCTCACTGGTCCTCTGGTGTACGCCTTTGCTCATGTACATCTGTTTTCCACACATTAGCCAAACTGAATTTTTACAAAATGAAATGTACTTTTCTGCTCAGAATTCTATAGGGACCTCCCATTTCTCAAAGGATAATGGGTAAAATCCCTACATGACGAACAGGGCTGATCTATTCCTTATTAAATGTCTGGCATCATTTCTGGTCTCTCTCCTTTTGTCTCTTTCTGCTACTTCTACAACGGTTTCTTCGATGCTCCAAGCACATACTGGATGTACTCTTTCCGTAGCACCGCTCTGCTTACTCTTCCACCTAACTAGAATGTGCTTATCTGCAAAAGAAGTTTTCTTCCCCATCATCCCTTCCGCCTGTTGTAGGCATGGGTTTCTGTTAAAGGCCTCCATCTTTCTTTATAGACCTAACCGAAGGGCAGTTTATGGGATGACTGACAAATAATTCAGATGTCTGTTCATCCTCCATCTTGTGGAGCTGACATTCTGCCCAAATGAAAAGCAGCCCAGGATGACTGGGTTGAAAGACCCAAGGAATGAAGAAAAGTTAGAGATGATGTCAGACTTGATTACTTCCAGGATCAATATGAGATTGGGGAGATAGAAGAGAACCATTAGAAGTCTGTCCTGGGAAGTGAGAATGAGGAAGTAGGCGGTCAGGTCAAGAGAGCAGTCACTCCCAGGTCCCAGGAGTGGACCAGATGGAGTAAGACAGGTACCTCACTGAGAGGAAGAAGTAGAATGAAGATGAGAACAAGTAATGCCTTGGGACAGCGTGGGAGTGGGAGGAGGAAGATTGAAAGTAGGACAGAAATGACTGCATTTGAGAGCTGAGCAGCTAAACAATGGTTTCCAAACCTTGCTAAATCCCAGGACTTGGGCTTCTGAATTTCCACTCATTCTACTTCACAGAAGCCAGGGGGGAAAATGTGCATTCAGATAGCTAAATGCCTGCTTCTAACAATTGTGTGGAACGTAGGATGGGAATTAAAATACGACATGAGAACAAAAGCAATTCCCTAGAGAGAGAGGTTTATTAATTTGCATAAGGAAATAGAAATTGTAAGCTATTTTTAACAAAAGACAAAGTAGCAACAGTTGTGGACATGGGCCTGCAGATTCCTAGATATATGCATTGCCATCTTAAGATAAATTGATTTATACTACCACCAAGGTGCTTTGACAAGAAGAAATGTTCTGACAGACCTGACAATTTCAAATTGTGCAGAATTAATTGGAATGAAGATGAAGCAGATGTTTCAGAAAGACTTTTATTAAGGCCCTAGATGTATGTATTGAGCATTTCCTATGAAAGAAAAGAATGCCAATTAAAGTTGTTTTAGGCATTAGAATTCAAGGAATTAAACCAATTTTTTTCATTAATTGTGAATGGAAATTTAATCCCGCACCATGTTCATCCTCTTCAAACACAAAGAAAACAGAATTATTTATAGGGAAATAAAAGAGAGTGCGAGTAGAGGGATTAGATAAAGATTTACACGTAAGGAGTGAGTTATCATGGGGAGGCACAGGCCTATAATTAATAGCAGTTAGAGTGGCTGGTGTCAGGTAGTTATACACAGCAGTACTTTACTACTTCAAATGAGTTTAAACAGAGCGTGAAAGTATCTGTCGGCATATCTGGTTAGTAAGTGGGTTAACCGATCCACAAATTTCATGTGTCATGGTTTCAATGGAAATTGCTTTGGGATGGAGCCTGAAGCTACAGCTCCTAACTTCTCCCCTGGGCTGTAATTGTTAGTTAATATTATTGACCTTCCCTAACCTCAACTTCAAAGCATTCAGACAGATTGGCTAATTTGATGTGCTAATAGGTTACTAAAACCTCTATAATTGGGCAAACATTATGCAAAGAAAGACTAAGTTATTTTGAAATTTCAAATGTTTGCAAGACTGAAATTATTTAATTATACTCATTAATAAAGTTCTGTGGAATCTTTAAATATGAAAAATGTATTTACTTTCTAAACTAGTCTCTCTCTGTGCCCTAGCTTAAATCTCACCCACTCCTACTCATCCTCCATACTTAGCCTTCCTCCTGTCTTTTTCCCACTTCCTCTTTGCCCCATCTCACAAATGATTAAACGAGTTTTGTTTGCCTGTGTGCTATTAATGTATCTCTGCTTCTGCAGCCATCACGTTGATTCATACCTACTTATTTTTGCATGTGTCTCCCCTTCAAGATGGCAAATCCATTACGGATGTGCTGTAGAACTTGGTAGACTGCCGGTACATAGTGTGTCTTCAAATTTTCTCGACTAAAAAAAAAAAAAAAAAAACCAACAAATAAATAAAATGTAGAAAAATTAAATTTTTTAAAATTAAAGTTTGTCTGCATTTTGAGAACTTTTAAAAAAGAAGTTTATCCTTTACTCGTTAAATAAATTTAGATAATAAATTATTTGGATATCAAATGTAGCATGAGATGACACTAAATGTCAAATATGAGATTAAAAGTAGGTTTTAGTCTATGCTCCTGTAGGGCCTCATTTGCCCCATTATCCTGACCTATTCAAAAAGAGTATTATTTATTCCTCCTAAACCAGGTGTACATCTTAGCTACTTTAATCCGGTAGTCAAGAGAACTGAGTAATTATGTATGTGTGCGCATTTGTATATGTGTAAACCGAAAATTGTAAAGTGCATAACACATGTAAGTTTCTTCCCCTACATTAAAGATGATCAGGGTTTATTAAACAAGATGTATTAGAGGATGCAGGGCCATCAAGTTCAAGAACCCCTCTTTTGATGTCAGGCTTGAAGGCATGAGCCATACACATGATTCCCGTTTCCTATTAACCCATAAAAGTTGAGATACTGATGGGAAAAAGTGAAAATTCTGTTGCTATCAGTTTTGTTAAAATAAATAAAACTAGGGCATGGTCGCACCTGCCCTATGGCAAAATACATAGAACTAAAAGAGGGATGTGCTCATTCAAAGAAATAAAATATTTTAAGTTTTTACTGTGCTCTTTCAATATTTCTTAAATTTAAATGCTTACCATTTTATATAATTGAAATCATAGCACAAATTTAATTCTGAAGTTTCTGTCACTCACACTGTGTATTGAATATTTTCCCCTATTGTTACATAATTTAATAATGTTTAACAAATATATTGCCATATTTTATATAATACTCTCTTATTTTTGGATATTTCCATTATTCCCAATTTTGCTGTTATAAGGAGCATCTTCCCATACACAGATTTTTCTTTGTTGGGACGTTTTCTTGTTTAAGTTCCTAGAGAAAGTATAATTAAATTACTGTTGAAGAAATATGTATACCAAGGTTTATAATCCCAACTTTCCCTGTGGTTTCTTTCACTTCTGTTGTAGTCAACAAACACCTGTAGAGGAAAGAGGAAATATTTTCCTTCTAAATTAAGAAATCAATTGAGCATTAAAACTTCACAGTTACATTAAATAAATGACAACAGTGATTTGTGATAGTTCATAGATGATCAAAACTATTTTTTCATTTATTGAAAGACAGATAGTATACAGTTATAGTGCACACACGATGTTAGACATATGTGCAAGACAGCTTCCAAAAGTTTATGGAAAATGAATATTTTGAAAAAATTGCATGGATTTCAAAATATTTTGTTCCAAAATAAAACTTGTACTTTAATTATATTTTCCCACAAACTTTCTGGAAGTCCCTTCTAGGATACTTTATGGAATGGCTAAATCAAACTAATGAGCATATCCATTACCTCACAGAGTTATGATTTATTTGTGGAATAAACATGTAAAGTCTGTTCCCTTAGCAGTTTTCAAATTTACAGTACAGTGTTACTAACTATAGCACCCTGTTGCAAGAGAGATTTCATTCATTCATTCCTCCTACTTAACGAAAATTTTGTATCCTTTGACCAATAGTGATGCAGACCAAGACGAATTATCTAAAAGAAACACAAATTAGGGAAATAAGGATAGCTTCAGAAGAAAAGGGAATCTCCAGTTATTGATTGATCTCTTTGATATAAAGTGTTTGTTTTCTCGTTTTTTTGTTTGTTTTTTACCTGAAGTGAAACACTGTAGAGTGGGCATGGATGGCTGCACGTGCAGTAAAAGAGCTGACCGCGGTGGTCCAGTGGTCATGTCGCCCTCTGCAATGCTGGAGCCACAGACCGAAGTCCTGGGTCTGTGTCTAGAGGCGTCTCTGTCCACACCAGGCACATACCTGTGATCTTTGCTAGTTGAGCGGGCGTGGGGGGAGAATTGTGGTAAGAAGACCTTTCAAGGGTGCCTTCTCTTTCTTTCTCTCTCTCTCTCTTTCATGGAAGAAATCAAATCAAATCAACATTTAAAAGTACTATAAAACTACTCTTCAAAATGATTTCATACTAAAAATGTGTTGATTTGTTTTTATCATTTCTGTGAGAGCATTGTACACTTATTTGAAACTATGTTTTAATAGATAGAACTTAATAAAATTCTTCTTATATTAAGCTTCCCTTGAATACAACCGAAGTAAAAGAAGCCAGGGCAAAAGTTGGGATTGTACATCTTTGTACACATATTTCTTCAACATGTGTTAAGTACTAGTACATAAGTGGATGATTTTCACTTCATATTTCAGTTTATAAACTAAGTCAGGGCTTTCATTAAATTTGTTCATTTCAGTATTCAAATTTTGTGAAAGCTTTATTTTCTTATACATCTGTTTGCAGAAAAGCTTATTTTTATTTTTTTAAAACAGTTGCCTTTCAATTTTCCTTAAAAGGAACAATTATTTTTTCAGAAAAAAATATGTTTTCTTAAATATCCATTTCTCCATTATAGTTATTTTTTCTATTTATCTATTTGATTTTCTTTTATCTAAAATGTGCTTACTGGGATGGTTTCCCACTCATCTTGAGTCAGGATGCTTTGGGTGCTGCTTCTTCCTGAAGGAACATCCTTCTGTCAGCCTCGCTTTTCCCCCTGTAGGCTGGCAGAGGACAGCGGAGCAGTCGACGCACAGAGCCACCGTCTGTGCATGGCTAGAGATGGTGGTGATTGTATAGCCTCCTGGGCACTTCACAGCCGTGACGTAAGAATCTGGGCTCTGCACCAGGCACTGCGTCTTGTGCTTCCTCTTGTCTTCTGGAGAGGGATGAAGGAGGTCCTTTGCGAGAGGCATGTTCTCATAGGGAAGTCGTCACAGCCGGACTGATATATATTTTTTTAGTATAATTGATTGTTCTCAAATACTTGCTGTTTCTAAATTTCTATGAAAATTTATGAATAAAAAATAAACTGTTTAGTATGAGTATTTAGAAAAGTTTTTCTCTCATGATAATGGAAGTATTTTTTAAACTTTTAATTTTTTTTAAGTTTGTTGTAGGGCAAGTGTGGTCAACAGAGACAGAGAGAAAGAAAGAGAAATCACCCTCCCCTACCAGGGCTTGACCATGCCACAATCCCTTCTCTTCCATTCTCTTCTTGGGATTTTGGGCGTGCATGCACAGGTGCCTGGTATGATTTTCAAGCTGCCAAATCTAGGACTCAAACCTCATAGTCAACCCTATGGGATCTAGCTGTCTTAAGCTCCATGCCACCTGGTGACTCAATATTTTCAAACTTTTTAAAAATTATTTTTTATAGTACCAAAGGGTGCATGCATGTGCATGAGAGAGAAGAGAGAGGAAATGACTCCCTAACAGGCTTGGTCATGTCAAAATCCTTTTTCCTCCTGTTCTCCAATCCATCACGATCCTGGACGCATGTGCAAAGACCCATTATGTTTCCAGTCACAAGGACAGAGTCCCAGACCATGATCTGCCATGTGGAAATCTGACTTCTTCTGTAGAGCACCTTACCCCCCAGCCATGGTGACAGCCTAGTGATGCAAACTTTATAGCTGCAAACTGGAAGCTTTTAAGGATCGGGGTTGCTCTGTCTTTCAGGCAGTATGATAAAGTGTATGCAGCAAGCTTAACTGAGGCCCACTGTCCCAGTGATGTGCCTCTCACTCTTGTATTCGTGCTTTTTGTAAGACATTACTTAGCAAATAGTATTTATTCATTGGTACTTGCATTTAATATTTAATCAATATTGTTAATATTTATTAGTAGTTCATAAATTCAAAGGGCTAGAGAGCAAAGGTAGACAATGGAAACAAGGCTCTCTCTTCCAAAGAGCAATGAATGCAAGTAAGCCTGATATGAGGTAAAGCAGAGTAGGTGCACTCAGATCACTCAGTAACCAAACTCAGGAGTGGAGGCAGTAAGGGCTGCAGGGGAGTAGTGAGGAGAGGAGTAGGGTAGAGTTAGTTTTAGTATGGAAGGATTGTTAGGGTCAGTCCTGACAAAGAAAAATTGATGGATCTGTAGAAGTATGGAAGGTGGATTTTTAGGAAAGATGGCAGCCCAAAGGAGAGCTTTCTAGACAAAGAGAAAACCATTGGCAAAGGCCAAATGCTTAGAAAGAGCATGGCGTAGTGTGCTTGGAGGAGCCGACTGGTAGGAAAGATTGCTGGACAAGGGAGCAGGTGACCAGCTGGGAGGTGGTAGCTAAGGCTGCCAACCCCCAGGTGACTTAGGAGACACTGTAGAAGGAAAAACATCGGCTCAAGAATCAAGAGACTTGTAATCTCTAAGTGGGTGAACTTCACCAGATGATGTGATTTTTGAGGCCTTCGTTTTCCCCTCTGCAAAAGGGACATCTAGCTTTTAGCTGTTGCTCCAAGAAGCTGTCCTATGGGATTCTACCAGAAGGATGAAGGAGCTTGGTAGATGGGACCTCTGGTCCCTATCACCTCCATTCGTACTAGAACAGTTCTGTGTTCACATCAGTTATTTGTTTACAAATCCATGTTTTCTTTTTCTTTTTAAACTTATCACCACACAAAGAAAGAAAATATATATATATAGAGAGAGTGAGAACTACAAGGCTAATGACTTTGGTCTTTCTGCTCCCTGTGCAAATTTAGGAAAAATAACGATGAGTATTATTAGGAAGAGCATCGGACTGGAAACCCAAAGATCTGATTTCTACAGTGGGCAAACTTCTGTGTGGCAATAAGGAAGTACGTTTTCCTCGTAGTCAATTTTTTCCATTATAAAAAAAAAAGGAATAAATATTATCTGCCCTCTTGTCTCAAAAATTTTTTTCTTTAAAGGTCAAATAAAATTAGGTAAGATAAAGTGCTTAGTAAACTCTATTTTATAAATGACTGCTACTTCTAAGGAAATCTCATCCATGCTCAAAAGTGTGTCTATGTATGAAAATCTCTTATAGAAAAGATGCCCTTGGCATGAAGACTCCAGATAGCTAATGGAAGTGTCATATTTCCTATGTTATACTTTTCAAGTTCCCCTACTCAAAAGTGAGATAAAAATCTCTGTGCTGTACAGTTTTCTCCATGGCTTTCAAGATTTATCAGAATAAGTGTTTAAAAAAATTAATGCTAATTTACACTTTATTGGAAACCGATGGTAACCTTATGCCCCAGGATGTTTCCTTAAATTATCCATTCTGTATATGAGCGTTTGTTAGACTGAAATACTATAGACCTTCTGTTCATCACACGTTCCTTGCAAAGCTCTGGAGAAGTCAGTGTAAAGATTTTATGTTGGTGCTGATGTTGTAATGGAGCATGAGCAAACCCAACAACCCTTCCTCTTATTAATATTGATCACATAGAGTAGCAAAACTCAGGCATATACTAGGTTAAAAATCTTTCTCCCGGACCAGCAGATGGCATAATGGTAATGTTGCTGGACTCCCACGTAGTTGACCATAGTTCAAGTCTTGGATCTGGTGGCTTAAAACTCATGCCAGTTGCATGTGTGTGTGTGCTCATACCTTCTTTTCCTTAGAGGAGACTGGAAGAGAAGGGATTGCACCATAGCCATCTCCCTGGGACACGCTTTCTCACTTTCTGTCTCTCTGCCTCTCTCTGTCTCTCTCTATCTCTCTGGCAAGTGCACGGGACTTATAGGAAAAAAATAAAACTCTCAAAAAAAGAAAAAAAAAGTCTTTCTCTATCCTAGGCTAATAGGGGAAATAATAAAGGATGAAGAAAATAGGTAATCCTGTTTCCACAAAATTGCAGCCATTCTCGTATTGCAGATGAGGAAAAAAATAATTGCTCTCTGAAAAATTATTACTAGGAAAGAATAACTTAGTTACATAGGTATCACCCAGGTCCTTCTGAAAGCAAATCTCTCTAAGTTGGAAAATTCCAGTTTAAGAATTTCATTACCAGTATGTGAGTCTAAAATATATCTCTTGATCCATGTTCTTAACCTTAGCTACACATCAAAATCAATGGGGAATGTTTTGTTTGTTTGTTTTCACCATAGAGCATATGTCAGAGAGAGAAAGAGAGAGAGAGAGAGAGAGACGGAAATGAGAATTTCCTCCACCAGGGGGCATGACCAAGTCCCAATGGCAATCTCTTTCTTTTCCAGTCTCTCTCAAGAGAGCGTTTAAAATGCCGGTGCCATAGCTCTAGCCCACATACTCTGCCTTAATTGATCTTGTTAAGGGGTCCAACCATTGATATTTTACATCCTCCTCAAGGAATTCTAATATGCAATCATGGTGAGAACCCTCAAATTCTCACAACAATATGAAAAGTGATTTAATCAGATTTGTGTCATGAAAACTTGTTTTAGTGCTAATGTGAGAAATGGTGTGGAATAAAAGATTTGGAGGGGCCAGCAAGTGGCACAGTAGATGGGGCACTGGACTCCCATGTGGTTGACCACAGTTTGAATCCAAGAAGCAGTGGCTTGAAACTCACAGCAGGCGTGTGTGCATGCGTGTCGCAAATCCTGGTACAAGAACGGAGAAGTAGTTGTGGTGTGGCCATCACCTCTGGCGGGTGCTGCCTTGCTTTCTGTCTCTGTGGAATGCATGTGCCCTTCAACAACAACAACATAAATAAATAAATAGGTAGAACTCTAAAAAAATTAAGAAAGTTAGATTTGGAGATTTAAGGCTATTGAGGAAGTTGGCATAGCCATGCAGGCAAGAACCAATGGGAGTCCATATCTAGATTCGCAGCGTTACTCACAATTTCTTGTAACAGAATATTGTTGTTACTGGGTCCTCTGTGATCTGCAACCCTAACCTTATTAAATCCTCTGCCATCATATTCTATTGATCAAGCTCCCCTGGTCCAACTAGCTGCACCTTTCTATGCCTCTTCCATCTATGATTTCAAGCCCGTGCCCTGTCTCAGATAACTAGGAAACCAACTCTCTTGCTAGGAACTGGAGTTGAGCTTGACTTTTCTCATCTGACAAGTCATTTCAGAGCATTTCACAGACAAGAGCACTCTCACTTGTGCCCTCCTGCCTCAGTACATGGTACCTAGGATGGACTTCCTGAATCTCACTGCAAGGAGACACCATCAGCCTCTATTGCTTAGCCAGTGAGCAGCCCTGGCCCTGTGTGAAGCAGGGCTGCTGAAGCGAACCCGCACCCTGCTGTTACCCCTGCCTCTCAAGAAGTGCATGGGGCATCCCATCACCAAAAGGGACCTCCCAAAGATCCATTCCTATTACCTGTTTCTGTTAGCTTGTGAGTACCGAGTCATTCCTTCATGGCCATTCTCTTCTCTCGGTTCACTGCTCCTCATGGTAAACAGATAGTATAGGAGCTTGGATTTAAACTCAAATGCATTCCAAATTTAACCTATTGTTAGTAGCAGAAGGGCACTTGGTGTTACTGGGTTTCAATTTTCTGAGTTGTAAAAATAGAAAAAGTTATATGTACACTTTAAACTTGAAAAATACATATAAAACAGTATAATGTTGGTACAGAGATGCAGACAAATGAAAGTTGGCATTACTTCTGTTATTATAATTATTAAGTTGCATGCCTTCAAGTCTACTGAGAGCTAATGAATAGGTAAAAATATTAGTCTTTGCAATAGCTAAATGGGCATAGTATTTATATCATGTATGTAAAATATAGTAAGTTAATTCAGTGTATTTAACTTATAATTATGCATGAAGTATGTTATATTATCTGTTTATTCAAATAGGAAAGTATAGTGAGTGGAAAGAGAGAATGAAAGCAGGTGGGAGGCAGTCTATTCTGGGATCTTTTTCTTTTATATGTTGCTAATTTTATTATTATTTTATTTCTTACATTTGGTTCATGGACTACTTCTTGATATATTTAAGGAGAGGGAAGTTGGAGAAGAATTTCTAATTGTACCAAGATTAAGAGTCAGAAAAAAAATAGAAGAACAATGCTATTATATGGTAAAAGTTCATTTGAAAGATATATAGTTAAAATTAAGATTGATGTTGAATTGTAGTTAGATTTATTTGTTTTAAGCTTGGATTGAGTTTGAGGGTTTTATTAACTGTATTCTATTTAAAATGCAAAGTTCTTTTTAATTCTATTAAATAGTGTCAATGAGAAATATCTTGTGATATCAAAATTTGATGATTAATTAAATATAAATATTCTTACAGCGGACAGTAAACCAAGCATAATGAGACCAGATTTCTCTATTGTAACAGGGGGCAACAGAGATAAACTAACTACTAAATTGAATCAAGGTTCCATTTAAAATTTAATATTTAAGTAATTTGGATTAAATTCCTCCGTAATAAACTATTTGAAAACACTAATTCCAAAACAGCTTTTAATACTCCATTTAACTGTTTTAAATGCTCTGTTTGAAAGTCTGTGATATAAGGCAGAGTCCTACTATAGCTTCTTATTAATACTCACTATTAGACTAATTTACTTAATTAACAGGTTCAATTACAGAAAGAAAATCATTTTAAAACTTTAATCTTCAAAAAAGAGAGAAGAAGGACCAGCACTTAGCGTAATGGCTATGTCACTGGACTCCCACGTAGTCGACCGCGGTTCGAGTCCCAGATCCGGTGGCTTAAAACTCGTACCGGGCACGTGTGCGTGTGTGCCCAAGATCCCGAGAGGAGAATGGAGGAGAAGGGATTGCAGTGTGGCCATCCCCCCCCGGGGGGTGATTTCTCGCTTTCTGTCTCTCTGTCTCTCTCTGTGTTGTGGGGGCAAGGCGCCGGGCCCTAAAAAAAAAACCCCCAAAAAAAAAAAAAAAAAGAGAGAGAAGACAACCTAAAAGAAAATTCATTGGAAGCTATAGTTGAATGATTGTTCAACTTTTCAAGGATTTACTGAACTACTTCATTTTCAGTCCATATATCATAATTTTTTTTTTAAAGATTTTTTGTTGTAGAGTATGTGCACTCAAAAAAGTGTGAAAAGTCACACCCCAAGAGGGATGGCCACACTATAATCACTTCTCCTCCAGTCTCCTGTTGGGATTTTGGACATGCATGTACACATGCCAGGTGTGTGTTTTAGGCCACTGGGTCTAAGACTCAGACTCCTAGATTTGGCCATGTGGAATCCACCTTGTCACCTGCTGGCCCCAATATGTCATAATTTTGTCAACAATAAAATTGAGTGGCTTTCAAAAAAGGCCATAAATGAAGCCAAGAGAAATAATACTGATGGCATTTTTGGTCTGACACTTAAGTAATAACTAAGAAAAATGTATTCCAATTTGGCATACGCTTAGTGAACACATGTGACCATCAGATCCAGATTTTCATGTAATGGCAACATTAGCAAACCTCAGTTTCTGGATTCTTGTGTGAAGACCAGGATGGTTAAGAATTTTCATGGCATTTTTCCATGATGCTGCAAAGATAATGTAAGTTCCAAAAACACGTCTTCGAGGATCTTCCGTGTGCTAAACTAGGTAACGGATTTGGACCTGGGATCGTAAACTAATTTAAATTACCTTCAGGCTTTCTTGTTATTTCCTCACCATTACATTATTTTCCAGTTTGCACATCGCTCTTCTCTATGGAGATATTGGAAGCTGGAGTTTAATAGTTTTGCTTTTCTCGTGGCCATTTGTTCATATTACGTAGTCAGCCCTGGGCAATGTTATTCTTTGGCATTCTTGGCTATCTTTTTGCTTCAGAAATATCGGAGAAATTTCTTTCTATTATCAAGAGCGTTTTTCACAAACGTCAGTGAACTCAGTGTTACCTACGTCATGATCTTCTTTCAGGTTTGACATTCTGTTCGCTCTTTTTTGACTTTCTTTTTTAAGTGTAATTCTCAAGGACAACGTTTTCAGAAAGTACCCTGTACTACCAACCATCCTGACTTTCTTAGATGCCTTTCTGTAATGTCTTTATGCAGTCAGTTGCAAAACACTAGAGTGATCTGCGAAATAACAGATGAAAAATGTAAGACTTGTTTCTTACGACCTGAAGTTGCACACACACAAACTCACACACACTCAGACACACTCACACTCACTCACACACACTTTCACACACACACACACACACAGACGCATCCCCCTCGTGTAAAGTCAGGACTCCAGTTCCAAAATCGTAATGACTTAAAGTAATACAAATTTATCCTCCAGCTCAGAAAGTTCTAAGTCTAAATTCAGCTGGGAAGGACTAGGCTAATTTTGGAGAATCTAAGGAGAATTTATTGCCTTTCCAACTTCTAGAGGCTGCCTATATTCCTTGGCTTGCAGCAGTGTGGTATCCTCAAACTCTCTCTCTCTGATTCTGTAATCATGTGTCTTACTCTGACCCTTTTCCCTTCCTCTAATAATGACCCTTGAAATGACCTTGAACCCATTGGGACAACCCCAAATAATTTCCCTCTTTTAGGATCCTCCACTTAATTACATCTGCAGAGTGTCTTTTACCTTGTTATGTAACGTGTGCACATAGTCTGGGGATTAGAATCGGCACATACTTTCTAGGGCTGGGATGGTATTCTAATTACTATATTAAGTACATTGAATATTATGTCCCCTCCCCCCCATCCACAGTATTTGTTAATCAAGAGAAACTATTCATTAGCTCATGTATTCATGTTTATAGCTCAGGATCATGGAACCAACCCAATGACGTTCTTCACATTCCAGAATTACTTAGCACACTAAAAGATAACAGCCTTCTTCATCTCCTCAAAATCTTTCATGGAATCATAATTTCTGTAGAAATCTGCATATGCCTTCTTTCTTGGCTCACCCACAGCAAACTCATAGAAAGCTACAAAACTCAGGGACACAACGAGTGCTCCAACAACACGAAATTGCAGATGCATGGCCAGAGGCCACGCATCTGAGATTTCATCAAAGCACTGGAAGCCATGGCAGTTACTGTCTCTGGACACCAATGTCCTTCCTGCTGAAGAAGAAATAGAATGTTATGCTTTCTTGATTTGTTTGTTAATTATAATTTTAAAAATTTGGTTGTGGTCAGACCTTTTTTTAAGAATAACAAAACTTTAATGCCACCAACCAAACAGAAAAGTACTAAGTCCAAAGTGGCATGGCAACAGTTTTTTCATCCAGTCATCAGTTCTTGGGCATGAAGGTTGGCTCCATGTTTTAGCAATTGTGAATAATGCTGCAGTAAATGCCACTCAGCCATAAGGAACAATGAGACACTATTATTTGATTTGATGTGGGTGAATATAGAGTTAATGCTAAGCAAAATAAACCAGATGCTAAAAGATTACACACTGATTCTTCCTGCTTGATATATACCAAATGTCTACACTTTAGAAGAAATAGAAAGATCTGAAGATATAATGGTAGGGAGGATAAATGTAGATACCAAAGCTTGAAAGGGAAGAGAATAGATGGCAGAGGGTCGGTGCAATGGGCAAAGGGAAGGGACAATTAACAGAAAAAGGAATGTAAAGTTCTCTGTAGAAAATGATGTCTATGGTAATACCCTTGATTTGATTGTCACATATTACTTGAGTATATTGGAAACCATACTGTGCCATAGAGAGAGACGTTGATGGAGTCTAAATTGAAAACATGAGATTTTGGACCTGTTGTTATCAAATGAGAACTAGAATGTAAAATTTGAGTAAGGTGGTATCTTTTTAAAGCACAAAATCAAAACAAACAGGAACCGAGTTTATAACTGCCAAATAAAGAACAGCAACAACAACCAAAACAGGGAACGGCATGATGGCGCCTGGTTTCGCAGTGCCACTGACCCAGGGTGACCTTAGTGAAGTCATTTATGTTCTTGAGCTCTCCCTATTTAGCCAAAGGAGCTCTTTGGAGTTCATACAAAGATGATAAAAATGTAATTCTTTGGGCCACCGTTCAAATGTACTTCAGTTGTTTTACTGATTACTTTGAACTCTAGTAAAGTGAATTTCAGCTGTAAGGTATTTCTTGTGCCTGTCCCAGACTTGTGAGTGATGAGGACGTGAATTTTGAAGTGGTTTTATGTATTGCACATAAACTAAGAATTATAGTCTCATTCCATCATATAATAGGTAAACTTTCTGTTAACACCTAATCTATCTCTCCTGCTAATCTGTCAACTTTGGATTTATAACAACTCTTTCTTTGAACTTTATGGACATTACCTTTTCTGCTTAATCTCCTTATGCGATTACTTTTAAAAAATTGTCACTTTCTCTCTTCTTTCCCTCCCTCCTTATACAATTTAGAAATAAGAGTCAAGGTTGGTTGGTTTGTTTAATTGCATTCTTGAAGAAATTATTTTTTATTTAAATTTATTCATCATTATTATTATTTTAATTTGACCAGAAGGAAAGTGAAAAAGCAAACCACCAGCTCTGGGACTCTAACCATGGTTGACCGTGTGGGAGTCCAGCACCTCAACCACCATGCCACCTGCCAGTCCCCAGGTTGTTTGCTTTTAATAGCAAAACACCAGTTATTAGTTTGCTTATCTCTAGGGAAGTTTTAGAAAATATTTAGAGAAAAGGCCACAATGCCCAGGTTGCAGGTTATAAAATTGTGACATGGGTGACTGAAAGGGTGAACAACTTCTGCATTAAGTGTAATGTGGTTTTGTCATTCTACCAAATTACATCATCCCATTGTTGTTTCCAGGTTATCGGAAATCATTTTATTCACATATGAGCATAAATCAAACACAAATGATTTTAGGAAAATCTATCCTTTTGAAACATTTGTGACATAATTCCCCAGTTCCATATAGGTAATCAAAAATTCACTGAAAAGGCTGCTTTATTTATTCAGAGAGAGATAAATAGATAAATACATAGAAAGGGATCCATGTCTTTACAAAACGTCATTGCAAGGTTTTCTCTATTTTATATTTTAGGAAATAAGTATTTTGATACAGCTTGAATATGCTTACTAAGTCACTAATAGAGCAATAATGAAAATCATAGCTATTGTTTACTTTTAATTGTGTAATTAGTATGAAATCCCACCCAGAAAAAGAATACTCCATTCCTGTGTGTGAAGTCAATCAGATGACAATGCCCCTGGGTTTAGAACTGAAAGGTTCCTTTACTAGCTTGGACTACAGAACATTAATTTTCATTTGGCTTTCTCATAACTCATCAAACTTTTTAGTGTATTTTGCTAATATTGGAAACATGGACTCAAATATAATAAAGTACTACAAGAATCTCTGATGGTTGATGTTCAGTGAGATGGTTTTCTGGCTGTGTTTTTTAGTACTAAAGGAATGTGTAAAATAATTTTATATAGTTTAACCTATTCTAGAAAATCCTACAATGAATTAAAATCAATAATGGTATGGTGAAGTCAAAAGCAGCTAAAATATCAAAAGAATCTTATTCAAGATTATTAGAGGATCAGTAATAAATACCCTTCTATCTCACAAATAGTATGTAGGAACCTACTTTCCAATATTTAGAGAAAATTATGCAAAATTGTGTCATATTAAGCTATTACTGACTAAAATCTTTAAGGTTGAACATTGTTTTATATTTTTAAATCAAGAATCATTATGGCAATTAAATATAGGTATACATTATAGATATATTTTAAGATAGCTATTTTGAAAAGAAACAAAACAGATTCTTCATTATTATTGTAATGGCATCAATGTCTGGGAGTTTTTAAGAGGTCAAAACAAGTTTGTTTTAAAATGTCTGGATTTCTGTCTTAAAGCCTTCTTAAGATTCCCTTTGAAAATATGTTTTAGCGTCTCAGACCAACCTTAATGAAGAAGCTCCATCTCTCAATGTGGCCGTCTTCTCCTAAAATGCCTAGGCTTGCTCATCACTCCCTTGGTTTCTATAACCCGTCTTCAATCCGTGGGGTACAAAAATGCATCTGGTATATTTAGCACCCAGGCAGGTGTGTTCTCCCAATACATACCTGAAATATTCCCTCTCAGTCAAGCGTTTTAAGTAGTCTTTTCTAATTAAGCAGGATTGTGTGAGCAGACTCTTCCTCGCTGAAAGAACTGCTTCATCAACAGCCACCTTTGCGGTGGTTAGGCCTTGTAACGTCGCAACACTTCTTATTTTTACGCCTTTCATAATTCCCAATTGCCATTTATGTAGATTCAACTCTTGAGCACTTAATATGAGGTTACATCAGGGGAGTTCTGAAGATGATAGAGAATAATTATTTTCTGTAGATTTGCCCTAGAAATAAGTTTTACAGGATTTTATGTTCTTTTTTTTTTTCAGACATTGAGCACCAATCTTCAACATCCAAAAATATTTCCTGCCAGCCAGAACTTAATTGATTTGACCTCTGCATAAAAGATGTGCATTTGTGTCATTAAAAAAAAAATCCCATCTTTCATAATAGCAACTTTGTATTAAGAGGAAGAATTACAGATATTTGCTCATCTGTTTATTAGTAAAGACATTCCATTTCTTCACACAATCTATTTATTATGACTCAATTAGACATTTTTACTTGGTGAAACCAAAATAGGATGTATAAAATGTGTAATGTTAACTCGGTGCTTACCAGAGTTTAAATTCTGGTGACCCATTGGAATCCCCTACTGCGTTCAAGTTTCCCTGCCTTGTCCTTTCTTTTATTATTATTATTATTACTATTAATTTTTTTGCTTTATTTCTTGGTTTTATTCTTGAACATTTAAGTCATAGCAAACATGTAAAATGCTCATCTATTTTGTTTTAGCAGTAATCAGGGAAGAGTGGAGAATTATACTTGGGAGCTATTTCCACTCTATAAAGATGCAAGATCATCACGTGGGTTATTCTATAATACTTTAAGAAGAGAGAACATAGTCTTTGGATGATCAATGCTCTGCATAGTATAAAATTACGTTTCTTTTTATGATTCAACAAATTTAAATTTTTAAACTTTTAATTAATTAATTTACATTCATTCACTGAGCATCATCATAGCATACAAAATGTGATTTCCCATCCAGCATCTACTGCATAGTGGCAAATTATCATCGATAATTTTCCATTTCTAGGTGCTTACGTATATATATTTTCCCCTATTTCTCACCCTCTGCCATTTCCCACCCTCCTCCCACTGCCTACCTGGTCCTTTCATCTTTCATCATTATTAGTCATAGTAATTTTTATTTCTCTCCTGTTAATTTCATTTTTTTGAAGAGATTAGCACACCCATCCAATACAGAGAAAAAAATTATACTAATTAGTTTCATTGTTTGATCTAAGTCATTCATTCACTAATCATTTTTATCATGCAGGATACAAAGATTTATGTTTATACCTTCTCTGTAAAGTAAGTCACCAGAAAGAAAATAAATTTGATTCACATTTTTATCCTCAACTTTCTTTGTTCTGCCCCTCCTTATTCTCTTAATTTCTACGCTCCTTTTTCTCTTCTTCCTTCATTCCCCACCTTAATCTACCACCACAGTTCACACTTAAATATGCTGAAAATGAGCCTCTCGTCGGTTAATACCTTAAACCTTTTCAGTCTGGATGCTGAAATATTAATTCTAAAGTGTAACTACGAACCATCTATAATTATCAAATCACTTATCAATGGACGACTCAGGGCTTGTGCTGCTGTTGGATGTTTTAAAGCCAACTTGCCCATGACATGCTTTGAATCATGCCCAGCATGCCGGAGTATTCATAGTAGCTGCAGGAAGAACAGGTTGGCCTGTCCAGATTTCAGAAATACTGCATCCACTTCCTCTCCTTTGTCTGTTCTGCCATCCAAGGAGATGAATTGTCATCTCACTGTTTCCTTATCACAAGGTTGTCTGGCTATTTTCTAGGAACTTTGTTCTGAATGGCTGAAAACTGTTCAACAATTAACTCAGTCATCTTGCCTAAGTATGACATGAATGGTGTGGTATTACCTACTCATTATACTTCTAAGACCGTATCGAAAACTATCGTGTCTTAATATTTGGTATCTTCTATTTTACGAGAATTTATGGAAAAAATCTACTAACTTTAAAACTAGATTTCTAGTTTTCATATTTCATACCAACAAAGCTTTCCTGTGTGAATTTACTTACATATTTTAAATAGTCTGGCAGAATTTTCTTTCCTGTTGTAGTTTGGCTTAGGGCTCTTAGACTTTGGCGATTTCTCGTTAACTGATCAGACTCAACATGATCAATTGATTGCCTGTTTCACAATTTCAGAGACACAGTTACTATTTGTGAAATCAAAGAAAAAGACAAGAAAAAGCCAGGTGAGAATTACATTTTTCCTACAGCAAGATTTTTGTCGTTTAGGTGGTGATTTTCGTTTGCTAGCTCTACATTTTAGTACCCATTATAGAAATAAATAAGCACCAACCTGTTTCTACTTAGAATTATAAAGTAGTACAGGTTTTTATAAAGGAAATCTCTCTATATAAAGCACATTATGCAGTTCTGAACTCTCATAGTATTTTCTTTTTTCATGAAGAAGTTTTTGCTACAGGGCTCACATGCTCGCCAGAAAGGAAGAGAGACAGAGAGACAGAGAGACAGAAAGTGAGAAATCACCCCCCCCCAGGAGGGATGCTAGATTTCTAGTTTTCATATTTCATACCAACAAAGCTTTCCTGTGTGAATTTACTTACATATTTTAAATAGTCTGGCAGAATTTTCTTTCCTGTTGTAGTTTGGCTTAGGGCTCTTAGACTTTGGCGATTTCTCGTTAACTGATCAGACTCAACATGATCAATTGATTGCCTGTTTCACAATTTCAGAGACACAGTTACTATTTGTGAAATCAAAGAAAAAGACAAGAAAAAGCCAGGTGAGAATTACATTTTTCCTACAGCAAGATTTTTGTCGTTTAGGTGGTGATTTTCGTTTGCTAGCTCTACATTTTAGTACCCATTATAGAAATAAATAAGCACCAACCTGTTTCTACTTAGAATTATAAAGTAGTACAGGTTTTTATAAAGGAAATCTCTCTATATAAAGCACATTATGCAGTTCTGAACTCTCATAGTATTTTCTTTTTTCATGAAGAAGTTTTTGCTACAGGGCTCACATGCTCGCCAGAAAGGAAGAGAGACAGAGAGACAGAGAGACAGAAAGTGAGAAATCACCCCCCCCCAGGAGGGATGGCCACTCTGCAATCCCTTGTCCCCCATTGTCCTCTAGGGATCTTGGGCACACACACATGTGCCCAGCGTGAGTTGAAGCCACCGGGTCTGGGACTCAAGCTGCGGTCAACTACATGGGAGTCCAGCAACATTGCTGTAACACCAACTGCTGGTCCCTCTCATAGTATTTTTTTTTTTTTTACTTTATTTATTTCTTCTATGCGAGAGAGGCAGAGAGAAAGAAATGCACCCCCCCCCCCACAACTGGGTCTTCAAGCGGGTTCCACTCCGACACTCGGCCATTGAGGACACTGAATAATAAGTGCACGCCCGTGGTGCACAAGGAGATCTTCAGGAGAACCCAGGGCCTTCCTGTGTGGCTTTTGTATCATGGGTCTTCACACTGCAGCTGTGTCACTGCAGGTGGCTGCCCTGCTATTGTGTCACATCCATACATGATTTATTCTAATTAGACCATTTCATAATACTGTAGGGTTCTCAAAAATCATCTACTCCAAATGTTTCATCTTGATGAAATACGTGAGGCATACAGTCTGCACAGTCATGTTATAAACCTGTTACCTCCAGGTTCTGAGGGAGAAAGCACTACAAATTCCGTTATCCCTGTCCATCATACTGTCCCAATTCCATTAACCTCTATCCCACATTTTACGTTTATCATTGTCATGATATTGCTGTCTTCTGTTACATATGTATGTGCAAAACATGATAGGTGTAATTATTTTGCATGATTTTAAACTTGGTGTAAAAGTAGTTTAACCCAGTCGGCACCTTCCTGCGACCTTCCTTTTGCGTGTGCGTGCAATCCACGTTGTATTTTTGACGTCCATTCATACTAACTCAAGTAGTTATGGTGTATTCATTTTTATTGTAACTGCTTCTAATATTGTAGTATTATGGGCCTAGTGAACTAATATTCAGTAAATTTCTTATTCACTTACTTAGACAAAGGCTTTTAGATTGTTGCCTATTTTTTGCTCTTTGAAGAAATTCTGTAATGAATATTTCTATGAGTGGAAAATATTTTTTTATGACATTTTTGCTATAGGGCATGTGTGCTCACCAGAGAGACAGAGAGAGACAGAGAGACAGAAAATGAGAAATCATCCTCTGGGGGGATGGCCATGCTACAATCCCTTCTCCTTCATTCTCTCATGATTTTGGGCACACACACACATGTGCATGTGCCTGGTGTTAGTTTCAAGTCACCAAGTCTGGGACTCAAATCGTGGTCGGCCATGTGGGAGTCCAGTGATGTAAGCATTTCACCACCTGGTGGTCCCAAGGATTTTAGGGTATGAAAATCTTCAACTATTGCTTCACCGCTCTCTGAATTTGTTTCACTATTACATGTTCTCTATGATTTCTCCACATCTTCATCAATATGTGAGATTGCTAGGTTTATATACTTTTGCCAATTTTAGGGCTGTTAAATAATATCTTAGCATTTTAACTTTCATTTTTCTAATAAATAGTCAGATTGAGTTTCTTTTTTAGATATTATATATTGAGAATCTTCTTCTGTCAACTGACTTTTCATTTCCTTAGCCCATTTTCTTTTGTTCTATTTTTTGTCTTATTAAATAGATTTTTAATAAACTCTCATCGGTTATATTCTTTGCAAAATCTTCTCTCAGTCTATGTCTTGAATTTTGAATATACATAATTTTTCATTTTAACTTATAAAACTTAATATTTTTGTTTTATGAACTTTGGTTATTTCTTATATAATAAACCTTTTTCCCATTGACCCCAAATCATAAAACTTTCACCCTAAAAGTTTTAAGGTTTTCTCTTCATCTTTTAGTTCTTTAACCTACCTTAAAAACATGCTTCGATGTGAAGCAAAGTTGAGACCAGTATTATCATTTTTCATATGCCTAATCTATTATCTGAATAATTCATCTTTCCTCATTGTTTTTTATTGCCACCTGTTATTTATCAAGCTTCCATAAATGCATGGATGTATTTCTAGGCTTTCTGTTCTTTTTTTCCGACTAATTTTTGTCTCTGAACCAAAGCTACAGTGCTTTAATTACTGTCATTTTATATTAAGTCTTAATTTTAATTTTTCACGTGGAACCCCCCCAAACCTTTTTCTTCAGATCACATTAAACAATTTTTTACCCTTTGCTCTTGCAAACACGTTTTAAGATTAACTTTGCAGGCTCCATGAAAACTATAGTGGACTTTTAATAATAATTATATTAATTTATAGATTAATTTACAATATTGAGTCTCTCATCCAGGAACATGTATATCTGTTGATTTATGTGGATTTATTTCTTAATCTTAATAGATAAATTAATCATGGGCCAAAAAGTGACTGCTCAAAGTCATACAGCTAATTGGCAGTAAAACCAGTGGAAGAAGGAAGGTCTCTGGACTCCTTACTGGTATATACGCTATGAAGGGATTATTTAGTCAACTAAGGAAGAGAATCTCGGAAATCTTGCAGCTGCTAACCCATCTGCATGAAGTGAATCAGACTTCGCTAGTTCACCTGGCCTTTGATAATCAACGTGCTCAGAGTGTTTCTTAAATATAGATCATTTCAGCTGTCCCAGTCCTACAGAATCGAATCATTTTAAAGAGGTGGTTGGGTGGTTGATATGGAAAGTGTGTGAAGCATTTCTCAGCAAAGTGGAGTCCAGAAATTCACTGTATTGGCTCTTGTCTCTGAAACCTGTCAGAGATGCTGGTGGTGATGGGGTGGCCATGGAGTTCCAAAGGATGGAGCCCAGCAACAGGAGAGTTTCCAGAATGACTCTGAGGTTTCTATCTCTGACAACAGGCGCACAGAGCCATCACCTGCTTTGCTGAAAGAGCACTGGAAGTGCAAAGTGAGAAGACGCTGGCCAAATACATATTTCTGTGCTCGTATTCTCTTAAAGAGAGCAAAATCTTAAATGTTTAAAAAAGGGCAACATATCTCTAAAAGACTGAGGCTTCTTTCCATAGATCCATAATTACTTCCAAAACAAATACATTTACTTTGAAATCACCAAGCTGCCCCAAATTGACACTTGGGTTCCTAAATGCCTTTGGGGAAAATGTTGTAGAAAAAAAGAACACCGAGGAGAGAGAACCACAGAAGATTCAGCTTCTAAACGTGGAACAGAGAAGAAAGATCATTTGTTCACGTAGTGATCTACTATCCACGTTAATCTAAGTTCAACCTTTTTCTTGTTTCAAGACTACAACAGCCAGTTATGTACAGTGGGAGGGGGAAAAGGTGAGAGGGGATTAAAAAAAAAAAAAGTGAGATCTCAGTAATATCGCTTCCAGCCACTAGGGGTATCTTTGTACCATTTTCCATCCTGCACCGATTTGGAGTAGAAACCTATATTAGGGGAAAACCAGGGTCCTCGGCATTTTTTTTTTTACCCGAGCAGTGCACCCAGAATCCAAAAAGGTTTTTTTTTTTTTTTTTCCTTTCAAAAAGAAAAAGAAAGAAAGAAACCACAGTTCTTTTGGTCATCCAATCCAGGCTACAGAATCGTTCTACTGGACAGCAGCACCGGGAATTCATTTTTGAGGTCAATTTCCAATCGAGATAAATCTATTGGATTAGTAGGATTATCTGATTGCAGCTGAAAGAAGTAACGTTGTTTGATCATTTGTATTTCTTGCCTAATGGTCGGATTTTACATGGAGGTGGCTTTGGGTCCCTAGGATTCTGGATCGTGGTTGCATCTGGAAAGAAAAAAGGATCAATCGACACGTTTTGGAAGTGTCCGTGGGTGAATAAAAAGGCGGGGGGGGGGGGAAACAAAAGGGGGGTCGGGCCGGGTAAAAAAAAAAAGAAAAAAAAAAAAAAAAGAAGAAGGAAGGAAGCGTCTTAAATCCTAAAACAGGAATCACTGGATGCTCGAGATTCCAAAAAAGCGTCTAGAAACTGGTAAATACTTGGACCATTTCGACTTCAATTTGACGGCGAAGTGTTGTAGCAACTGTCTCCTTGCGTTATAGGAAGGCGGCGGGGGGATGCGGGGGCTCGCCCCACGAACCCGTCTTCCCGAGGGTGAGTTCGGGGCTCCGTCCCGGGGAGGGGGCTGCCTGGCCGGCGAGCCGCTGCGCGGAAGGGCTGCGGGCGCGAGC
>NW_006159935.1:1661369-1686177 GCF_000334495.1 Tupaia belangeri chinensis | reverse complement strand
CCGCGGCGCCGCTGGGGGCGGATCGCTGGGGAGCCGCGGAGATCGGCTTCCACGCCGGGGTCTGGCGGCGCTGCCGGAGCCGCGCAGCTCTCCAGGCTCTCCGCCGTGCATGGCAAACCTCGCAGCTGGGAGAGCCCGGCTGGACCCCGGGCTTTCTCGGAACGACACTTTCGGAAAACCTGCATGGGGAAGGGGCAACCCCAGTGCACCTCGCCCGGCTCCGGCCGCGGTGTGGGCGGCGGGCTCGGCCTCCGGGGGAATTCTGCAGGGGAACTGGCCGTTTCCAGATCGTCTCCCCCGTCTCTTGCTCCTGCTCTTCCCGCGGCGCTCAGCCGGGCAGGGAAGGGTTACCGGGCCCCTGGGTCTGGTGGAGGCAGCAGACGCGGTGCCGGCCACCCCGGCTGACTTTCCGTAATGCGCTCCGGTAACTTTCCTGGAGTTGGGGCAGCCCGAGCCGGCTCGGCCGCGGGCCCAGGCGCCCAGGGCACCGCGGGCTGCAGCTCCGGGCTGAGCCTCCTGCCCTGCCGCCTCCCGCCTCGCCGGCCTTTCCCACTGAGCCTGAGCGAGGAGCGCGCCTTCCCAGACGTTTCTTGCAGCTGAATTCAAGGCCTTTTTTTTTTTTCTTGAAAATGTTTAAAAAATGTCGCTTTCAAGAAAAGCTAATCTTTATTTGCAGAAGGAAATCGCTGTCCGCAGCTATAATGAAAATTAATCACTCAAATGAGTGAATACTGATGGATATAGGAAAGCTCAAGTTGCTTTGGAATCCAGAAAAGCATATTATTGTAACCAGTTTTGGAGTCCACACAGCTTCAGAACACTGACGTACAGAAGGACTGACTGACTGAAGAGATGTATATGGCTGTATGTAAACGTGTTAAATAGGTTAATGAAATCTCCCTTCATACCCTCTTAACACTTCAGCATCCTAATTGTGTTAGCTTTTCTATTTAAAGCCAATTCATGAACTTTTAAGCCTTTAGACATTCAAATGCACTGAAATAAGAGAGACATAATTGGTAAAACATAAAAATATTGTACTTTGCACATTTTAATCTTTTGGAGAAAGGTATTAAATGCTTTTTCGAGGGTTTGTTGACAGATTATGAAATGTACATAGATCTCTCTATGGGTTTAGCATGGCAATCTTCTCCATGGTGTGTGAATTCATTGAAAGGCAACTCTTCAATGTCATTTGAAGCACACTTACCCTCCAGTACTTATTTTGGAAATTCCAGACCTTCTTAGAAGATAAGTCTTACCAACTTCCTACCTGGCTTTGTGTGGTGTTTCCATTTCATTCTGAATTAAAGGCATGGAATTTGCTTTGTGAGGTAAAATAACAAAATGTAAAACTTTTTTTCTCCCAGGAGTTCTAAAGTGGCAAAGTTAGGCATTTCCTGTTTCTGCAGACTTTGTGTCATCTTTTCTAAGATGAGTAAAATAGCAAGGCACAGTTTTCACAAGCCCAGTTGTGTGTCTTGAGAGAGCTTAGAAGCTAGGCTACTGCTTTTTATGCTGACATAAGTCACATGGTTGCTGGGCAGGCGGGGCCCAGAAGAATGGCTGTTCTGTGTTTGAGTACATCCTTGTCCCTCATCCCAGACTCACAGTCCAACAATATTTAATATCTTTTTTTTTTCAAAGTTTACATTAAGGAAAAGATGACAAAAATAGAGCATGTTAAAAGATAATAGCAAATAAATCATGCAGGTAGATGGGAGGTAGGCTGGACTGTCTCTTTGTAGGATACTAGAATATAGGACTCTGGTCTAAAAGTAGAGGGAGAATTTGAATTACGTGCAGGGGAGGCTTTGGAGAGTTAATTTGCATATTTCGAAGTCGTGGAACCAGAGGTCATGGCATGTGCCACCGCACCAAAATACAGAAGCTAGCGAGTGTGCCTTTCGAGTGGCTGGACAGCACTTTTCTGTCACGAATAATCAATAATCAATACTTTCTCATTACATTCTCTTCTGGTGGTGAGAATGCGAAGAGAGGAACTTTGACTAGCTTTGGGTATCCTATACTTTGATTCTATGAGCAGTTCTTAAACAAAACTTTGGTAAACTTTGTAGGTCGTAAATCCATTTGGAAGGCAATAATAAAGGAAATAAATATATATAAAACTGTACACCACAAAGTTTTTTAAAGCTCTAGCCAGTAAATAAAGAAAGAGTAAGACAAAAAGTTAAATAAATTCTCTCCCTGAGTGGTATTAAGAAACCAGAAGAGTTCACTGAAAAATTAGTTACATTTGGTTCTATCTCCTCCAAATACTTATACACATTTTGGGTCATGATTATTAAAAAGTACATGGTGGATTGTTAATGGTACTTATTCGGCATCAGAGTAACAGAGAATGTGGTAGTTTTGGTTAAAGAAATGGCAGCTCTAAATTAGCCCTGAAAATTGTAAGCATGGTTTCTAACATAAGTAACAAGAAATAGGATTGGATTTCCCAATTTATCCCGGTGAGAAAGCTGATGTTGCAGTCACTTGGACTTTGCTGGGCGGCTTTACCTGTTCCTAGACAGGCTTCCATGGGTCCCACTTGGCCTAACATTCGGGGAGAGCTAACACCTGTGTTGAAGCTCCCTTCTACAACTGTGAGACAACTGACTGCATTAAATGTTGCTTTACATTATCTTAATTTTTTTAAAGGAAATTTCCACACACTCTTAATTGGAAGCAAAATTCGAAAGGCCACTGGTTTTCAGTGACTTGAAGGTTGCTGCTCGGTGTCACAAAGCACCAATCTTTCATCTCTTTTGCTTTACTGCGAAATGCAAACAGACATCACCAACCCAACTATCTATGAATGTAAACTTCAATTTTAATATCTCAAATTTGCAAAGCCCAAAACAGTAAAATATTAAATTAGTGAATGTGATAGATCTAAGGTATCCTTTATTACATTTTAAAAGATCACTTAAAACATTTGTTTTAATTATGTGTTTTATTTTATTTATTATTATTTCAAATTTGACCAGAGAGAGAGACACAGAGAGAGAAAGAGAAAGTGAGAAAGCAAGCCACCAGGTCCAGGACTTGAGCCACGGTCAGCCATGTGGGAGTCCAGCACCTTCACCACCACTCTGCCTGCCAGCTCCATAATTCAAAACATCTAGAGGTGGTTAACCTCTTAATCTTATGGGATAGCAACATTCCCAACTGTTCTTAACAGTAACACATTTGGGTACTTTTGTTCTGTTATTAAGGAATCATGTTGACACGGGTAAATATTAATCTATTACTAGAAAGGATGTGAATTTTCTCTGCCTTCAAGTGTCCCTCCCAACGAAGAAAGGAAAAAATAAACAAGAACCCCCCTACACCCATTTGGTAGCAAATCTCTGTTAATGAGAAAAACTGCCAAGGGTAAGCTTAACTGAAGTAAATCACTCCAGGCATTTGAAATGATGAGACATTAAACTTTGGGGGATTTTTATATGAATTCTTTTATAACAGTCAATATAATCTCTTCTGTAGCTATTTCCGTTGCATGTAAGAGAAAGCCTAGTCAATGGTCACCCCTTTACTGCCACCATTACTGCAGATTTTATAGATCAGGGATGTGTCAGCATTGTTAGCTTTAGCAGTAATGCCTCTTTTGTGAGAAACCTTATGGGCCTTGCAGGCACTCTCTCATCCTGACACTCATAAAACGTTCAAGTCCCCATATTTATTATTTAATTTTCTTCCTATATATAGCAATGGAGCACTTCAATGTATGAATGGGTAGCCCAAAAGTGACAGGCAAGCGTGAATAGGACTAATGGGTTTTAATAATATACATATCAGGGACTGCTAAAGGAAGTTTAATTAAGAAAAACAAGTTGAGCATGAAATTCATTTTGGAACAAATGCAAGTTAAGTTACTACTACGGATGTAAAATCAAAACCACAGTGATACATCCCAGGGAAGAAAGTTCCAGGCTGAGCCTAGACCCGTTTAATGCAGTTGAGCTCTTACGAGTTAGCTTTCAATGGATGATGTGAAAAAATAGAGTGATGACTTATAGAATAGAATAATATCTATTTTTTAAAAACAATGATTTTATTTTTTCTGGTTTTTATGGAAATTTTAGTTTAGTATTTGACCATGTATCCAGACACATCTTTTGTTCATGACATTAATTCTCTTGTGACAAGGCGCACAGTAACTTTTTCTATAGCCTACTTTTTAGACACTATATATGCCTGTAAATAGAGGTACCTGCTAAAGTCTTTGCTGCCCCTGTAAGTTTATTGTAAGTGGCACTAAAATAAGATCTGTATATTCATCGATTTATCCATAGCTATAATTCTGTTTACATTTTTGCATAATTTAGAAAATAAGTAGATTTACTTATTTGGTTGTTTATTCAGTAATGGCAGTAGGAGAGCAGAAGTTGGGGAGGAGATAGAATATTGAACAAATATTTTCTTAAATTTGATTTTCTTACATTTTTCCTGTACCTAAATAACATAGATACATTCTGAAAAGAGTGAAGAAGTCAGGCAATAATACGAATGTCCTATTTCTGATCCTTAGCCACTATCTTTTTGGAAACATCCAGTTAGCATACTGAGTCGTTCTTTGTCTAGATCTTTGGCATCCACTGCGTGTAACATCATGACTTCTCATTCCTCTTTGACTCACCCAATGAATGTTGGGGCTTCAAGAAAAATAGAAAAGAGGTTAATCATGTTCATTATAATATTCGAAAATGAATTGAAAATTGTTGTTGCTTTTTAAAAGAATGGTCACGGTTAATACTTTTATATGGTCATACGAAATACACTAACTATGCTTTGAAATTAAACAAGATCCAGAATGAAATCAAGGAGTATTGATTAGATTTTTTAAAAAGCTGTGATTATCACTAGTGTAAGTTTTCTCCATAGGACAACTGCCCCTTTTAGGACAAAACTGATAAGGCAAACAGTAATTACTGCATAGGACATTGACCAACAATTATCACAGTAGTCACACCTGCAAATAATACTCGTGCCATTTAATAGTTAACCAAAGCACTAAAAAGAATAACGGTTCACTTCAGCAGCCATTGTGTTTCAAGTCAGTGCCTCTGTCATTTTTCATTTAACTCTGTATTACTTAGCTGTCCAAAACTTTACACACAACTGACAGTATTATCTATTCTTTTTCTTACGAGAAAAAATGTCACAAGTTTCATTAATTCTTTAACTGTGCTAAGTATTCTAATGCCTGTGTTACTATGAAATTGACGTTAAAAGTTATTTAAAGCTGTGCACTTTAATAACATCTATGGAAGTGAACATTTTACATACTGAAAGAATACTGTGGCTATTGTCTATATGACCTCCCTGATGTCAGAGGATTTTTTCGTTTGTTTGATTTGTTCAAGGCTGAGTGTGTTATTCCTCAGAACCTAGAACAATGCCTGACACATTACGGGGGATCAATAAATATTTCTTGAATGAATGAAGAGCCCTGAGGCTTGCTTTGGAAGTTAGCAACTAAATATGTAACCTCTTTACTTAAGTAATACTTGGTCCTTTCATTTTTGCTTTTTTAAAAACATAATATCAATACTTACTTGAAGTAACAGATATTTTGAAGTATTATACAAAACTTCAAAAGTAAAAGGATTACATTTAAAAGACTGAATTTTAATCAAAGAAATCATTGATATATTTATCTCAATCAAAGATACTAACTGAATCTTTCTAGGGATCTTTATGTAGAGAGTTTATTTACTATTTTAATAAATTATGTAATGAAAACTTACAAGTTAGTTATTTTTCTTATTCTGTTTTATTTTAACTGAAAACTACATTAGAGTATTTTCTGCCATGAACAAAATGTGATATATCGAAGAACGTTGGAATGACTAATGTTTCATATAAACAGAAACACAGACAATAAAATATAAGATTTAAAGTTTAAAAAATTTTGAGTTTGGGGTCATTAAGATTTGTACAGCTTTCAAACCCTTTATCACTTCAAGTTCCCTCTTATTTAATTTGATTTAAATAGTGGATACATTTAGAATTCATATTTCATGGGTATGTTTAATTCTTGTTCATATTCTATTTATTAATGTTGTGTTGCACAAATGGCCCATGAACAAGGCATTGTTTTGAATGTTGTTATTGTTATCAGTGCTAATAATGGAACTATAATGTGAAGGGAAAATAAAAGTCATGGATGTCTGAAGAAGATTACTAGTGTAATATTCTTTCCTCTTTGGGCTACTAGTTGAGCTCCAGGCCAGATAAGGAGTGACAAGAAGCCATCGTTGCTTTGGTGCCTTATGTGAAATAAGTTGGGGGTCTTAGTCCAATTCTTAGCAGACATTTACTCCTTAAACAATAGTCGCTATAGTATTTACCAATTCCAGCAGAAGCCTGGGACTGAATGGGCACAAAAGTTTAACTACTGTCTCTCTGCTAATCATCCTCTAAGGGGTCAAGATTGACACACCCTGGCACAGGGCCATACTCAGCAACTTGGTCCTACTTCTGCCAATGTTGTAGCTATTCTCTGGCAACAAGGGATTTTTTAAAAGAGGACTTTAATTAAACAGGGCACCAGGAATGCAATTCTCCTGGTCCAGCAACTCGCTAAAAAGATAAGCTTAAAGACTGAATTGAGAATGGGGCACTGTTCATAGGTTGCGTTAACTTCCCTATAAAAACGCTGGCAAGCATAATTAAGTTGTTTCTGGGAGCAATGACTTGTGACCCAAGGGTGGCCCCTCTCAGACAAAAGCATCAATTTGATATCAAGGGAAGTAATCAACCCTACCTGGCTGTCTCTCCTGAGCTCTTTCGTGATTATTCATTTTCTTCTGGGGGATCACAGGGTCACCAATTGGTTTTAAATGTGTGCCCTACAGTATTTTACATATACATTAAAACGGATCCTCATGCCTTTTTTTCCATTCAAAATGTTCTGTCTCATCCATTCCTGTCCCTCTCACCCTCTTCGCCTTGTTGTTCATTTGGAAGTCAGGAGTCTTAAGTAGATTCTAGATTTAACAATTATTATTTCGAGGTACTATGTTCAGAATAAACCAAGTAAAACTTTTTATATAGTTAATGCTAAATGGCTTTTATTTTTTTTAGAGGATTTTTGCTATAGGGTGTGCATGCTTACCAGAAAGAGAGAGACAGAGAGACAAAAAGCAAGAAACCATCCCCCAGAGGGTATGGCCACACTGCAATCCCTTCTCCTCCATTCTCCTCTCAGGATCTTGGGCATGCACGCACACATGGTCAGTGTGAGTTTAAGCCACCAGAATCGTGGTTGATTACATGGGAGTCCAACAACATAGCCATTACACCAACTCCTGGTCACCCTAAATGGCTTCTCCTTTCCCCCTTCCAAAAAATAATATAATAGGCAAACAAGAAACGCCCCCATATCTAACCATGAGTGGTAGTGACAATTATAGAAGAAGTGCTCAGTTTTGTAATGCAGAAGGAAATGCTGTCCCTTTGATCTCTTTTCCTTTGTGTTGCTAGAAAGTTCTTATGGACCTTAGGATGCCATATTTTGGGCCACAGCAGTCACAGAATAATGTGTGGAGATCTGCGAATACCCGTACATGATGAGTGGTTTTACTGAACTGTAACTTGTGACCACCTCTTCTCTGTTTTGCCCCCTCTTTCTGCAAATCTTGTTAAACTAATGGTTGCACAGCGGTTTAGTATCAAACTGGATAAATAAAAGTCAAGCAGTATCAAACTGGATAAATAAAATTCAAGAGCTTTGGTTATTAATGGAAAATAATGTACAGTGAATCAGTTATTCTTTTAAAAAATATGTTCTGAGGATCTACCATGTATTCACTGGGAGTGGTTATTAAAACCCAGCAGTTTAAAAGGTACAGCCTCTCTTCCTCCAAAGTAGAAGTAATCTGATCACGTCATTTTTGTGATTATAATTATTCCTGTGATACTTGAGATAAGACTTTTTACACCCATAAAATGCTCTATAATTTTTTGTTTTGTATTTTTGCCATAAAGTATGTGTACTTACTGGACAAAGGCAGAGACAGAGAGAGAGAGATAGGGGAAGAGAGAAATCATGCCTTAAGGGAATGGCCACACTATAATCCCTTCTCTAATGATCAGTTCCATTTTCCTCCCCAGCCAGTTTTCCCACCTTTCTCTCAAATAACACTGGTTTCTTTGGAAGCCTCTGGCTCCACATCTTTTTGATACATTGTGTCCCATCATCTTCACCTGCCAGATCTTACTCATCCTTCAGAACCAGGTTTACAGATCACCTCCTCAGGAGAATCTCTCTTCCACTCTGGATACTTAAATCTCCCCTCAGAACATCTTCCAAACATCTTGCATTATCCTTCTTGATGTAGTGTTTGTGTCCAAATATTTATCTGTAATTGACTTACATAAAGTTTGTACTCTCCATTGAGTTTCTTCTTCATGAGAATCATGAATTCTCTCTTGTTCATATTGGTCTCGCTACGCCTAGCACTAAATATTTACAAAATATAAAAATGAAGATGGAGGCTGAGATTGCAAATTACTGGGACAAAATGTATTATGATTTCAGCTGAAAAAAGGGTACTGTGTGTTTTGAGAGTTCAGGGAAGGGGGCTTTATGGCTGGGAAAATCAGGGAAGCCAGGAGTGACTGTTGAGCCAGGCCTTGAAGGAAGCTGTCTGGCTCCCTCTAGGCAAAAACTGATGGGAGAGCCTTCTCCAGGGGAAGGATCTTGTTGAACAAGTGGAATCCAATTCTCTGAGCACCCCTCCCTATGCTGTGTGCTGTCTCCCATTACAATTGTTTATTCATAAAGATTGCTACGGGAAATGAATTTCATGATATGCTATTGTTTTACTCTTTGTTACTCTTTAAAATATCGCGTTGGTGATATTTTTCTCCTATTACTGTCAAATTTTAGTTTGCCTTTTCTCCTCACTATTTTCTCTGCCATGTTTACTTCACTGGAAAGGTACATTTAGAGTGGAAGTAGCCCAAGAGGAAAGTGAACACATAGAACCACTTACATTTTCTGTAGAGAGCGGGAGAATGGGATGAAATTCTGGGGAACTATTGAGGCCTGCCCACCATTGCTCCCAGAAGGAGGCTCTGGGCAAAACCTAGAAAGGAGACGGGTTTATCTTTTCCGGTCTATTAATTCATCTCCCTTATTTCCTATTTGTCGGAGTTCACTGCATCCATAACCTATGCTCTCGTTTCATTGAAGAATATTCCAGTGACATTGTGTTTCTGACTTCAGTTTGATTATCTGTTACAAGAAGATGGTAATGATCTCTACCTCATGGTATTTAGTGACAACAAATGAGATGATGCAGTTAGCTCTGTTTTTAGCCCCAGTTAATACTCATTTATACTTGGCATTAAGCAGTTATTACTTAATGATGGTCATGGCAGAATACACTTGTCACCAAATCAGTCCTCAATAAGCTGCATGTTGACATGTCCCCAACCTGTTCAAGGGCTGTGGCATCCCTTCAACTTTTACACCATCAGGGTCTTCAGCTCTGATCATTTCAGAGTAGACCCATTCAACCACTGGTTCTAATTCCCTCTTGTTTTTAATCCTTGTACCCTTACAGTATTAGTTACCTTCATTTAAGATGTAGTTCATCTGTTCAACACTAGAATGACCATTTCTTTTCATCTTTGGTCTTGCAATCCTGCATTGTTGCCTTCCATACCCTGAATCCTGATTTCTGTAGTTTACTCTCTGCTTCAGACTACAAAATGTCGCTGGAAAAAGTCTCAACACTGTTCTGTTGGGAGCTCATGTGAATTGTGGTCATTAATTAACCAGAGTAAACTAACCCACATCCTTTGTATATCTTTCCTATCAACGTCTCCTCACATCCTCAGCCTGAGTGTTAAGACTTCACCAAAATGGAGAATGAAGCAAAACGTTCTACGTCATCAAGGTTCAGAGCAGGTGCTATGGGGTTAGGGCTTGTTTCTTAGATCTGCCTTTTCCTAACTGTGTGGGTTTAGAAGAGTTCATCCATTCACCTGAAAGTTTACTTTCCTCATCTCAAATAAGAGAACATGGCTTATAAATCTGTGGTGAGGACTAAAGGACTGGAAGCACATGGTGTTTGGGACAAGGGGTGGCACTAGCTGGTGATCAATAATATTAGTGTTTTTGTTTTCATCTTCACATAATTGTGGGTTCTTTAAACTAAACATAAAAGTAAAATTGCTTCTGGTTTCTTTTCTACTCGTCCATTCACTAAGGTAATGGTTCTCACTCACGTGATCATGGAGCCCGAAAATCAAGCCCTAACGAGTGTAAAATATGTACCTATATTCTACGTAAATATCTCTCACACCAGATTGCAAAACATAACACAAAAGTAGACACTGAAGAGATGAGCAAGACAAAATGAGTGTTTTCAGGGGTCACACATCCCTGTCTTCCCTTTCATCATCCGTTAATACCTCAGGCTCAGAGATTCTCAGACACAGTTCAAGCTCACGAAATTACACAAATCCACATTTCAAGTCATCTTTTTGATACTTTTATCTATTTTTGTCTGACTTGTGTTTATATCTAATTAGATATCTGTTGTCTTTAATGCTGTAGTTGAAGAAGAGCTTGTGCTAATACTAGGAGATTTAACTTTTGCATTTTTCTTGTTCGTCTGTTCGTTCTTTCTTTCTTTCTTTCAAATTTTCCAGGAGCATGTGTACTTGCTGGAAACAGAGAAACAGAGAGAGAGGGGAAGCAAGAAAGTGACCTCCATGGGGCATGATCACGCCACAATCCCTTCTACATTTCTCTTTCCACTCAGGATTCCGGGCGCACACACGCACATGCCCAGAGTATCCTGAATACTGGGTTTGGGATCCACACTGCGTGGTTAGCCCTGTGGATCTAGCTGTCTTAATCTCCAGGCCATGGTCTGGCCCGACTTCTCTTGTTCTTCACTTATGATTATATTACTAGCATTTTATTTGCTATATATTTATCTTGGGGGAAAATCTTAATCCACTAGTCCATTTGGTGAAGGTTAGTTTAATTACAGAATGATAAAAATGTATAAGTCCAGTCATGGGCTGTGTTCTGAGAAATGCATCATTGGTGATTTTGACATTGCACAAACATTCTAGATTGTTCTTGTGCAAACCTAGATGGCATAACCTACTGTGCACCGAGGCTGTATGCAGTCTGTTTCCTGTTTATGAGACCATGCTGTCTATGTAGTTTGTCATGACAGAAATGGCCCGAATGGTGCATGAGTGTCGTCACCCAGTGAGGTAAATCTTGATACACCCCTTTGAACTGAAAGTGAACAATAATAACAGTGGATGGCCGCTGTTGGCCAACCAACTCAACACGGAAACATCTACCTTTCTAGGAACACCTCAAGTGCTTTGTGCATCCTTGAAGCACATGCAGATACTGGTACGAAATCACATATCAGCAAAACTTCATTATGATTTCTTTTTGTTTTATGTAAAAAAAACAGTAAATACAGATTCAGTTATTTACTCCCCTTATCGCATGTGCTCATCTCGTGATAGGGTATGAGTGCACTGTTTTGGAGAACTCTTGCTCCGCAATACTGCCAGTTTAATTTTCCTGTTAATAAATTTGATAATACTCTTCTCCTGCTAGGATGCTTAATAGCTCTTCATCACCCAGTGAATAAAATCCAAACTCTTTAGCCTCTTAATGAAGGGCTTGCTTGATTTGGCTCTCGCCTGCTTTTTCAGCCTCACGCAGTGCTCAGCCTCCTGCACTCTGCCTTCCGGCCAGGCTACCTTGTGCCCTCCAGCAGCCATTTGCTTTCCTTTCTGTCTTACATCAGATTTCCCAGGGAAAAAAATACGACTTGGAGATGGAGGTTTGTCTGTAAGAAGATAATTTGGATGTTTTATTGGAGAAAAGACCCGTAGGGGAGTGAAGGAATCTCAGTCGCCTCCCCTCTGTGTGCATTTCTGAAGGAAACTTTGGGCTGGGTAGGCCCCTCACAGTTCTTGGAGGCAAGAAGGGCAGGCCTGCGTACATTGGTGAAGGCTGGTCACTGAAAAGTAGGCCCCTGCAGGTCAGGCAGGAGTCACCCCGTGCACTCCACGTTCCTCCATGTCCATGGGATGCACCTCTGTCTGGGAGCCCATCTGTGACCACCAATGTTTGTTCACCCCATGTTCAGTCTTTGAGGCTCATCCTAAACCCCCCTGATTAACGAACTCACGCCTTAGTCATCGGTGGAGGCAGACCTGCTTCTTCTTTAAAGCCTAACGACATTTTATGCGATCACATTAATATGCTTATTCATCCCGATTTTAAGCATTATCTGACTTAAGTGCACATTAGTTACTTCATGTGTTCAGTTGTTGGAATGACTAACGCAGTTTTACTCACTGGATAGCTGCATGGCAGGTGAGGAGCACAAACACCACAGTCAGAGAGGGCTGTCCAGAAAACATGGGCAAAAATCTTAGACTCGGGCTTTTCCCTGCTCCTGTTGCTGGTTACATAGGACATCCCTGGTCTGCCGGCCTTGAACCGCCATCAGTGTGCATGTGAAACACCTTGATTATAGGAAGCCCTACATCTGATAGTAGCCAGGCTCTTCTTTTTTTTTTTTTCCTTTCTTTTTTCTTTCTAGGTTTTCGCCATTGGGTACATGTGCTTGCTGGAGAGGAGAGAGCCAGAGAGAACCAGAGAAAAGGAAAGTGAGAAGTTATTCCCAGGTCATGTTGCTGCCTCTTTCTCTTTTCAGGACTTGGGGCATACATGCACACAAGCCTGGCATGATTTTTAAGGCATCAGGTCTGAGACTCGAACCACAGTTGACCATGGGAGAATCCAGCCTCCTTAACCACCGTGGCACCTGTTTGGTCCCAGTAGCCAGGTTCTTAAAGTAAGCTGGTCACAGAAGCACATTTTGGGTACACAGCCAGTCTTGGCCATCAAATACCACCATGCTCCACTGAAACCAGTAATTAACAAATTGCACAATTCATCAGATTATCATTACTAAATCTAATTAGTCTATCTAATCATTATTACTAAGCATTGGCAAACTAGTGTGGTCTGACCTTACAACGACTCACAGACCCATAGGTACAAAGCATAGTTTATCTTTAGCCAATAGAGTTCATCTCAATTATTCCAGGTTTCTGAGTCTGCAGATTTGCCTATTCACTAAAATTCATCTGTAACCCCCAAATCAATACTGGAGCACTTTGGTCATATTCCACGGGCAGGAGCAAAGCAGCAGAAACTCAAACTGTGTGAGCACGTTTCCCATTGAGGCGGGACAAGGCAATGGTTTGCCCATGAATGGAGGGTGGAGATGGTGGTACAGAGCAGCATAGAAAGCTCTGCTTCTGAGACCAGCTGGCATGGGTTTGAATCCCCTCTCTGGCACCTGTCAGTGTGGTGGCCTATGTACTTAACACTTATGAACTCTGTTTTTTAATTTGTAAGTAAAGAAAGTAGACTCTACAATGATGAATAGTTTTAAGGGTTTAAAATGATAACTGCAATGTCTGTGATGTGCGTGTGTGCATGTGTGTGTGTGTGTGTGCATGTGTGTGTGTGTGTGTATGTGTGTGTGTGTGTGTGTGTGTAGTGAGAGACATATACATGTGTGTCCTCAGAGCAGTGGATCTGTGTTCCTTAGTATTCATGATGACTTTACAGAGCATAACTCCTCGACTTAAGATGGAGTTATATCCTAATAAGCCCATCATAAGTTAAAAATATTCTGGAAGTAGAAAATTCACTTAAATTAAATTCACTTAATACACCTAACCTTTCAAACACCATAGCTTGGCCTTGCCTACCTTAAATGTGCTTAATATACTGAATGTATTCGTTAGCCTACAGTTGAGAAAATCATCTAACACAAAGTCTTTGTGATAATGAAGAGTTAAATACTCAAGTAATTGAATATTTGTTATTGAGTAATTGAATACTGTATTGAAAGTTAAAAACAGAATTATATTGTACCACATACTGCTAGTTTCGGAAAAAATAAAAAATAAAATTCAAGGTATGGGTTCTCCTGAATGCTTATTGCTTTTGCACCATGGTAAAGTTGAAAAACGAGTTGAACCATTGTAAGCTGAGGACTGTCAACTTACTTTTGGAATTTTTTTTTTTTTAGGTTTTTGCACCTTATCACTTTTGCACTTTTCCTGTGTTTTCAGCTATAGTTTGAGGTTTTACGTTTAGATCCTCAATCCATTTTGAGTTAATTTGTGTTAGTGGTAAGAGATAAAGACCTAGTTTCATTCTCCTGCAGGTCAATATCCAGTTCTCCCATTACCATTTGCTGAAGAGATTTTCTTTTTCCCTCTGGATTATCTTGTTCCCATCAAGGATCAGTTGGCTATCTGTTTGGGGGTTTATTTGCGGGTCCTCAGTTCTGTTCCATTGGTCTGTCTTTGTGCCAATACCATACTGTTTTAATTATCATGACTTTGTAATATGCTTTCAGGTCAGGAAATGAGATGCCTTCTACTTTATTTCCCTTGCACAGTATTGCTTTGCCAATATGAGGTCTTTTATGCTTCCAGACAAATTTTATGATTTGTTTTCTATTTATGTGAGGAATATCTCTGGTAGTTTGATTGGGATTGCATTGAATTTATAGATTAATTAGGGTAGGGTTTTCACGTTGATTATATTAATTCTTCCAGTCCAAGAACATGGGATGTTTTCCCACTTTTCATATAATTTTTTATTCCTTTTTCTAGTGTTTCATGATTTTCCTCCTAGAGATCTTTGATGTCTTTGGTAAGGTTTATTTCTAGATATTTCATTGGTTTTGTGGTTATTGTAAATAGGATTTCTTTCTTTGATTCTGTCTCAGTTTGTTCATTGTTGGTGTATAACAATGCTTTAGATTTTTGTATGTTGATTTTGTATTCTGCCTCTTTATTATACTTTGCTCTTCATTGATCACTTCCAGGAGTTTTTTCATGAATTCTTTCATATTTTCTATGTATAGCATCATATAATCTGCAAACAGAGATCATTTCACTTCTTCTTTTCCTATTTGGATGCCTTTTATTTGAATCTCTTGTCTAATTACATTGGTTAGAACTTCCAGCACTATGTTAAAAGAAATGGAGAAAGTGGGCAGCCTTGTTTTATTCCAGTTTTTTTGTGGAAACACTTTCAGCTTTTCCCCATTCAGTATGATGTTAGCTGTGGATTTCTCATAGATGGATTTTATTGTGTTGAGGAATGTCCCTCCTATGCCAATTTTGCTGAGAGTCTCAATCATGAAGGGATGTTGTATATTATGGAATGCTTCTTTCTGCATCAATTGATATGATCATAGGGTTTTTATCTCTTCTTTTATTAATGTGATGTATTACATGTATTGTTTTGTGTATGCTGAACCATCCTTGCATCCCTTGAGTAAAGCCTACTTGGTCGTGGTTATAATCTTTTTAATATGTTGTTTAATATGATTTGCTAGTGTATTGCTGATAATTTTTGTATCCATATTCATCAGGGATATGGGCCTGAATTTTTTTTTTCATGTCTGTCTGGTTTTGGAATTAAGATGATGGAAGCTTCATGAATGAATGAATGAATGAATGAATGAATTCAGGAGGTTTCCTTCATTTTGAATTTTTAGAAATATTTTAAGGAGAATTAGAGTTAATTCTTCCTTAAAAGTTGTGTAGAATTTAGAAATAAATCCTTCAGGACCTGGGCTCTTCCTTATTGGGAGACTATCTGTTACTGATTCAATCCCAGTGCTTGTTATGGGTCTATTCTATTTCTACCTGGTTCAGTCTTGTTAAGTTATATGTGTCCAGAAATTTGTCCATCTAATCTAGATCTTCTTGTTTGGCATAAAGTCACTCAGTACTCTCTGATGATATATTTTTTATAACTGTTGTATTAATGCCTATTTCCTTGAGGATTTATCTGATTCCTTTCTCTGTCCTTCTTGATTAATCTAGTTAATGATGTGTCAATTTTGTTTATCTTCTCAAAGAACCAGCTTTTGGTTTCATTTATTTTCTGTGTATTTCTTTTTCTCTATTTCATTTATTTTGGCTTGAATCTTTATTCTTTCTTTACTCTGGGAATTTTTTGTTGTTTTTCCAGTTGACTGAGTTGTGTTGTTTAGGATGTTTATTTGCCATGTTTCTGCTTTTTTCTTGTGGGCACGAATAGCTTTGAACTTCCCTCTGTGTCCAATAGGTTTTTAACACTTACTTGTTCATTATCACTGATTTCTACGAACTTTTTTGTTTCAGCCTTAATGTCTTCTATTGCCATAAAGTAATTTAGGAGTAGGTTGTTTAGTTTCCATATCTTCGTGCATTTTCATGGGTTCTTTCTGTAGTTGATTTCAAGTTTGGTTCCATCATGGTCAGAAAAGATGCTAGGTATATAGTTTCTATATCTTTGAACTTGTAAATGCTTGTTTTGTGTCCTAACACGTGGTCAATTTTCGAAAATGTTCCATGTGGAGGTGAGAAAAATGAATGGTTTTGGTAGTTGGATGAAATACTCTATAGATGTCTGTCAAGTCCATTTCATGTATGGTATCATTTAGGTCTTGTATCTCTTTGTGTATTTCTTTATTTTTTAGGTGACCTGTCCAGAGGAGACAGTGGGGTGTTGATATCTTCTCCAGTTACTGTGTTGCAGTCTATCTTTCCCTTGAGAGCTTACAGTCTCTTTTTGATGTATTTAGGTCCTTCAGCATTGGGTGCATAGATATTTACAAGTGTTATATCTTCTTGGTCCTTTTAGTACCATTTAATGTCTTTTGTCTCATGTATCTTTCGTCTTAAAGTCTATTTTGTACGATACCAGTATCACTACTCCCGTCTTTTTTTGGTTTCCATTAGCAGGGAATATCTTTCTCCAGCTCTTTACTTGCAGTCTATGTGTCCTTATCAGTGAGTTGTGTTCCTTGTAAGCAGCATGCAATGGCTTCTGCTTTCATATCTGTTCAGTCAGTCTGTGTCTTTTAATGGAAGAGTTTAATCTGTTATCTTTCAATGTTATTATTGATATCTGTGGATTTATTCCTCTCATTTTGTTAGCCATTTTCAAAGTTTGTTGTTGTTGTTGTTGTTCTATTTCTGTTTGTCTCTCTTTAGTTATCCTGATAGAACATTCCTTTCAGTACTTCCTGTAGAATTGGTCAATTATTGGTGAAATCTTTCTCTTTTTGTTTATCTGAGAATACTTTTATTTGCTCTTCCCATTTGAAGGATGGTCTTGTTGGATATAGTATTCTTGGTGAAATTGTTTCTCTTTTAATGTTTAGAACACATCTTCCCATTCTTTCATTGCTTGTTGTTTCAGTTGAGAGGTCTGACATGAGTCTAATGGGGTAGCCTTTGTAAGTAACTCTACATTTCTCCCCTTGCCATTTTTAGAATATGGTCTTTGTCTTTAATTTTTATCAGTCTGGCTATGATGTGCCAGAGGAAGATCTTCTTATGGTGGTTTTATTTAGGGTCCTTTTCATTTCTTGGTTCTAAATTTCTCCATGTTTCCCTATATTTGGAAAATTTGCAAATAGTATTTCATGAAAGAGGCTTTCCATACCTTTAGCAGATTTTTCACCTTCTGGAATATACTTTATATGGATACTTGGATATTTCATGGTGTCTAGAACTTCCTGTTTTTTTTTTTTTTCTTCCTTTTTAGTGATTTGGTCTATGCTGGAGACTTTATCTTTGAGGTCAGAAATTCTTTTTTCTCCATAGTCCAATCTGCTGTTAATGCTTTCGAGTGAGAAATCAATTTCCAAATGATTTCCTCATTTACTGGAACCAACTGTCTGTTTCTCTTGCATCTCATTGAGTTTTGTCACTATGAATGTTCGGAGTTCTTTTTCTGACGTTTCTCTGTATTCCTCGGCGTTGTCCACTGTTGGTGAGGGGCAACTACCCTCACCTGGTGAAGAGCTACCACCTTGTTTCCTCATGTTTCTTCAAGATCTGTGCTAGTTTCTAGTCATCTGCTGCATGTCCCACTTTTTCTATTTATTGGAGTAGATCCTGCAGTAGTGGGGGAGAAAATCTCACCCTTAGTTGCCGGGTGTGTTCCTATAGGGGACCGTGTCTCCCAGGTCAGCACAGTTATGGGTCACTTCAGGTGCTTGGCTCCTCTACCAAGCTTCAGTCTGGATGAGGTGGTAACAAGCTAGGGAGAGAAAACTCGGTCATGATCCAGGCATGCTCTGCGCTTGCGCAGCACGGGGGGCGGTGTACCAGAAGTTCTGGTGTCTCCCACAAAGATGGGCAGCGTCCTTTAGTAGTCTTTTACTGTACTTAATTTTCTGCAATTTTGATTCAAAATATTTGAGATTTATCTATGTTGGTATGTTTTAGCTCAAAGTCCTTTATTTTCACTGACAGCATTTCAATTTCTGATTATATCTGTATTTACTTATTGATATCTGGTAATGGACATTTTGGTTGTAGTGAATGGTGTTTACTCTGTTTTGTTTTTGGTTGCTATAAAATAAGCAAATCATTACAAAAGTCATTGTTTTAATATGATATTGGGTATGCACATATAAACAACTGATTACTGCATTCAACATAGAGTAAAAAAGGTAAAAAAAAAAAACCCAGGAAAATTAAATCTAAACTTCTAGTAAAAATAGGATAGACTGTTTAAATTTCTGTTTTTTTTTTTTCTTTTTTTTTTTTAAATAAACCCAGTATTTACCTTGGCTCTTTCCTCTAAGGAAACATAAAGTACTTACACAATTCAATTTTAAACACAGTAGGTTCAAATTTTTTTAACCAAGTGATGATTGTGAATTGAGAGACTGTATCATGTGGAACCATAAAGAGGGTAGGCTGTAAGTAAGAAAAAAATGGGCTTCTTGATCTGTTATTAATTAGCTGAGAGACCTTGGCCAAGGTAGTGAGTAAGCTCCCCTTGAGTAAAAAGGTGTTATCTGTTGAATCCATTTTATAGGGTTGTTAAAAAATACAATATAAACACATGAAATCCAAGGGTTTGGCATATAAATGGACTTCAAAATTCATGGAAATGCAATTATAATACTACTTTATTTTGGTACAAAAATTTTAAAAATCCATACATAATGTTTTATAGTACTCATTTTCCAATAACTTTTTGAAGGCCCCTGTCTCTAAGAAAGCATTAATACATGGGGAACTATCTCCACATGTACATATTTATATATGGGGCATTTTTATAACTTCAAGAGTCATATATCATTAAAATTTGAAAACAATCCTTGGCATGCAGAATTCTAATCCTCCAAAATCTGAGCTAACATCGGACACCAGTGGGAAAGAACAGTTCCTTTATTCTTAACACAATTTAGGATTTATGAGCACAGTTCTAAGGTAGTTGTCTTGTTTGCTAGTAACCAAACGAGTATGTCTTTTGTGATTATTACTGAGATACCAGTTGTGCGAAGACTCTTTGGGAATCTTTGCACTTGAAAATGAGGGCTAACAAATATAATGGTAGACATTTCCGCAGCTTGACTCTCTTAGATGTCACATGTTGCCGTTCTTTTCTTTTTTAATTGTCTGAGGAAAATTTTATTAGTCATACTATAAATAGTGCATAATACTTTTTTTAATAGTCATGATTTTTTTCTTTCTTTATTTCTTTCTTTTTTTTTTTTTTTTTTTGCTTGAGACAAATGTGTCTTTTTTGTTTTTCCGCAGCTTGACTCTCTTAGATGTCACATGTTGCCGTTCTTTTCTTTTTTAATTGTCTGAGGAAAATTTTATTAGTCATACTATAAATAGTGCATAATACTTTTTTTAATAGTCATGATTTTTTTCTTTCTTTATTTCTTTCTTTTTTTTTTTTTTTTTTGCTTGAGACAAATGTGTCTTTTTTGTTTTCTAAGAAGAGAAGGCTGAGACTCTCCCAAATGCAATGTTCTCCCTTAGAAATTACTCGAGGGGCTGTGAAGATGTGTGAGTAAATATACACGTGTCTCCATGTAGCCAAATTGATTAAAACCAGTGAGCAAATCTGATTTGTTTATTCAACTGCAATTTGAGCAGAAGTGTCGGGGTGGGGTAGGTGGTGGTGGTGTGTTGGTTCTGACAGAGGAAACAATCTTTTCAACAGGTACAGTAAAAAAGAAACTGACATATGTCAGAAAATGGTGTACATACCCTTATCTCTAAAACCTATATAAAGAAGAGAGGCAGAGAAAGGGAGAGAGGGAATGAGAACACATGCCCCATGGGGGACAGGCATGTTTCATTCATTTCTCCTCCAATTTCTCCTACCTTTTGTGTTTTTCAAATTGCTGGGTCCTGGACTCAAACCAAGCAGTTGCCATCTGATCCAGCTACCTTAGCAATCATCCCACCATCTGGGCCAAATGGTTGCTTTTTAACACTGGAAAGGGACCAGGACTCCGCTGTTCGCTGTTCATGCTCTACCAGGATTCTGAACAAGGATGAGCATAATACAGTCTGTGCAGAGCTGGGCGTGTGGGGCTGGATCTCCCATAATGCCAGAGTTCTGGGGCAGGAATGGGGTGGGTCTAAGCCATCTTTTGTATGCTAATGGACATTCACAGCAGATGTGTGCGAATTAACACAGACTGAACTATTCTTGAAGAAAGACATTTAGCTCCTTATTGCCTTCTGTGGTGGATTGTTCAGCGCTAAGGGAACACACCAGGCCGGGACCAAATCTCCTGCTGCCCTATATAGTTTTTACAATCTCCTTTTAAATAACACAAAGTCGGGGCAGTCTCACTGTCAGACCAGCACTTCTTCGGGAATCTTCCCATAATATGACAGATAGAACCATCCCTAATACAAATCAACACTATTATTTTCAAAGTAAGCACTTTAAAAGGTTGCTTGAACAAGAAAAGACAAATTTTCTGAGCTGTATGCTATTTGGCAGTTAATGTTAGCTCACACTGAGAATTGCATTGCACTGAGTGTTACATTTTATTCTGGTGTATTTTAAGTTGAACTGGGTAAACAGTGTTAGATGTTTGATTAATGTTAATATGCAAGATGCCATGATTAGGTATGATTGTTCTTTTAAATTACCACACAGATTTTTTTTTAAATTCTTCCTTTGATCTCTAACAGGCTGTAAGAACAAAATTTGTAATTTAAAATATATTGACTTTGATTCAGAAATTCATGTTGCAAATTTATTGATACCTAAACTATATTGCTCGATGGTGGAGATAATTTTTGTCTGCAAGATATGCTGCCAATGTCTGTCTCTTTTATATTGTGTCTAATGCCATTTTCTCTTTTAAATTCTTAACATCTTAATTTAAGGTGGGGACCTTATATCTAATATTTTATGCAAACTTTTCTGTGGTAGCAAGGAGATTGACCTCGCGAGGTATTGCCCTTAAATAAGCATAGCTGAATAAGGATTAGTTTCCTTGTTCTGATAGTATCTGTTTTTTTGTTTTGTTTTGTTTTGTTTCTTCCTGTAGCCATGGGATTGGGAACTACTTTTTTGTTTATTTTTCGACATATGCAATCATTTTTACTGTTTGTTTATGTTCCACTACATACTCCAACTTGGGGTGGGGGTATATTTTCCAGCTTCATTTAATAATTCTCTTGTTTATTTGTGATTAACACATAATAATCATACACACGTATAGTTTGATTTTCAGTACACCACAATACACCCAGAACATTTTAAAAATATTTTATTTCACTTTATTTATTTATTTAAATTTGATCAGAGAGGGATGGAGTGAAAGAGAGAGAGACAGAGAGAGAAAGTGAGAAAGCAAGCCGCCAGGTCCGGGACTCAGACTGTAGTCGGCCATGTAGGAGTCCAGCACCCTTAACCACCACACCATTTGCCAGATCCCACACCTGGAACATTTTAAGAAAGGATTTCTGCCATTGGATTCTAATTTTGTGTGTGTTCCCTAGTTAATTCTGTGCTCACTTGAACCAATGTAGAGCTCAATAAAGGAGAAATTCCACACATAACCTTCAGTATTTTAAAAATATGTTACTGTGCAGTGCTCTGTAACTGTATGTTTTGACAAGGCCCACTTCCACCGAAATGTATATAAAGTCAGCAGGCAAGTTCTCAATCATCTAATGATCAGGTATTTCACTTGTCGTCTCATATCAAACCATAATTTTCCTATGGTAGCATTTAACTTACCTCACTCTAGCACTATTAATGTATTTCTGTAGCTTGTAAAACATCTAGTTATCACTCTGCCTATTCTAGCTTGTTTGTACTAATGATTTATTTTCGTTTTCTCTAGGATATAGACCCACAGTTAACTGGATTTGATGTATAAGAGGGACATCTACAGTCAATGGCCACTTGCGCCACGTTGCTACGATGGAAAACAGAATGGTCAATAGGATATGGTGTGATGAATAGTGATGATTGAAGATGCTGCTTCGATACATGCAAAATCAATGGGAGATATTTGCTGCGTGAGCAGCTGTCTGAGCTTTTCTTGACAAGCTCGCCTTTAGGAAATTGGAGGCATATTGTACCATTAGACGGTCTTTCTCACGTGGATATAAATACGTTTGCCTGACTGCAGCCAGTCAGCCAGACAACTAATGTGGGACCATGGCCCTGCCCGGATGCACATGGCCACGTTACGTTTGGAGAGTAGCGATGGCAGGCTTGGTCCACAGAGGAGTGGGCGCCTCATTGACTCTCTGTATGTTGGGATGTTTGCTTCAGGCTGCCCACGTGCTCTCACAGAAATTGGATGATGTGGACCCACTGGTGACTACTAACTTCGGCAAGATAAGAGGGATTAAAAAAGAACTCAATAATGAAATTTTGGGGCCTGTTATTCAATTTCTTGGGGTTCCATATGCAGCCCCACCAACAGGAGAACATCGTTTTCAGCCTCCAGAACCACCATCTCCCTGGTCAGATATCAGAAATGCCACTCAGTTTGCTCCTGTGTGTCCCCAGAATATCATCGATGGCCGATTGCCAGAAGTCATGCTTCCTGTGTGGTTTACTAATAACTTGGATGTGGTTTCATCGTACGTGCAGGACCAGAGTGAAGACTGCCTGTATTTAAACATATATGTCCCAACTGAAGATGGTGAGTTTATTCAAGGAAAAGCAGGGACATATATTTATAATTTTCTTTTAGAAGTTCTAACAGTATTAATTCCTGTGTACTGGTAGTATGCATGGCTTTTCCTGTTGGCATGTAGACATATTTTACATGCGTGCATGTCGCTCTTTTTCTTTATGTGTGTCAGTGTATCTGTTCTTTTATTTTCCCTGTGCCTACTCATTTTCTTTCTTCCACAGCACGTATATTTAGGTAGAAATGGGTTCCTAAAGTCCATTTCCTACCAAATGACTTCTGAGAAGATGCATCAACATTTCCTCATTGCATGTGCAGACTCAACAAGTTGGGGATCTTTCGCACTCAGTAAACGCAGGAGCGTGTTAAGTTAGATAGCGGTGTTGCATGTTCCGGCGGTCTGTGATGGAGCGCCATGTTATTTTCTAGTCTTCTATTCATTTTTCAGTAAAAAGAATATCCAAGGAATGTGCCAGAAAACCCGGCAAGAAAATATGTAGAAAAGGAGGTATGTATAAAAGTGGCAACAAAACATGGGGGAAAAGCTTGTAGAGGAAGAACAAGTTACTCTCCCTCAGGAGGATTTGCTGATGCTGGGAAGCAAATTGTTAGTTGACATTTGGAATTTGATGAAGCCTTGCAAGGTTTAGAAGCTGGTTTAGGCGCGCTCTAGTTGAATAGGTAACAATGGCAAAGCTCGCTGGTGGTGACTCGTGTTCTGGTGCTGGCAGTATCGGCAAGACTTGAATCTCTGCTTTGAGTTTGTGTAAATAGGAAAAGAGACAGGCTATTGAGTCGCCTTCAGAAGCCCAAATAATACTGTCTTATCAACAGGTCGACTTGGATTTCTGAACTCTTTTCTACAGCTACCCATGGTGTGTTCCTCTTTAAATTCTTCAGTTCAGTCACAAATCCAGATTTTTGTTTATTTATTCCTAGCTTCTTTTCTGCCTATAAACTTTCGCATCAGGAGGGTATGTCTGCCATAACTGCTGGCTATTACAATGATTACGTTATGATATTTTTCATACATAGTGTTTTCATTTTTAGCTTCTTTTCCAGAAGAGAATGAGATTTTGCAGATTTTATACTAAATATTTACAGTCTTGCAACTACTTTAACATTTTTATATTTATGTTAAACAATTTAAAACATAGGAAAGAACATGATTCAGAAGCTACAATTAAATCAACCTTCAAATCATCCGCTAGCCAGATTGAGCGAATGTAGACACTGACAGCTGTAAGCTTGCATCTGAATGTAGCTTGTCCACACTTCATTTTTATATAACATTCAGTAAATCACTCATAGGAGAGGATGATTTTCTATGGCAGTAAATCATCTAAGTGTTATTTTGACCTTATTCATAACTTTGTAGAATTTTCAATCTTCATACAGAAGTCATATTAATATTCTAGTGCTGCACATTCTTTCTCTCTATCCACTTTTGTCTCCGGGCTGGACCAAGTCAGATTTTATTACATCTTTCAGGGACAGGGAGTGTCTAAACGGTTCTGTTTTATTGGGATTGCCTTATACAGAAGACACTCATATACTAAATTCTCAACTATGGATTAGAATTATCCATATTAAATTGGCTTTGTTCTGTTTATGCTTTTATCTTTTGGGTTATAATGTAGATGGGATTTAACTTCCATTTTTAAAAAATCATGCCATAATTTGGGTTAAAAGTATAGAGGTTGTTAAGGCAGCTGGATCAGATGACAACTACTTGGTTAAAAGTATAGTTTATTGAAGAAGATAGATATGGAGGCGAAAGA